>NW_024374368.1:1520257-2120257 GCF_014805655.1 Passer montanus
AACCAGCCTGCAGCTCTGACCTTTTATTCCATGCAGGTAAGAAGCAATTAATACCAGAACGGTGTGCAAAGCAAACCAAAAAATTCATTGAGAGAAGCAGCCCCTTATTCTTTCCCATTTTCAGACATATGTCTAAGAGGAAGGAAAATTTAGTCAAAAGTGCGTTAATATCAGTAACTGCTAATTAGTACTTAATCATATGACAAATTCCCCCTATATCTTCCATGTAGTGAGAGCACTCAACTCTCATTAGTTTTTTCAGAAATCAAGAGCCCTAAACATACAGCAAATGTGAACTTAAAATAAACCCATACAAATCCACTTTGACTGTATGATGTATATTCTGCACTTTTGGATAGCTTAATATCAAGTATTTAAGTAATGATACCACAGTCACTGAGAAAAAAACCTCTGAACAAGGCAGGTGCAAAAGTAGAGAAGAGGAGAGGGCAATAACTGAGATGTGTGCTTAGTGTCACAGAGCTGTAAGTTCATCAGGAATTCAATAAACTACTGTCATCTTCCATTGACAAAATAACCCCAACATTTAGGAGCAACATTAACAATTTTCCTAAATCAAATGCATCGTTGTTTTTATAAAGTGCCATGTGCATGAAAAACCTGAGTTTGAATTTTTGACTCCTGTGAGCAATGAAATGTTCAGAACAATGAAGTACTTCAAAAGAGTTTACAGAATAGTTATCATCTTTTTTCAGGAGTTTTAAATTTTTTAATGAATTTCTGGCAAATGGTGCTATTGTCTTTAGTGTGTGTTGGGACGACCTCTCAAAAATGAATAAAATTATATTTTATTAATTTATTATAATTCCAAAATAATATTGAGAATTACATTTATAAATATTCTCTCTTACAGTTAAAGACTGTTTAGGAAGATATCAGTCTTCAGCTGGTGAGCACTGATAGGCCATTGAGCCAATGCTTTCTGGTGATATTCTTAAACCAGCAGTGATTTTCAGTGAATGAAAAAAATAATCCTGTGAACAGCCAGAACTTCATATTGGTATCAGTAACACAGGTTCTACTTACCCGAAACTTCAGAGAACTGCGGTAGAATTTCTCCGTCTCTGCTCTGTCTGACTACAGTGATAATGAAAGGAGAAAAAGGCACAGTCAAGATCAAAATGTCAAGGATGAGCCTCTGCTACTCCACAGTACAGTAGGGGTAATGGCAGTTAAATTAATGATGGTCTAAAAGTATGAATGGAGAAATATCTGTAGGTATTTCTGAGAAGAAGTACTGTTATTAGTCTAGCTTACATTAGATCAGATTTTATTAGAATCACTTGAAAAAATGAGAATTGGGGTTTGCCTGACTTTTTTCCAATCTGGATGTTGGTCTAGAAAAGTACATTACATTTTTTCCACAAAACGTCCCTCTCAAGACATCTATATGACTTCAAGTTCAACCCAACTCCCTTCAATTTCATGACAAAAATTGCATTTATCTGTAGTGACTCCAAAAAAACATCAAAGAGGGTTAAAAATGGTGCTGTACAAAATTAGCTCTTTGAAAGCTAACATTAACATGCTAGCATTACTAGCATTACAATAATCAACACTGCATTCATTAGTAATGATTAGCTTTTTATTTTTAAATTGTTCTTCATGGGAACTGATGCTAATATAATAAGAAAGGATAATCACAAGTATATAAAGAAATTTATCTATTATTGTACTTTCTGTATTTATATCAGGGAAACTTTAAAAATAACTTTGAGATCTTATTCATATTTCCATTCCAACTTTCACTATTATCAGTTTAAACTTTAAAATAAATGCAAGAGATCAGGCAGGAGATGGTTTTTGTGCACAAAAATCTGTGAATTGTGGAAACAGCTTCAAGGGAAAAACAAGCTGAGCTTTGTTAGAGTTTTAACTTCATTCATAAAAATTGAGTTTTTTTGGACTTAGGCAAGATCCAGTTACTGAATGTCTTGGTGTGAAAAAATACATTCCACTGCACTGCATTTAATACCTATTGAAATGGTGTTTGCACAGCTTGGTCGGTAAAGGTATCAGTAATATCGTGTATATACAATGTATAAATATTTTATAAAAGCACTAAAGTAAAGCTAGTTCCAAATTAGACTTGAAGTTACATAATTTTGAATTTTCTGTCTGTTGGGCACAGTAATGTCAGGCTGAAGTTATCAAAACTTTTTTTCTCAATTAGGTATCTTTTTTTCTATAAGATGTCAAAGAATCAAAAGCAGGGAAGGCTTTAAAGAAAAGTTAACATTATATACACCCTTTGGTAGATTAAGGGCAAACTTTCAGGGGCTTGTTTAAAATTTTATTTTACATTTTTCTATAGAAAGATAACAAAAAAATTGTAACAAGAATCAAAACTGAACATACTTATTTTCCCCAAAGAGATTATCTCAAAAAAGTTATTTTCAAAGTATCCTAAAATTACAGGGATTTTTTCTGATTTTGGAAAAAAATAAAACCATCATGTCACAAACTGTTATGCAGTATGCATATCCTGTCCAACCCTAGCAGAATATGCCCTGTCTTCAACTGTGATCTGATACAAGGCAAATAGGTGAAAGTTTCACACAAACATACAAACAGATATATGTATATGCATAAGTACATATGACCACTGATTCCAATAAGGAATCTGTTTAGAGTCATATGCCTGTTTCAGCTGTTCTCATCTGTTACTATCAAATCTGAAATCTTGAGGTATTTTTCAATTTTTAACAATTTGGGTAATGGATATGTTTCTTCCTACTTAGGATAATGGAACGTCAGTCTAGAATGGAAGGTCAGTGACGAAAAATATATGTACCCTTTGATGGATAAAAAAAATTACATACATTTGGCATAGTGATAAAAAAGAATTGTAAGATTGGATGGATTTCTATACTCACAACACACAATTACTGCCCATGGAAGTCCCACTTCCAATACTTACTATTATATCTCCCCCTTTGATAAACCGCACTCGGGGCTGGAAAATTATCAAGTCACACAGGTAGCAGATGTCACACATGACATCAATGGCAAACCAGTATATGGTGTTACTGGGGGTTTGGTATGGGAACACGTAGCGCAGGGGAATGAACCAGCAGTTCCAGTTATAGGCAATTGTCACAAGCATGAGCCACGCCACATAGCGGCGATCTGAAAGGAAAAACATTGAACAGAGAGGAGTGAACTCAGAGCCTGTTGCCATTTTTGTAGACTCATTCATTCTGCTGCAGTCTCTGGGAAGGCTTCAGCCCAAACCAACCTACCATTCTGCCTCTTGCAACTGGACACTGCTAAAATATAGTTTGGAAATAGGAGTCACACAAGGAATTTGCAAAAATGAGAGCTTATTCAGTGCACCTGAAGTGTTGGTTTCTCTGGGTCTGGATTGAAGGCACTTGAGACAGTAGTTCATGTTCGGACTCAGGTGTTTATTATTTCTTATCAGTAAAACAGTCTCACAACCATGAGTTGGGCAGCTTTTCATTAGCAAGGCACAAAATGGCTAACAGTCTCTTGTTTCAAGGTCTTTTAAGACTAAACTATCCAATTAAGAACTGACATCTAGATTACTTTCCCTTTTAACCCAATAACTGATCCCAAAGAGCCTGCAATGTGGACTTTTCTGCCCAATTACAAAATGCCACCCAAACCCATGAAGAAGAAAGAAGAAGAAGCATGAAGAAGAAACTCAGGAGAACACCCTGTGCCCACCATCTTCCATCCACCACATACTAAAAATCCCAAAACCTAAATTTCTCACCAAGAGATACACCTACAATACTCTCTATAATCTATTTCACACTTTTGTGGATTCTAGTCTATCTCAAAGTCTAGGAAATTTTCTGTATGGATGAGGGTCAAAGTCAGTGCTCCCCTGGGGGTCAGGACACCCCAGAACATACAGAGAAATATTTCCAATGCTCTGGGTTTCCACTTGAAGAAACTTATATGATCAAATATAATTATTGCATATAAGATATTGCATCTTGCTCATGTATATTATAACTGACAAAAGAATTATTTGGGCCAAATGAATGGTACAAATTCCAGATCAAGAAGCAGAAGACTTGGATTCCAATTCTCGTCAGTTTGCATTACACTTTTTTTGCATACCTTCTTTAAAACTGATGTCACTTTTCCCTGTTTGGAATAAATGTTGTTAGGACAGGACCTCTGTGTCCCTGAGAGTTGCAAATTGGAATGTGAATCTTAAGATGGCTCACAGGTGACATGCAATACCAGGTCACTTCAATATGGCTTTACCCCATTCTATTATACAACTTTAAATTTACCTGTGTATGAGTCAATGGTATCTGGTAGCTTCATATACTCCATGTATTTTTTCAGTGGAGGTTTTTTGAATTTACAGCACAGCATATCACAGTAATGATCCTCCTCTGGCTTTGCTTCTGCCTCCTCTTTCTTTTCTTCCTTTTTTTCATCTTTTTTTTCATCTTTTTTTTCATCTTTCGGTGGGGGTGGAGGCTTCTTTGGTGCTAGACACATAGATTACCAAAAACATTGTCATTTTAATAATCGCTCAATTAATTCACCTGTTTTAACATGAATAAAAGCGTCATCATGTTAAAATATCTTCTAAAAACACTGGGCAGTGACTAAATGCGTTATATTAAAAACATAGAAAAACACTTGAAGAATAAAATCACCACTGGTATAAACATGTACATCTACTGTCCTGAAAAGAGCTTTTACATTACAGAGTGCAAATAGCATCTATATTGCTGAATTTCCTAGGAAAATGCCTACAAATTATACCTTTTCTAAAACTGACAAGAAAATTGTTAATTCATAATTTAGCATTCATTAACACAACTGAACATTTCTCTTCACATGACTGTTGCAAAGAATGAATGCAGTGAGGGTGGAAATAGGAAAAGACCCCTGTGCCGCGGGCTGATCTTTTCCCTTCCTGAGACCCAATATGCAAGATGCAGCAGGTGAAACTGGCTGGAAGCCTATGGGTGGGTATAGTTTATTATTCTTCAGACACTATTTTTGCAGCTTCTTAAAAACCACATACACAAGGAACAGCTTCTAAAAAGCACCAGAACACAAACCCACCACACTCAATTCTTTGTGGAAAGGAAAAGGAAAATAAAACTTTCCTCTGTAGAGCAGAAAAATTGATTAACATTTCATATTTTGTCAAAAGTCAAAGATTAATTAATGTCAGATGAGTTTGCTCTATTTAAAGCGTGGACTTAAAGTCTTCAGTGTGTCCAGATTTCTGTCAAGGCTAAAATTTTATTTACTCTATTTACACAGAAGATCTCATATCAAAGTGACTAACATCAACTCATAAGATATATGTTTCTTCATATGTTTCAGATTCATCAGATGAATAAACACCTCTGGGAGCTGTTTCAAAATACAGAAAACTTCTTGACATGAATGATTCTAAATACTACCTCTATAAGTTTTTTCCCCAAATTCTTTAGTGATGTCATTCAAGGGGAGGTTGTACTTAAAGATTCTGGCTTACTGTAGAGAAATAGGGATAAATTGACTTCATAGGGTACAAAGTGATCCTTTCCAGTGGATAAACACACTATATTTACAAAAAATTATCACAGTATTTTCTGTTACCACAAAATTATTTTCTGTTTTAAACTGAACAAATGCATAGCTATTTCTAGAGGCACTTACAAGTTGGAGGACTTGCTTCAGGTGAAGATATCACTGGGTCATTCAGCTTTTCCTTATAGACATTTGCCCTTTCACGCAATTTTTTGACAATCTCTTGAAGCTGGGCATCAGCGTACTCATTTGTTTGGGGACCCGGACGTGTTGGCTTCTGTGCACTGGTTAAAACAAAAGGGGGAAAAAGGCTTCATGTACTGGAAATGGATGGAAGGAATCAGTGGTAATTCTATTTCTGAACTGAAGTCAGACATTGAGATTGTGTCTTTAGTAAGCACAGTGCTTATTCGTATCACTTAATTCATGCTAAGTGGAAACTTGCTCTTGCCTCCTGCTCATGTCAGCAGTCTGTGTGTTATTTCAAGCAGAGGTCAGGGTATCCCTGTTTTGCCTACTGCACTAATGGCTTCTCACTGCTGCTTTTCACCAAGTTCTACTGTGGCTGTGTAAGGGCTAGAGCTTTCCTGGTGTATTCACTAAGTAACAAGGCATCCTCTCCACACCTGTGTATAAAAATGTCCTTGTTGTAATGGGGCAATATCCTAGTGATGACAGGAAGTGCAGGTGGAGCAGGAGGGACTTATGCTTACTTTACCCTTTCTAATATTGAGAAAATTTATTTCATCTATGATTTTTATGGTTTGTTATGGCTAACATGAGGTTAAAAAATTGCATCTGTTTTCAGTGGAAACAAAACACTGGCCTTCCTGCTGAGATTTCTTCTTTCTCTGCTAAGAGTTTGATCAGGGTCATAGTAACACTAAGCTGATATTCCAGCACTCGCAGCATTTGTTCAAACCTGAGCACTATTGATTTTCAAACACTTGCAGACTCATACTTGCACTGAAACTAATGCTTTCATTAGGTTTTATGCATGCTGGGAAGTCAAATAGAAAATCCAGGTGAAAGTGATTGTTGATCAACTCTTCTGTGCTTATTCTTACTTGAAATTTCATCCTCAATTATTTGCTACTGTCTGATTTTGCAGACTGGGATTGTTTTTGAGTGCAACTCAGCTGGCAGCTGGGCCAAACATTTGGACTTCCTCTATGTAGAGCCCAGGACATGGAATTTTTTCCTGTATCCTTGACTCAACCGTTCGCAGCTGATGTGAGCACAGATGTTACAGATGGCTGGAAATGGCTGTGACTGGCACAGGGCAGCTTGAGGTCTCCTCCCAGTTGCCACAGGTCACAGTTGCCACCCTGGACTGAAATTCTGAAGGCTATGGCCGATAGAATTGTTCTTTCTTTCTTAACAGTTTTTCAACTCTGTCGCAGTCCCAGGGATGTGGCTACAGCAAGAGTAGCAGCCAATCAGAAGTGACACATGCTTGAAATGCCCAGATTCTTGAGAAAATCTTCCCAAATGTGAGTAGGGAAAAAGTGGTATGACAGTACCTTGGGTAGGGAAGAAATGAACACCAGTGCAAAGTGCTCTTTGAATAAACACCATGTCTCCTAAAGACCTAAACCTACTTTGAAGCTTCTAACAGAAGGAGCTGTAGCTAAAAAAAGTAGAGTGTTAGAGTGAGATGTCTAGCTTTTTGAGAAGCAGTTTTCTGGAGACACAACACAAATCACAGTGCCTAAGGAAGTATAATTTAAGCATATAAAAATCCTTCAGCAATAAAACCATTGGATAAAGTGGAGATATGCTCCACTTAGAAGCAGAAGAAAAAGTTTGGAAGTATGTGCTGTCATTCCTCTATTTTAAGCTTTGTATACTGTCTATTTCTTAAAACTCCTCAGACCGGAGATTAATCAAAACAGTTCTGATACATTTTGTAATCTCATCACAGTTCCTTTTGTGTCACATTGTTCCTTTGCTCAGGCCATCTGCAATGTAATGACATCCTTTCTTGTTTTGAGCTAGCATCTCACAATTAGTTTTTTGCCTCTATGCAAAGAATTTAAAATAGTTCTTAGTCTTTGTTGTTTCTGTATTTGCTCAGGTCATTAGCTATCTTATAGTTAGGTACCACGTACCACAAGTGTCATGCCAAAAACTCCTTCTAACTTCTTTCTAGAGATAAGCTACAAATTTCTTGAGATTTTCCTCTTATTTCACAGATTTTCCAACAAAAGTTAAAGTCTCCTCTATCATGAATTTGATGCAATGTAGTGCAGAGGAACCATGTTTCCATTTGGTACTGATTAGAGTCTATGTGACTTAGTTTAAAGTTATTTGCCCTGCAGTTGATGAGAAATTGATTTTCCTTGCCCTACTTCTCATTTGGCTTGCATTACCTCCTACTCCATTATTTTCTTGTAACAAAACCCTTACTTTAAATTTTCTTTGGTTAATACAGATGGAAGAGACTGCATGTTGAACACTGCTAATTTGAGGATGTTTATTGTAAATGTACTTTGTGTGGGGGTGCACTTTAAATTGCCTGGGCTAATGAAGCCCATTTAACTTCACTAAATTACTTTTAATTAAACTTGACTCCTTCTGTCGCATTTTATCTTTGACCTTTCTGCAGTATGTTACAATAGGCCTAGGTCTATGTTACTTACTCTCTATGTAGTCCTTTACAGAGTGGAAATGCTTATCCCTGTACAAGTAATTTCATGTGGCCTAGGAAATGAAAATCAGGATGGCAACACATGGACTATGCACACAGTCTTGTTACTACTCAATAGTAGTAGCAATAATACTTAATGATAGCAATATGTGGAACCTGAGAAGTATAATAATAATAAGGTTATTTTCTGATATTTTTAACTTCTAGATTTTATTTTTGTAACTTGTAGATTTAAACGTATTTGTTTAGTGATAAAATTGCAGTGCCTTTATTCTGCCCAAGCCACAGGAGAAGTTTTAGACACCTACAGCACAGTTAAAGAGTATCACCTTGAAATAGGCTATGGAAATACTGTATTGAGTATACTAATGTCTGCAACAGCTGTTAAGTGCTGTGGCTTGAAAGATTTCTGTGTTAAGAGTTCAAACAAACAATGATAAGAAATGCAATAGTTCAGAAAGTTTGCCCTTTTCTAAGTTGCAATCTAAGGTTTTAATTCCTCCCTGTTTCTGTCCATGAACACCAAATACCTGAGTACAATTTAATGTTTAATCTACCAGGTGACCCCTGAGAAAATGTACTTCATAAATGTATGCTGCCTGGAAAATATCCATACTACTTTTTTTCTCATTTCACTTATAAACCTATTTTTTTTTGCAGCACCTAAGAAACTTTCTGCTAATTACATGGAAATAGAGTTCTTGGTCCTGCAATAGAGCTTTCAATGCTTTTATTGAGCTCTGATATTGTGATTTATGATTGCATTTACAATCTGTGTCTTGAAAAAAAATTGTCTTTTCTGAATAAATTAGGGAGAATCTCTGATTCAGATAATCAGTTTTCAGAAGGATATGATAATACAAAAACATGATGGCACAGATGAGAAAGATTTTGGAGAGACAGAAAAATGTAATTCCAGGCATCATGAAATGTATTGATTCAAAAACGCATCCTCAATTTTTGCTGACAATCCCAGTGTGAGTAATGCCACAGAAGCCCTGAGTTCCAGGCCTAAGAGCAGTCATCCTAAATTACTAGGAAAACTAGTAATAGAAAAAAATTTGATATATTAGTCACTTGCTTGGTACGGCAAGAGAGGTATTCCAAAAAGCTAAATTTCTCTATTTTTTTATACTGTCTTTATAGTCCAAAGAAGACTTCCCTGAGGAGAGGTTCAGGATGACTGAGATAGGTTTCTGCAATGAATTGCCTGTGAAGAGGGACTATTTTTCTCCTTATCTGCACAGGATGCTGATGGGGTTTTAGGAGTGAGCTTTAATAGTCTCCTTCATGATTTTGCTACAAAATATAATAGTGTACTAATGATGTTTAATAGGACATTGGTTTTAGAAGATTAAAAAGTAGGAATGATTCCTAGGCAGGGAAAATTTGAATTATTTAGTCCAAGTAATAGAAATTAGGACAAGTCGAATGCCCCATACTAGAGATGCATACTTAGAATCAAATTGTAAGAATTTTGTTTGTAAATGTTGAGATCATCAGTTGCAGGTGACAAAAGGATAAATGTCCACGTGTTTAGTCAGAGGGAAGTTGCCTGTGAGTCATACATAATCTGGCTATGAAAAACACTGGTGCAAATATAACTGTAGAATGAATATTACATACAAGGAAATAAATATATTACTGAAATATAGGCCAATGTGAAAATTATTCTGATCAACTATACTCAAAAGGTGCATTCCCATAGTCTAAGACACTAGAAAGTCTCCTAGCATGGCCAAGTTTGCTGGGAACATGACTTTGAAAAGGACAAACAACCAGATTGAGACAAAATAAGATCACTGTCTATGAGATCAAATTTTGGTGCTGAACCATGGGAAAGTAGGTATTTGAGCTGAGAAAAGGTATTGTGAGAAGAAGAAATGTGAATAGAGGAACAGTGAATTATCATGAGTTAAACATCTGAAGAAAGTTTCCAAGCCTTTAATGGCCAGAATTCTAGGCAGCTTTCATTATGAGTGAGGAGCAGTTGAAAAAAGTGTGGTAGCCTTCAAGATTATACTAGCTAAGATCACGGAGACTGTTGTAGGCTGTGATTCCCAAGAAAGCAAAAGAATGTATGCAGCATGACATGAAATCCTTTTCAGCAAAAAAAACTTGGAATATATAAAGGTTTGGGAAGTGGATAAGTGACTTAACCTGTATATTTACCATCTACTTCTTCCAAAAATCTCAACAGCTCAAGTGCTAAGAAAGCAAGTTTCTAAGATAAATAGATTATCTTAAAGTCGTGGAACAATCTGTTCACGCATTAGATTCCATGGACTTTCAAAAAGCACTTAATTAAATTTTAATTTTCCTTAACTGTCTTGAAATGTGTCTTCCTCTGACCTACCATCTTTTCCTTTAATCACAGAATCATCAAAGTTGGAAGAGAACTTCAAGGTCATTTAGTCCAACAGTCAATCCAGCACCATCATAATTATCCCTAAACCAAGTGCCACATCCAGATGGTTGCCTGGGCAGTTTATTCCAATGCTGTTCCACTCTTTCACTGATGACCCTTGTTTCCTAATATCTGATCTGAGCACTCCTAGCAAGGGAAAGTGTCTGATAAAGACCCATCTTTAGTGCTACAGAGGATTGTCTTTTTCTATTTGCTGCATTTTTGAAATACTGGCATTGTATTGACTTTTCTTTGCAATAAAACAGAATAAATCACATTTTTATTTAACTTCATTTTAGGATTGAGTTGTTCTTCACAACACAATTTTCTTTTAAACGGATGTTTCTTTGTTTTACTGTATATTTTATTACCTGTTTCATTAATTTAAACATAGTGATACCATAATATTTGGGTTGGTTTTATAAACAATTTTTTCCATTGGAATTCATTACTTTCCCTTAGTTCAGAATCTTTGTACAGAGATCATGCTTGTTTGGGCCCTAAGCAAATGTTCTTGAAAAAAAAAAATGCTTAAATTATCCATTTCCCAGACCTCATGTTTTGTTCATAAAGCAAAACAGATATGGAAGCAGCAGTGTTCAAGGAAGGCTCTATCTTTTAGACTTATCCACTGGTACTGAACTCAGAATAAACTTCTTGATGCAATACAGACTGAAATCTCATAATCTAGGCTGCAGAGATTCCTGCTATTTTTTGCTCAATTTTTTTCCAGCAGCTTCTTTGACAATCCTTCTAGTTATTCAGTCACAACAATCTGTGAATCCTCTCATCTTCTTTACAGTACTCTCTAAGGAGAAGTCTGTCTCCATGCTGAACACATGGAACTCTCACTGAGATACCAGCTTAAAATGTGAATAAGATTTTATTTTAATTAAAAATTCTGCAGTAGGAACTACAAAAGAAGTAGAAAGAAAGTAGTAGGAATCTTGAAAGTATCACTTAGCTATGAAAAAATCACCTTTCCTTAAGGTAACTGGTGATATACAGTTTTTTAATTGCACTATTTACTATGATGGGAGAAATAGGGACAGAATAATTTCTAATACTAATTGCTTTAGAACAAAGGTATAATAGTCTGAGGAAGTCATTCTCATTTTTTGCTTATCTGGTGCTGTTGTGTCATTGGGGTTTTCTTATCTGTAAGTAATTAAATCTGTATGGAGCCTCTGCCACTTATCAGGAATTTTTAACATTTTAGCATTTAAATACAAACACATACCTTATTACATAAGCCTTTAATTTATGACTATAAAGTAATTTATTCAGAGCATGACACAGTGCTGTACAGAGTTCATGAACATGGCACAAACACTACTTATTTTCTATATTTCAGGTTTTTTTAATATGCAGGGAATCAAAAACTAAAATAAAAATGCCATAAAATTTCCAATTGTGAATGTTTTCAAAGGTAGGCAAAAAGTCTCAAATTTTAAAAACTTAATTTCCAATACATGCTTTCATTTTTCATCTGTTTTCATAGAGTCCCTAAAATAATCATACAATCATAAAACGATGGAGAAGTTTGAGATATCCTTTCCTCACACCTCAAAGCAGGATGAGGTACCCCTGAAAAATTCTTATCTAACCTTTTCTTGAATATGTCTAGTCATGGTTATTCTCTAATTTTCCTAAAGAATTTATTTCTGTGCTTCACTATCTTAATTTTAAAATTTCTTTTTCCTCAATGTAAATGTCTTTTGGTACAATTTGTCCTATGCACTTTGAACATGGGGTAAAATTTATGGCCCCTTCTCTTTTATCTCACTTTTTGTCCATTTGCACATTTTAATTTTCTCACTTTTTTTTCCTCCCAAACAAAAAGGATTTTGTACAAGGGTAATAGTTGTAATAATGACTAAAAATGTTACTTAATTCTATAATTCAGTGTATGTTCCCAAACTTCATGCCATGGGCCATTGTTACCTATGTTAATTATATAAAATTACCTTTGTGTGACCCTCTTGTTGCAAATCTACCCCCATTAGGGTAAACTGTTATACATCAACCTGTGTAGGAGCTGACTACATTTCCCAGGATCCAAAGAAACGTGGAGAGAAAGTACCTGTTTCTCTAAGATGATTTCCAATTACTGCCATTTAAGAACATCCTTTCCCCTTCCTCAAGACCCTGACACATTCCTTTCCAAACACAGCAGCAAAGCAGGTGTGTTCCCTGCAGACCCTGCTCATCGCACTTCTCCTCCTGAGTGCCATATACCCAGGGTGCTGAATAAACTGGGCTGCCAGATGTGTTTGACTTCTCATCTGACCCTCACATCTCCACCTGTCACTGTTTCCTCTCTTCCTCTCTTGCGCTATACAACATGGGATGTTTTCATCCTAAATTTCTAAGATTTGGAAAAAGAGTAAATAACTGGAGATGGGGTATTTTAATAAAATATATTGGACAAGATTAAACATAGGCATGAACACTTACACTTGTCATGAAGTAATAATCAGTTTTCTTTTACTACATGATATGCATTATGTCTTAGATTTATATGCCTCTTAGATTTATCAATAAAGGCCTTGATATATTTGCAAATGTTTGGTACAAATGTGATTTAACTACAAATGCAATTTAAATATAAATGTTTTATATTTATATTATTATTTATATTATTTATAATAGTGTTCGCATTACAATGTTCATTGCTTTGCTTTTTTCTCCAAACTGACTGAACATATAATAGCAGAGATAATATTTTGAATAAATTATCATTTCTCCCTTTACAAAAATGTTTCTTCTTACTTTAAAAAATATTAAGTGAATGGAAGATTTACACAAAATGCTCAGAAATTATGACGAACTGTACCCGTACTTTGTTACATATTAAAAAAACCCAATTTATTCCATTGATACAGTTAGCAAAAATATGTATGAATATTAGGAGTATATGATTTGAAACAATGCAAGGGTAAAAACACCCTGCATTTCAGTCTGTGTAATGACATTCCTCTCCTTTCCTCACTTCATTTATTCTTCAATGAAGAACTTCTGTATCCACTACTTTTTTAATTTCAGGCTACCTACTTGATTGCCATGCAGAGTGAGTGAAATTAAATAACAAGGGTAACTGCATCCTGCAGATTGGATAGAATTTAAAGGCTCTGGGAAAATAAATCTCAGCAAAGATTACAACAAGTTTAATCCATTTTGGTACAGACTGCACACCATCACCTTTCTATTTAATTTGCAGATTCTCAATGTAGTAATTTCAGAAACTCAAGTCCAAGAAGTTGAAGTAAAAGGCTCTGAAGAAAAAGGCCTAAGCAGAGGGAATATAAGTGCTAAGAAAAGTATTTTTATTTTTTAACACATTAATGCCTTTTCAGTCAGGCCTAATAAATATACTAGATGCATTCCATCTGTTTACAATTCCAGGTACTGCAATGATTAGCTGGAAACAACTAAGGAAATGTATTAGTCTCTCCATAAAATGTACTTGTAACTGTGTTTAAACTGGGATTTTTTCAAAAGGCCCAGCATTGGCCTTGTTTTACTTCATCTAAATTTGATTGGAGTTTATTGCCATGAGTGTCGTTTTGGTACATCCCTGGTGTTCCTACAGCAATCAAGGATTTCTAGAGACTCTGCAGAGGGTTGGCACTGGGTCTGTTTCACTAATGTTCTGAGATTTTGTGCTTGTGATAGGAAAGAGTTTCTCTAAGGTGCACCTACTCGGTGAATTGATGTGTTGTAACTAGTGGATGGCAAGCACTAATAAGCACAGTAATTTTCTTGTTCGAGGTTATTGAGGTAAATGAAGTGCATTACTCACTAAGAACATGCTACCAGCAGGAGTTCTCTTTATTAACCTGGCTATGCACCACATAGCAAATTGCTTCTTAATCTTTGCTTTGTTTTCTTTTCTTGCTATTAGCCAAATTAAAGAGGAAAAAAAAATCTTCTTTATAGAAGGACTGGTAGAGTCTATTAAGTAATAGGATGTGGCTGTGAAACAGGCAAACCACAAGCATGAAGTTCAGTTTGCCTGAACCACCCATGGTCATATGGAAGCTTGCAGTACTGGACTTCCTTTATTTTGAAAATGTTGAAAGCTGAGTTTCTGCATTTGAAAAAGCAAAACCAGATGAGTATGGTTTCTGAGTGGGAATGATATTTTAAAAATAAATTTAATATTTTATTAAAATGTATTTAATGCATTTTATATTTTATTTTTATATTTTGTTTGTAATATCTAGATTCTGAAGGTGGCAAATCAGATATAATGTTTTGTTACTCTCTAAACACAACTGAGAATGTGTAAGATTTTGAGATGAAATCTAAAAGCATAAGAAACTCCAGTTACCTACTGCAATTTTTCCTTTCTGTGGTCTTGACTATTTAGCCTCCAAATATGGAATATTATTTTATGCAGTATTTTGTATGAGAGGGTTCATGATCTTTGACTGGGGTTTCAGTGTACTGCCTTAGTATAAATAGTACATTGTAATCTCTTTGGTCATCTGGGAAGATGAAATACTCTTACAAATTCTACAGGGCTTAAAGGCTTTTAAAAGACACAGAGGAGAGGAGAGAAGAGGTCACAGAAGCTTTTAGTCCCTCCATTTCCTCTGATCTCTACTCTCAGATGATTTGTTTACCTTCTTCCCTACTCTATCTTTTCCAGGACTTGATGCAACTTTGTCTCATACCTTGAAGCTTTGCGCTAGTTTCTTGTTAATAAGGCTCCCCTGTCTTCTATTAGAGTGCAAATGAAGCGCTGAGTGCTCTTCTGCTCCCTTATTTCTTGCTGTGAAGAGACAGGGTAGTCTTAGCCCACCCTTCCAGAGGCTATTATTGCTCAGCAATTTGCTATTAATGAAAATTACCTGTTGCTCTGTTACATTTTTGATAAAGATAGAGGGGAGAAAAAAAAATATTGGCAGACAGAACCAATTTGTGTGCAATTCTATCCAAGCCATTAGGAAACAGATATTAAATGTTTCAGTCACTAGGCCGTAATTCAGTGCTTGGTACATCATTCATTCTTGTGGGTTTCTTCTTTCAGACATAGTGTTCAGATGGCTGATACCAGTGCTGTGTCTGTATATTTTTTATTAATGTCCACCACAATGTACTGGAGTATTTTTAAAAATGAGGATGTGCTGAGAGGGAAAGGCAGATTATTTTCATATTTTTTCTTTTTTTTTTCCTTTTTTTGTTTAATTATTTTTGTAGACAATTTCTATGGGAATTTTTAGGAGCAAATGCAGTGTTTCTCAAAATTGTCATTCACTTAGCAAGCAAAAAAAAAAAAAAAAATTTCTCTTTTAGAGGAAATTTAAAAATCTGCTGTTCCAAACAGTAAAATTGCCTTCCTTCCCTCTTCCTTATTCTACGTATCTGAGCCTGCACAGGGATATTTTAAAAAATTAAATGTCATCGTAACAGCAGATAAGGTGAAAACTTTTCTATTAATATTTCCATGAAAGTTGATGAGCTCGGGATGCATATGATTTGGGAAAAAAAAAAAAATCCATGAACCTTATTTCATTATGTATATTACTCAGGCATGTGAGCATACTGATGATTTCCTGCAAATCAGGTGACTTTTGATTAAACTTTGACTCTTGAAAGATAATTAGCATAAGAAAATAATTTACCTAAATTAATTGCCCTGGGACTCTGAGCAGGACTTCTATCCACACACTATGCCCATGGGTCTTGGTTGTCCACTTCAGGTCAGGCTTTGGTCACTGCCTGAGCAATGTTTAGGCATGTCCACCTCCAGATCTGTCTCTGGTCCTATCTCCCAGGAGACAGGACCTGTCTTGGACCTGTCTCGTAACCTTTTCTCCAGCCCTGTCTCTGACTCTGTCTTTTTTGCTCCTGACTGGACTCCCTGGATGGACTCTAAGCCTGGTCCACCACTTGCCCTTGTTGATGGAGCCTGTTGCTAGGATCCTGCTCTGCTTGCTGTGTTCAGACCCTGTGAGGCTGAACCTTGTTGGTAAGAGCATGTTTGTGCTGGGGTTATCTTGGCTCCCATCTCCTCTTCTCTCTCTTATGGCAACCTGAAATACATCTGGGCAAAGTCTAAAATTCCAGTTAAGAAAGTTCTACCAGTGATTTTGCCAATCTTGATTTACATAAAAATATCATAGAATTGTTTGATTTCCAATAGACCTTTAAAGATAATTTTGTCCATCCCATCTGCTTTGGACAGGGACATTGTCCACTACATCAAGTTGCTCAGAGCCATGTCCAACCTGACCTTGAACAACTTCCAAAAATGGGACATTCACAACTTCTCTGACAGTGTCTTACCACTTTCATCATAAAACAATTCATCCTCATATCTAGTCTAAATCTGCCCTCTTTAAAATCATTATCCCCTGTAGAATTGCAAGAACAATCACAATTCTCTTAGCCTTTCCTCATAGGCGAGATGTTCCCAGAGAAGTCCTTCTCTGGAAGTCTGCTCTCAATCTGTTCATCCTGCAGGCTGTACGGGTAGGGGTGATTAGTGTGATCCATGTGCAGAACATTGCACTTGGTCTTTCTGAGCTCCATGAGGTTTGTGTAGGCCCACCTCTCCAGCCTGTCAAGGTCCCTCTGGATGACATCCATTCCCTCCAGTTTGTAGGCTGCACCACACAGCTTGGTGCTGCCCAAGGGATAGCACTCGTTACTAATCTCTATTTGAGAAGTATCCAAACATGGATTAAACAGTGATAGAGAAAACTCCTGGACAGCTGGACCCTTATTTGACAATCCTGACTGTCCTAACAGTCCTTGAAATGGCTTTGAATGATAAAACTAGCAGTTTTCAAAATAACTCCCAGGTACGACCTGGTAATACTCCAGGTAATACCTAGGAGTTAGAAATTATCAAACTCTTCAGCAGGCATATTTTATTGTTCTAGTTGGCCTCAGTGCTAGACAATGGTTTGAGCATGTTTCATTTATTACTACTTTTGTACATCACATGTATCTGACTCAAATTCTCAGCTTTTCTCAATGTGATAAAGGCAGATGATTTCCCAAAAAATATTCCAGTGAGCAAATTTGAACAGAGAGACTCAATAAGGTAGTAACCTTGATCAGGAACAGTGTCTTAGTAGATTTCCATGAACATTAAGAAGCAATGAATTAAATTCTCTCAAATGCACATTTTAAAAATCATTCTCCTATCAGCCCTGACAGTCATACAACAGACCTGGTTAGTTTAGTTTCATGCCAGTGCAATGCACCAGTGCCATGACTTCCAGACTCTACTGCAGAATTTAGTGAGTAACTGTTTTGGCAGTAGACTTTACCAAATATTTACTGTATTTTTAGAAGCTGTTGCTCAAATTAGACTGACTAGGTATATCTGGATAGACATGTCACACTGAGTCGGAACACCTCTGAGAAAGCAATGTTTAATGTAAATATTTTTTATTTCCTTTTCACAGACAGATTTTGTTTTTACTAATAAGAAACATACTCTTTTGTTTCATGAGCATGTAATTATGTTAACCATGGTTACAAGATTTACCAGTGGAGCTGTAAGCATTGAATAACATATTGTATGATGACAAAAAAAAAGGAGATTCTTATCTAGGTTTTCATTTTTGACCTACTGATTCACATTGAAGTGACTAAGTTATTTATAACTTTTCCATTCTTTCTAGTCAGAGTTATTTTTAATTGCATCTATTATTTTATAGCAGCATGTACAGTAGCATTTTGCTTGATTATTTCCAGACACAAAGTCTTAGTAAAGGGGAGGAAGTGGGTAGTTAATTTATCATCTTTATAAAATAACTCCATTACAGGGAGGGAAAGATATTTCTTTGTGTCATTAGGACAATCAAAATAAGAGAAGGCAAAAACAAACAGGAGGATTTTCCACCCAGTTCTGTATTGAGTGTATTGAGTGTATCAAAGTGATCTCAAAACTTCATGATGCATAGCAATGGGCCATGTGAGAGTAAAGACTTGGAGCTGACTGCCTAGATAACAGCTTTGCATAAAAGGATCACGGGGTCCTGGTGGACAACAGATTGAACATGAATCCACACTGTGTTCTAGCAAGTAATGAGGGCTAACTACACATTCTGATTTAGAAAGAGCACCAGAAGTGCACAGCAAGAGTATTGGAAGGAAAACAAGCAAGTTAAAGGAACGGAAAATTTAATTCCATCTAGTTTTTACAATAAGGGTGGTCAAAGGGTGGACCAGAATGCCCAGAGAGGTTATGGAAATTCCATTCTTGATGCTATAGGTTCACTATTATGCTGAAAAAGGTTTTGGGTGCCTTGATATCATCCGGGAGTTGGGCCTAACCTCTAAATATTTTCAGCAGGAGTTTGGACATCATTCCTTCTGGAGAAGCCTTCCAACCTGAGCTGTTTTATCAATACCTTTATTTTCCATAGTGACACAGAGAATGTCACCAAGTGCATGCAGCAAATTTGCAGATGACACCAAGCTGGGTGATGTCATCTGCAGGCCTAAAGGAGAGCCAAAAATAGGATCAGAAGTCTGGGCCACTCCTCCTATAAGGAAAGGCTGAGAGAGTTGAGGCTTCAGCCTGGGGAAGAGAAAGCTTCAGGGAGATCTTATTGGTAGCCTTTTAGTGTTTGAAGGGGGTCTCTAAGAAAGATGACATTTTGCAGGGGTAGTGGCATGACACGATTTAACATTTTTAAACATAGAGAGGGCATTTAGATTTAGATATAAGGAAGATTTGGATTTAGATTTAGATTAGATATAAGGAAGAAATTTTTTACAGTGCGACTGGTGGAACACTGGCACCTGTTAGGCAGAGAGGTGGTGGATGCCCCTTCTCTGGAGACATTCAAGGTCAACTTGGATGGGGCTTTGCGCAACCTGATCCACTTATAGCTGTCCCTGCTCATTACATAGGTGTGGGACTTGAAGACCTTTAAAAGTCCCTACCAACTCAAAGAATTCTATGACTTTATGAATCTATGAATCTCTGCTTCTGAAATGACTATAAACTATTCAAATCTTACTGTTTTCTAGACTTCATATTTATTTTATTTTCACAAAACAGTCACCTCAGCTTTTCACAAAGGTTGAATGACCCTAGATCTCCCCTGAGGAATACTACTGTTTCATTTGTTTGTCTCTTCTCAGCAAGAGATAGTACTAATCTTCTGATTGTGAAGAGTAATGCTGATTTAATGTCATAGCTCAAGAAAAAAAAAAGTGTAGGGTAAAAAGTTTCAAGTCAAAATGATGTGACAAACATTCTAGGTATTCAGGGCAGCATTCTGGGACTTTCCTCTTTGCTAAGATGTAGTAATAATTAAGCAGTAGCACTGTTAAAATTTGCATATATCTGTAGTTGAGAAAATACTTTTCCTCATTCCTGCAATTTAGGATGATGTACACAACAAACTATCAAAAGCACATAATAAATAAATGTCTCATATATCTGCTACCTGGAAATTGAAATAAAGCTCTTTAGATCCTTACAGGAGGGACTTTTAAAGAACTGATATATGGCACACAAAAATGTTAAGTGAGGATGCCAGATAGAATCTTCAAATTTTTAATTGAATTTACTCACTTAGCATCCTCTTTCCCATCTTTGGCTTCCTGTTGTTCTTCCTGTTGAGTTGTCTTAACTGGTTCAGTTGATTTTTCAGGTTTTGAAGGCTCAGGTGCTTTTGCTGATTCTGCATCTAGAAAAAAGGTTTTAATTTTAAAAATGATTTAAAAATAATTATAATAATACTTTTGAAGGAAGCACAGTCTGTCTGACATTATTTATTCAGTAGATAAGCACTAAAAGACACAACTTCTGGGACCTGCACAAAGTAAAAAATTATGCTTGCACATGAACACTCCTGTGCAGAGGATAATAACTTCTAAGCTTGATAGATATTCTCAAGGTATTCAGTCTGATGTCTGAACTCACACTGATCATTAAATGCTGATTGCATTCAGACTGAAGGAGAACCTTGCAATCCCATGAATATTCCAAATTTTTACATACAAGGATTGATACATTTCTTATTTGCATTAATATTAGGATATCAGGGCCTAGCACCACTAGTGGCTGTGCGTCAGATTTTACTTTTTTCTTCTCTGTGTGAAATTGAGAGGGCTGTCTGCACAGTGACATATTAAAAAAACAAACCCTTTGCTCATCACTGCTTGAATCTAGCTCGTAGTCTTCTAACTTGTAAAACCAGGCCCAAAGGAATGCCCTTAGAACAGTATGGTAATAATTTTAAGGAAAATTTAGACTACAACTATGGTTTACAGAATAAATAACAATCCAGAAGGTAGGTGGCAGGTTTGCAGGACAGCTTTGAATAACTTTGGTCATTGTAGTGAAATCATGAGAAAAAAGGCAAAACCAAGACAAGGCACCAGCAATGAATGAAATTTTCAGAACATACAGATCCATGTTAAATCAACAAAATAATGGGTTCGAGTTTTTCTGAATTATTTGCATTCCCATTGTGCTGGCATATAGGTGGATGAAGTTCCCAATGCATTAATGGTGGGAGTTGAGGAATGAGGCCCACTGGTGTCTGCACATTCTAAATATCTGACCTTCCCATAAGCATTTTAAAACTGCATTGGGATAAGTGTTGCTGGTTCTGTTTTAAGATGCAACGGGAGAGTGACAATTGTGGAATTATCATTTTGTGGGAAAAACACAGCTTAATGGAATCCCTCCAAATAAATCTGATTAAATTTTTAAGCCCACTGAAACCTCATCATAACAATGATCTACCTAGGACCCCAAGGAGCAAGGAACAAGATGCAATTTATAAAGCCTATTTGTTTACCTCTCTTAGATAAGTTTTCAGATATTAAGATAAGAATAAATGTCAGCATCTGGATAGTAGCAGTCTGAGTACAGAACAGAAAAAGTGCTTTTGCTTTTCTATAATTCAGGAAGGGAAGAATTTATTTCCTAGAATTCCCATCCACCTCCACTGCCTTGCACTAGCAGTCTGACCAGTATCACATCTATGCTTCCCCTTCTGTCTCTCTTCTTTTGTCTGCTCAAAACACATTTTAGTTCAACTTAATCATTAACTGACATAATCTTATTTAATTTTGAATCCACAATATATTGTTTTACAGGGTGATTCACAAAACATTGACTCACTTATCTTCTTTTTCTTCTGTGGAAGAAATATTTCCATCAGAACTCCCACACATAATGTATATTTCATATTAATTGAATATATATTGTTAAATACTTCCTTCTACTCTTCTTAGAGACGTTTACAAAAATGTAGTCATTTTAAAATACACTGTTGCTTAAAAACTACTATATGATTGCACAATGATAATGAAGTACTAATTATAGTTGAGTTGCTATGTATGTAATACAGTTCTAAATGTTACCACTCATTTCTGATGTTTATTACCAGGATTAGTGTAAGCAATGTTGATTTAAAGAACATTTAATGTTGCTCTTTTTTGTTCCTTCAGTAATGAAAAATAATCCTACAAACCTGATTGGGCTGAACTATCTTGACCTGTTTTCCAATACTTGGCAGAAACACAGAAGAAAATTAGTCATGGTAGACAAAAAGACAAAGATAAAGGAATACTTTATATTTCTTCTTTTGCATATATATTTGATGGTTACTTGAAAACTTTGTGTAGCTTGATGTTTGTGCTCTGTGCTGGTTTCAGCTGGGGTAGAGTTAATTTTCTTCACAGTGGCTGGTGCTAGGGCTGTATTTGGATCTGGGCTGAACACAGGGCTGATAATACAGACAGTTTTTTTTTTATTATTAGGCAGGGTTTACACAGTGGTGAGGAGGCTGGGGATGCCTGGAAGCCTGGGAAAGACATAAATGGAACAGCTGACCCTAACTGATCAAAGATATACTCCAGGCTATATGACACTTTATATGCTGACCATGTTCAGCATATAAACTGGGAGAAAGAAGTAGGAAGGAATTTTGGAGTAATGGTAACTATCTTCCCAAGTAACTGCTGCACATGATTGGAACCCTGCTTTCCTGGAGACAGCTGAACACCTACCTGTCAATTGGAGGAGAATTAATTCCTTGTTTTGCTTTCCTTTATTGGGAAACAGTTTTGCCTTCCCTAATAAACTGATAAAATATCTTGACCCACAAGTTTTCTAGCTCTTATCCTTCTGATTCTCTCCTCAGTTCTCCTGGTCAGGGAATTAGTAAGAGGCTGTGTGGGGCTTGGTTGTTGACTGGGGTTAAACTGCAACATGCTTACATGATAAAATTAATTTAGTTAATATACAAGCAATGGTGCCAATTTTAATGGTGCATGGAAACACTTGATGGTAGACAGCATTGTTTGAAACAGGAAAAGGTGTATAAAGGCATGGGTAGAGGCTGCTAGTAGGAGGCAGAGTGACTAATATTTGAGTAATCTGCTCTTTTTAGCACTGACGTATTATATGCCTTAGAAACATAATTTTAAGCACTTAAAAGCAGTGATTTTCTGGGGACATTTCCTGTTCATGCAAAGTGTTAAACATTTCAAAATATGTTAGAAGTCTCCAATTGGCTTTTAAGTGGTATTGCCTGCAAAGTAGCATAGAGCGCAGGTTCTCTTGAATAGCTGGAGTAAAGACTGACTTTGCATTTGGAGCAATGGAATGGGAATAAGACAACCAGTCTACAAAGTCTGTGTGATACTTGTGACATAGTTAGTCATTTGCCTGATTGTTTTTGCCTCACAAAGGTGTTCTTGAGCTGTCCAAAATATCTAAAAATGCCTATAGAATCACAAAGATCTCAAGAAAAAATAAAACCACAAGAAACCCATGGATAAAGGAGAGAAAAGACTTCAGCTCTGACATTACAAAATGCACATCTTTGTAATCTTTTTCTTCTGATATGAACAACTAGAGCAGTGAAATGGTGCTGCAAGCATGGCATTTCTTGAAGCAATGTTTCTTAAACAAATGCTACGTGCAGGGAAAAAAAGTTCAGAAATCATCAGAGGTGAAATAAAAAATCACTAAGTAGGTCCATCTTAACCCTCAACTTCAGTGGCTAAAAAAATTATTGAAGTTTATTTTCTATGGAAGAAAGATTATATGAATAAGTTGACTTTGTTTTCCTAACATTTAGACATGTCACTCATGTGAAAAATGAAGATCTGAAAAGAGTTAAAAGACTTCACATCAGCAGGAGTGATTAAAGCTGGTTAAACGTATTCAAGTCCTTGGTAATCCTTGAAAAAAATATTTTACTTTTTATACTATTTTTTGGGAATAATAACTGCCTCTTTTCTGAATGCCAGTGATGAGCATAAAGGATAAGGTGACAAGGAATAAGATTATTTCAAAGTTTCTTTGGATTGGCAGGTTTAGTCTATTGGAATGCAGCTTATAAAATTACATATTTAATTTGTATTTTTTGAAATAAAATCCACTTATTTAACTCTGGATTTGCTGGTGGTAAGGGACAGGTCTTGTCTTGCTGCTTAAGGGCAACTTAGGAGACAAATTCATAACAAGGCAAACAGAGGTTCCAAAATTTCACATTTAATTCAAATCACCCTTCTCAGAGTTTTAACTCAGTTGTAGTCCATGCAGAGGGTACATAATTAACCAGAATCAGCCAAGGTTTTGGTACCCTCAATAAATACATCTGCTTTATTTCTATCTCCAGGAAGGGAGAGCAACCAGATTCTGTATAACAGCTAGTTATCAAGACTCTCCTCTTGGCTCTGGGCCTTATTTATTTGCAATAGGGTCAAATACATGGTGGGAGGATTTTTTTTTTCTTTTTAAAAGATTCAATAATTGTAATATAAATACATTGTGAAATAAAAGTCCTTTATTCTTCCTGCATGGTTACTGTTTTGATTAACTTCTAGGTTCATTCCATGCTCCATGTGTGGGTCAGTTACATGCTCCATTCTAATTTCTCAGATTCCATAGGGTTTTGCATTCTTTTCTGCACGATGACCCAGAGGCTAGGAAGGCTATAGAACTTCCTCCCACTCCTCTCTAGTCTAGGTTTTACACAGGTAGTTAGGCAGCTCTACAAGTGTGGGAGAGATATGGGTTTGAAGTCTCTTATTATGAAAGAGGCAAGGTATTACAGGCAGGCTAATATATCAGAGGGGGCAGCTATCAGCAGCTTCTGCTTTCACTTGTTTTCTTGGAAAAGTGAGAGTTATTCAAGTATCTGAACAGAAGAGGGAATCTGGAGTGAAGTTCCTTTTGAGCAGCCCTTCCTCTTCGGTGCTGCACTGCTTACTTGAGATACTTCCCAAAACATCTAGCTCTGAATATACTAAATGTCACTGAACATTAACATAGTAATCTTCCAGAAGGGAGGTTCTGTCTACTTTATGATCTAGAAGTGCAATTCCAGCATGTGTAGAAATATCTATGATAGTTTTACTTTAGCTTTCTCACTCAAGTCCTACCAAGAACAAAGCAATGTCAATATATACTTTAGTAAAAGCTGGATAAATGTGATTCTGGAAAATATCTTTGAGACACTTTCTGATTTAGTAGAAATCAAAACCCAGAATATTGGAAACAGTCTAGTTTCTAGTAAGGGGAAAATATAAGGATGAGGACAGACTTCAGAGAAATACTAAAATGTAGTTGGAAAGAATCAAACTTTAATTATCTGTCAGGAGGATGAAATAAATTATAAAACAGAGAATGATAATGCAGTCACCAGCTAGCAGGTGGAGGCTGGATGTGTCCTTCTAAAGAGCATAACCACCAACAGAGCTATTGAACAGCAGTGGGTAAAACAAGGGAAGCATTTGTATAACCAGTCAATTATAGGAGGTGATAAATATGCAAAGAAATTATAGCAATTGGATTCAATATCATGGAGAACCCGTAATTAGGTGAATCACACTTTGTTAAGTACACAAAAAAATGCAGGGAATAAATTAAAAAAATGAATCCATTACAGAACAAACTGACTAAGCACAGAGAATTAATTACAGAGTGAAATAATTATGCAGAGAATTAATCACAAAGCAAGCTAGTGATAGAGAGGGCAACTGAGGAGGCAGAGATAAGGCAATGAGTAGCCAACAAAGAAGCCAAAAGTACCAGGTGTTCCTGACTGACCTAAGTGGCCAAGTTTTAATCAAACAGGATCCAATGGTACCTCCTGCTGGATTCTCATGTGTGCTGGAAACATTGTGCTGCTTTGTGAAACACATAGAGAAAGGGAGGAGGTAATGGCTGGTTTTGGTGATGTGAAAAGAAGGGGGTGAAGAGAGGCTCTACTCTGTTGATTTGTATGTAGCACTATGGAATTGGAAAATGATATAATGATTAAGGGTTTTTCTGGTCTATTTTATTTTGATTATACCAGAGAAAGTAACAAGAGACCTTGGAAAGGCTTTTCTCTAACACATTTGAAGTTCTCCATTTAGCTGATCTGCCTTAACTAATGTTGTTTGAGCTCTGGCAGTACTCCACATTTGTACATACAGCATAAAATGCTTTCTCTAGTCTCATCCTCTGCTTACAAATTCTCATTTTCTTCTTCCAGGAGATAACCACACAATTTTAGGTTTGACAGAAAGTTCACAAGATTTTGCAGAAGTTTATCTAGACCCTCTTGTGAACTGCTTTAGATTAGCTTCTATTTTTCTGTCCAGAGATATAGAAGTTCCTTATTTGGCTTGGGTGATAGGGACTTGCATTCAGTGGTGAAAATCATAAGCTTCTCCTGAGGTGTGGTCCCTGTAAATTTTCTGGCTTGTATAGCCACTGTCTATCTAATTCATTAATACCCTTGGTGTCTTGTTGCAGCAGTTTAAAAAGTAGACTTGAAGTACCTTACAAGAAATGGTAGATTTAAAAATACCCCCAAAATACATGGACCTAGATATAATACTGTATTATTATAATTTCCTGAAGTAGCTAATGGTGCAGTTGCTACTATACCACCACTTATATTTTAGAAGGGAAAAAAGTAGATTATTATGCAGAAATATATCTTTGTGATTTGTATTTATCTGTAAAATAAGATTAAGTTTTTAATGGAAACAAAAAAGAATTTCTGTACTGATACTCCATTCTGTCATGGCATAGTAGCTGTAACTTAGTGTTGCTAAAAATGCCAAATATCAAATTTGGTTTTTTTCCATTGCTGCTACAGTTAATTCAGGTCAGAATTTGTTTTCTCTTAATTTCATGCTACAGCCATTATATAACAAGACAATTGCATTAAATAGACTGCTTAACATTTCATTGTATGAGGAAACAAATTGTGACACTTGCTATGATTACACAAACACAAGTCAGGTTTATGAAAGTTTCCTTGAAATCTTTTCCAGTTGCTTCAATTTTAGTATTTTTTATCACAGAAAGCTGGAGATTCCTCAGTCTTTGCTTCAATGAAATGAACATGAACACGAACTGCTTTCCTAAAGGAAAAGCATGAGGTGACAGGAAGACGGGACTCTGTTTTTCTCCAGAAGTGGAGGATGGAAAAGGACAGGGCTGCACCATTCATGCTGTGAGGGAGGGAGGAAGGGTAATGGGCCAGCAGGAGTTGGTGCTTCACCCATCCTGAGCCTTTATTTCAGTAATAGGTGTAAGCACTCATTCAGGCTCTGGCATACACAAAACAGGCTTGGCTACTGGAGATGGGGGAACAGGGGACCAGGATAGCCATGACAAGCTATCTGTCTCCAGAAACTAGCTGCTTAGGCAGAAAATTACCTTGTTTTACTGCCCTGAGTTCTATGTTCCCGAGTACCAGTCCTGAATATCTTCTGAACAGGGATGGCAAAGATTTATAACAATGCTGATTTTTTAAAAATTATTTTTGGTGTATTTTTTTCATTTGGTTTTGTTTTGTTTTTTAAAGTTTGGAATGGTTGATCAGTGAAATACTTGAATGTTGGGTAGTTTAAAATCTGTCTTATCTTTTTTGGTACCTCTTATCTTTTCTGGTATCTCTTCTGGTGAGAAGAGTGACTAAAAGAAACATTAAAAATATGTGTGTTTTTTTCTTTTTTTTTCTTTTTTTCTTTTTTTTTTTTTTTTTTCCCTAAGCCACTAAATACCTTTATTTTAAGATTTCTAAGAAGTGAAATTTCAGTAAGAGGAAATAGATCTTCCCAGCCCAGCTGATCAGAGGGGCAAGCTCGTGAAGGCACTCTGTGCTTGAAAGCTTGTTGCCTTTTGTTATTGTTGAATACTGTTCCTGTATTTGTAACAAATCATTGGCCTGGAGTCAATGACAATGCAGAGATCTTAATTTCTTCCACAAATAAGAAATAAGAGCTCCTGCCAGAGCACTAGGAAGAAAAACAGTTTCATTTACAATCCTACAGAGTATACATATACTATGTCCAGATAATCTTTGAAAACTCATAAATAGCTTATTACTGACCTTGTTTCTTTGGTATAGGCTCTGCTTTATTATTGGCCTCTGCTTTCTGTGGTTCATTTGTTGTTTTATTTTCATCCTAAAAAAATGCACAAGATTAGAAACTGTAGATTATCATTGTTGAGAATGATAAGGGTAATTTTATGTCTGCAACATTTTTGTAGGAATTTGATTAAGCTGCCACACACTGACCATTGTTCCTGGGTGTTCTTTGTCTTTCCAGGTGGATTTGCCAAAGGGCTTGTAATGGATGTTGAAATCAAACACTGATATCTTCACATCCTTTGTGTACACCCAGCTGCTGAGCTTAGAGTTTGCAGAGATGTCTTGTTCAATGCTGCCTCTTACAAGCCAGTGTGCATCTCTGAGTTAGCCAGTGTGCATCTCTGAGTTAGCACCTTCTGTTGGGGTAACATACCTGGTATACTTTGAGCTACCTTACCACAATGGCAGATATAAATCTCTACAAAATACTGAGATGGTGTCAACTTTCACTGCAAAAAATTAACCTCCTCCCTCTCTTGTTGACTTAGATCCATTAACCAAATCCTTGTGTACCTGTACCTTGACTCATCTCAGTTTTAACAGAGGGGCTTTTGAAGGAAGGAGTGAGATGTGCATGGGGAGTGCTAGCTCTTCACAATACCATCTAACAGCATTGTGTTAATCAAGCCCATCAGCATTTGTCATCACATATAGAATGAGTTTTCCTGGTGTGCAGCATTCTTATTAATAGAGAAGAGTGTTGGGTTGTATCTGCATATGGAAAAATTATTTGACATTAAGATCTTTCAGATCTTCATGCACTTTTTTTTTTTTTGCTTTCCTAGGTCAGTGACCTTTTTGTTTGTGTTTTTGAGAATAAATTGGTTTGGTTTTTTGTGTTTTATTTTTTTCTAGGCAAATATTTGTGTTTTCCTGTCTGTTTTTATTTGAAGAACCAGGCACTGAAGTTCTAATATACATATGTATAAAGAACTAAATTATAAATTTTATATACATATTTATATATAAGTATATTAAAATTCCAATCAAAGTCTGTTCATACTCAAGGTTTTTCCATTATGTTTTTTGTAAAGGTTATTTTCTTTGTTTGAAGCTCCCTCCTAATAGCATAAGTACATAAATTAGTGCATTGATCAGTATAGTAACAATTTATCAGATATTATGTACTTTCTTCTCTTTCTTTTTTACTCTTTAGATGGTATCTCCTTGCAGGCAGGAAATGTCTTAATCCTTAATCCATTTATGTGCCTCCATTTTAACAGTGTTTGGAAGAGTGCAGGCTGATGGTGATACAACCTGAATGTTGCACTGATGTATGAAATTATTCTAGCCAAAAGAGTAATCCTTGTCTCCAGTAAAACCTAAATATATCTGTTTTACAAGAGCATTTTGCCAAGTGAGGTGTCAGCCTGAACAGAACTAACCTGTTGATATTCAGGGGTTTTCTTCTTTTAAAGCATTATTTTATTGACACAAGAATACTGAACTGTAAAAGCATGAACAATAGATCTGCAGTATATAAAGGTTATTGAACATAGACATTTTTGCCATTTTTTGTGGATGACAACATGGATATGCCCACTTACTTAAAATTAACTTTATAATGGAGGGGTTTTGACTGTTTCAATAGGCATGAATGATTAATAGTTCAGGCTGATACTAAAGAACCTTTTCCACTTCCCTAATTATTTGGTGAAGTCATAAATTGTTGCCATTTTATCTTGTAAAATTTTTGATTATGTTGAGCTGGCAAAAACAAAAATGTTTTTTTGAAAATTATTGGGAAAAGAAAAGAATTCAAAGGCAATGAGCGAAAAGGTACTTATCCTTTTGCTTCAGTTTAAAATATTTAATTAATTAAATAGTAAAGAATGAATTAATTTTTATGGTTAAGAAATGCTACATAAAAATATCAACTGTAGACTAACATGACTTATTTATTTTTCCAAGAGGATTTACATTATCAAAACCAAGCTGAAAAAAAGACTTCTTTAAAAAGCTGCTAAATTACTTTGTCTTTCCAGTGTTTATCAGGAAGCAGGCTGATATACACCTGCATGACATTCTAATATTCAGAAAGGACACACTGACATTTCCTGCCAGAAGGAAACAAGATGCATAAAATATATCATCATATGTAAAGCAGCACTACCTGTATCTCTAATTCTCCATTTACAATGTTGATCACGACCTCTCATAAGCCTGTACTATTTCAGGTTAGCCCTGTTCAGAAAGCAGCTTGCAAAAGGAGAAAATTATATTCTCTTCATAAAGAAAAGATGGCAGGGTGGAGGAGAATAAAGACATTTATTTCATTTCTCTAGGTAAAGATTGATACCATATTCAGCGAGTATATTTTAAATTCTAACCTTTGATATTTACTTACAGAAATACCTTCTAAACAAAAACATAGTATTAAGGGGTCTATAATAGACAAGAAAAAACATACCTGGCCTGTTGATGGCTTTGGTGGTGGAGGGGCACCTTCATTCTTGCAATCTGCTATCTCAGGTGCTAATTTTGGTCTAGAAAATACTGATTTTAGTTTTCTAAACATCTTGCCTCTTCAGCTCCCCTGAAGCCTCTATGACTCTTTTACCATGAACAGGTTTATAGCACAGGTTTTCTTGCCATCAGTAATCAAGCCAATTAGACAGTTAATCAGGTTTAGGTCTGATTAGTGCCTTAAAGAAATTTCTTGCACAGTCTATTTCAGTGACATTTTTTTGGTCAACATTAGCACCTTTTTTTTTTTTTTACCTTGCAAAATAAGTTATTTGTAAGTTATTTTTAGTCTTAACAGTCACACAATATATAGTTCCATTTTTCATGCAAAAAGTCAGAGGAGAGTAATTTTTTTGGTTGTTCCTAGAATAAACCAGTGACTAATCTTTTATGTATTGGATATTAAGCATTTAATTTATGTTTAGAGATAAGGCTTTAAGTTGTTAACATATCTGTAGTTTAACCAGGAAATGAAAATATGTAATTAATAAATAACCAACAATACAATACCTGATGCCTCAAAAGGTTTAATTTCTTTACAGACCTGAACTTATTTTTAAGTGAATGACAATAAAAAGTCCTCTCTTGGGATTTGTTTTGGCAACTTTATACCTTGTCTTGTACTTCTTATTTGAAAACATGGGAAAAAAAATCTTTCTTTTTCTAATGTGTTTACAGGCAATACAATTTTTGGTGTCTTAGCCAGAGTTTTGATGAGAATAAGTGTTAGGTGAGTGACTATCCGATAAATTAGTAAGACATAGTCCATAACTGGGGCATGATATTGAGATTCTGTAGGAATCTTTGGGTCACCTATATAAATCAGGTATGGTTTAGTTTATAGGTAAATTCAATTTCAAGTATCTCTAATGTTGTGTATATTAAGCTACTGTTGATAAGGATCTTTACAAATTAGTTGTCTCTTTTTATCCTTAATTTTCCTTTATGTATTACTAGTCTATGCCTTCACTTTGAGTTTTGAATTTGAGCTAATATTGATTTATGCTGATCATCAAGGCATCAAGAAGTACAGAAACCTACTCCTCTGAGCTATCCCTTAAATGATACATTTAGCAATTCTGTTGAAGTATTGAAAATGTCCCTCCTTGGGGTTTATCATCTGGCAAGAATGGCTTTTAATCCTTATTCTAGCATAGCAGTAACTCTAAGAATGAACAAACAATATTCATTAGTTTGCAAGTTTTTTCCTTCCAATGAAACTTATGAAGCAAACCTTGTAGTAGCTGGCCAGACTTCAGTTTTGTAACTGGGAACCTCCCCCAGGCATGATTACTTCATAGCTGTTAGATACAGCAAGAGCTTAGAACCTCCTCTTTTTATTTGCCTCTATGATCTGTTTTACTTTAAAAACAATGCAATTCTTGCTAATCTTTCACACTGTTTTTAAAATTAGTGTTTGAGTAAATTATAAATTAATATCTAAAGTATTTTGACTTATTTATGTAGATCTGGACAATAGGTAGCATTTTTCTTCTGGATGTGAATTTTTACGTCTCCTCATAATAGAAGAATCTTAGAAAACATGTTAGTTTTTCATTTCCTTTGTGAAATTTCAGTGGATTAAATTGACCAGTTCAAGAAAATTTAAACTATAGCCACATACAAAACATATTTGAATACTGAGCTTTTTTGAAAGCAACTGTTTTCTCATAAAAAAAATTCTTAATTTCTAAAATATTTTAGAACAGGTAGTTTTGTTACTTGTTTATTACAAATGGTAAAGTTCTGCATAAAAAACCACAATGCGATGAAAATATGTACATTCATATGTAATCACTCATTTAAAAAATGTATCTCTCTTAAGAATTTCTGCAAAACTATGCCCAGTCATCTTTTTAAAAATATGAAGCAATATGTTTAAATGCTTTTTTAAATATAGTGTTTATGCTGGTATATAAATTTATAATTTAGAGGCATGAAAAAGAGATGTAGCAGACATTGAAAGGAAAGTGCCATTGGGAATGTATGCACACTATGAACATCCTCAGTTAATGAATGTTATATTTACTTAGTCTGTGACTAATTAAAAAAATGTTTGAAACCCCTTCATATGATCTGATTTTATAAAGAATAAGCAGATTACAGCAAAACTTGTAATTTGATACCCATAGAGATACAAATTTATGTCTGACCCTGGTAAAATGACTAATCTGCTTCAATGTATCAGTTTTCTTCTATGTGCAATGGCTATTTAGGTATTTTTACCACACTTTGAACATGATAAAACATCAGGGAATTGAATTCTCTGATGCACTGTTAAATAAGAAGATTAAGAGTGCAGCAGAAAAGAAGATAGACTGTGTGCAGTTAGCTTCTTAGCTACATTGGCTTTGGCTAGGGCTTACTGAGTGCTGTATTTATGGCAAACCCCAGAGGGTACAGAGATTTCAAGCCTCTCTCATATATTTTCTAGCTACAGGATGACTATATCCTGTATCGATTATTGATTTATCTCCTATCCCTTTTTTTTTTCCTTCAAGAACATATTTGTTTTCCAGTAAAACGTGTGACATATGCATTGGCTTTTCAAACTTTTGATAAGATTTTTATTCAAAGGATTTAATTTTTAATCTTAAAGAGAGCAGTACTTAAATCATGAGAATATACAAAAGGAAGTGTGACATCTTTTTCTGAATAATTAGGAGAGTTGTTAATAGGAAGAGATTCCTTTTTTTTCAGGATTATTCTTTGACATGGTTGAGTTTCATTTCTCTTCATATTTTTTTGCCCAGAACTTGTAATAAAATGAAAGCACCATGAACACAGATTTAACTGCTAGTGCAGTTAATAGGCACAGACTGAATTCCAAGGACTGATTTTCATTCCTCCACAGGTAGTGTCAGTTGCTCCATTTGTTTGAATGTACAGATCTATAGCTATCACTTGGAATTTTTATTTTGTATTAAGTCATGTGTAACATTGTAAAAAGATCAACGCCAGGGTTTCACTACTGTTCAGATATTGTCTAGATGCAAAATGTACTGTGTAGATGTTTTTCATAGGTATCTTTCTTCAGTTTATCTTTGTGATTTAAGGATCTTGGCAGCTAAGAGGAGCACATCTTTCTTTAGAGCTCTGTAATAGTAGTCAGACAAAAGCTGAATCTAGCACTTTTCATAATTTTTGCTTCTTCACAGTGCAATATTTGAAGATTGTCACTATTCGTGTGGATTAATGAAAATTATAACAGTAATTTATCTGTCTTCCTTAATGCTGAGTTTTTTGTTAAAAGACTGTTTATTTTTTCTCAGATTAAAATTGCTTTTAGAGATCGGATTATTCATATCTAGTTATTGTCCTTTTTTAAAAAATGGAGGTGATAATATCTTCTAACTTAACTAACATCTATCTACCTTAGTAAAGAGAATGAAGTCATGGCCAGATGTATGCATTACAACTTTAGTATTCAGTGAGGTATCTAAAGAAATTACAAAAATTATTTACAGGACGATTCCTTCACCGTTTTAATATATCCAATTTTCACTGATTCATAAGGCTTTTCATATGTTGCAGTTTATATGCTGCCACAAATCTAAGTGTGAGGAAGTAATAAGTCGTATGGTCTGGAGGAATCTGAAAATTTGTAAAAAACTTGAATGTTTAGATTTCAAGGAATGCAGACTTTCTTTTAAAATTCAATTTTATTCGTAAAATCTGATAATAGGATTTATTCAGCTTACAACAAAAAAGAGATTGGTACACTTTTTCAGCAATATGCTGAAAAGAGAAAAAATGTTCTTATTTCCTATTCCTTTTCACAGTCCTCCATATAAAATTGCTTAGTTAAGTTGAGAGCCATATCGTAAAGGCTCATTTTCTAGAGCCTGCACCAAATCCTGGCTAGCTTTGAGTATGATCATAGAATCATGCTGTAATGTGATGTGTGGGTTGTAGGAGGTGACAAAATTGACTGTCAGCCTGCCAAAATTATAATGGCTGATGCCACTTTTTGCTAGTGACCTCTTTTGATGAAAGTGACATGTGAGTTAAAGGAATGGGATGTAAGACAGAAGGAAAATGCAAACATCTTTATGTTTAGTTATGACATTCATCTGTAGGCATAACAAAAGCTGAGGAAAGGTTCTTGTCTGCTAGTAGAAGGTACACTTCCCCTAGCATGTCTGGCTTTTTTTCTTATTTTTCCTGTCTTTTTGGCATCTTTTTCCCTCAGAGCAAAAAAACCCAGGCACCATAAATAGATGTTTATGTCTGTATTTCTTACATGTCCTTATGGGCAGAATTTCTTTAGTAACATCATTGTCATTGCCTAAAATGTGACTCATCACATGAGAAAGCTTTATCTGCTAAGCTAAAGCTCAAAAGTGTCTCTTTCACTTAAGTATCCAAAATTAGTCTCTGAAACTAAAGCCGAAAAGGAACAGACTATCCAGAAAGGTAGCTGCAAAAACTACTTGGAGAATTCTCAGCCAGGGCTACACCACTGAAAGAATGAGGTGTCCTACAGCCCCTCCACAAAGACCACGTAATCTCAAACCAGCAAGGGAGGGTCTCCTCAAGTACCTTCATGGATACACAGTACCTGTTTGGGATGTGAAAGAGGTCACATGATGGCTTCTGCCATCATGTCAGAAGCAAACAAAACCTAAAAAAGTGTTCTCATGCCACATTCAGCCATTATACTGCTGAGGTCATAGTCCCCTTTCTTGTCCTATATTTCATCTCCATGAAGAACAATAGATTGCTATAAAAGGAAATACATTCTCTGTCGCAACATTTAGATGGGAAATTGCCTGTATGTCGTCTGCTGGATATTTCCCAGGGGAAACTCTCAGTGCCTAAGGTACTTCAAGGGAAACTGAAGTAGTTCAAAATATGAAGTTCAAGTGCAGAGTTTTTTAAAATATGCTTGTGCTGGTTTAAAACCCAGTGGAAACGTTAGACCCACTCAATCTGCCCCCCTTTCATCCCTTCCAATAGTGGATGAAACACTTTGAGACAGTAGAAGATGCAATCACAATTTGCTAAAAAATTGCAATAACCACAACAACAGGAATAAAAGAGTGTGCAAAAGAGAGAGTGTTTTACCCCCAAAAGGGTATTTACCACCAAACAAACAAAAGCACCTGCTGAAGACAGTGCCTGGTTTGGTTTTCCCAAAGGCAAAAATGAAAACTGGCCTCTGCTGAAACCATGCCGTGATGTTATAGGTACAGAATTAAACAGTGCTAGAAACTGTATGAGAAACCCTTGTCTCTCTAACAACAACAGTGTGAGATGAGCTCAAACATCATTCTGTACTGTTAAATTTTTTTGGCAAATACATACTGTACCTGTTTACAGTAGGAAAGTTGACAAGGACTCCTTTGCTCAATGTCTTCAGTAGGAGGCCCCAGGGGGAAAACAAAGAGAGGAGACAACCTTTTCCTTTGAAAGATCTGACTCTTGGACTGGAGTCTGCATTTCAGTGTGGAGCTGCATGGACTGCCTTTGCACTAAACTTAAAAACTTTCACTGAAAATTACTGGACAAGTATTTTTTTTCTGCCTGAAGGGCATTTACATCAAGAGTTAGAAAACTGAGTCACTTTGGTAAAATTATTTTCTCTCAAATGCTAGTAGGAGCAGTAAGATCCCTGAACTGTGCAACCACACACTAAAATAATAGGCTGTCGAAAATTTCAGTAAAATGTCAAGACTCCCAAAAAAATGTGTTTCTGCTGCTTTGTTTTCAAGCCTTATAAAATAGCATTAATCTGCAATTCTTCTTATTGTTAAAAAAATTGATATTGTGATGTTGGTTTCAGAAACACTGCTTTACGTATATCTTTATACTCAAAAAAAAATGCAAGGGTTATTCTCTAGTAAGTATATTTATGTATTAAACTATGATTTCACACTGGACTGGCAGGTTACAATTTACTTATTTGGCCACTAATCATTGCTTCTCTTATGTAGAATATCATGGATAACAAGGATGGTAGAGTGGTAGAAAAGAATTTCATTCCCTTAAATAAAACTCTAAGAAAACATTGGGTGAGGAGTTTGTCTTTCAAATGAGTGAGTGCATCAGGAAAAGGAAACTTCATTGTACATGAGAAGAGATATTTTTGAACACCTGGATCTCAAATTTTGATAAGGTTTGTGAAGTGAAAAGGGGCCCCCATTAAAACAAGGAATTTTGTCTTTGAAAAATCACAACAAAAAACAAAAAAAAATCCACAACCAACAAACCAACCAATTGAACACAAAAACCAAATCAAACCAAAGAAATAAGTGTCTTTTGCTCAGAATACTTGCAGTACATAATCTCATTCTTGGTGCCAGGTTTTAGTCAAATATCATCTCAATATTCTGCAATTATATTCTGTTATAGGAGTAAAGTGGGAGTGGAGAGAAAGAGAGAAGGAAATAGTTTCTTACACTGAAAAATATTTGAAGGTGATCAGGATAGAATTGTAATTTCATGTTCAATATCTGTAGGCTTTTGAAAATTCCCTTTCTAATAAAAATGAGAATTTTAAGAAACAGAAGCAAATGTGATAACTGAAGTGATGCAGTTCCCCTATTTTTTTTTTCTTTAAGACTACTTGTCAATTACTTTAGTTATAAGAGCTTGACATACTTTCATGAGGAGGGACTGTGGAGATGATGACATGGCTTGATTTAGCTGAAAAAGGACCCGGAGGTGCAAGACAGGTATCTGTGGGGAAGAGCAGAAATAAGTGTGGGGAAAAACATCTGTGGCCACTGTATGTCTTGCAAGCAAATGATCACTGTGGGGAAGGGAGGAATAGAGGGTTATACACTTAGGGTCTTTCATGCCAGCAATGTTAACACTTGTGTATGTTAATACTTCTCTCTGAGGGAAATGGAAATAGAAATTTGGGTATAAATTGCATCTCTTCTGGAAAGCTGAAATTCATTGTGCTATCAAAAGAAGAAAAACTCTCAGAAGTGTGTAATGAATTCCTCTAAACACATCATATTTTCTATGTACCCTCAGAGCATCCTATTCCCACTGCAGTGGTGCTATGCCTTCTGTTTCTGCTAACATAAATATTTAAAACATGCCACCAACACAAACTATCTCATCTAGTCAACAACATGGTAACAAACTGCAAACTGAGTACTGCAAAAACAGTGCCTTAGCAGAGAAATAAAACCCAGCATCTTAAACATGGAGGTAGTTTGATATAATTGATAAAACACTGAACTGGGACTTACCTCAATTTCAGTCAGTCCATCAAGCTGAAGTCCATTTTTCTTTTGTGTACTTTCCTCTCCTTAAAAGTTATTACTATCTGAGGAGGCTTTCCCTGTCATGCAGAGATCAAGACTAATGTATTTTTTTTTTAATTCTAGCCCTTTTTTGCAACTTTTAGAGTTATCATGATTGACAAATAAGTTGTTTGGATGGGGTTAAACCTCTGGTGGAAGAGTAGGGGTTCTTATTATTTTTAATTCATTATTAATGGTACTTAACACTTCAGTTTCCTCTGATGAGACAGTGCATTATGAAAACATTCACATTAGGAAATATTAACTCTTTGTGTAGGTAGCTTGGCTCAGAAAAATAGTATCTAACATAATTAAACTGTTCCAAGTGCTGTACTGGCTTCTGCTTTCTGTTTTCTTCCTCTTTTATAAGGGAGCAGTGAGAATATTTTAACGCAATTATCTAGTGAATTCTATCATAAGCTTAAATCCAGGACCTGTCTTTGGTTCTGACCTCTGACAAAAAGGAATTCATATGCACAGTTCCCACTCTTTTGTAATACTAGGCTGACCTTTGGTAAAGATGAAAATAACTGTCCTCAACATCTGCTGTTGAATCAGTATAGCTGCATCTATTAAAACTCAAAGATTAGAAGGAGAGCCAGAGCAAGGGTAGCCCTGCAATTCCATCATTTGGGAAGTGTAGAGCAGACTGGTAACTTCCCTTGTAAAGATGGCAAATTTTACATAAATAATTTCATTTCTACTTACTGGGTAAAATACATAAAACTTGTAGGAGTGAAAATCAAATGGAAAATTCTTTTAATAAGCCTTGACTCTAGAATAATCATGACCTGACTGGCCTGCAGCTCAAGAGGGTCTGGTGTTAATGACAGACTTGATTTAGCAACTCATTTGATTCAGTAATAAAAGGCAGAAGATTGATGACTCTATAAGCAAGCCAGGCTCCATTTCTAGTTTCTCCTGCACCTCTCTTTTGCAAGTATGTCATTGATTATACCTCTGGTCAGCTCCAAGGGAAGCAGTAGAGGCTAATGTTGCTAAAGACACTCCCATTATACAGTGAGATAGATTTGAGAGGAAGGGTATTCCATGGCAAAAAAGTCCTTTATTGGCTTGATTGACCTATTCTATTCACTTTATGTTTGCAGGAAGGGGTTTATTTATGTTTAGGTAATGTTATGAAGAATTCATATCCCCATTTTACTAATAGTTTTTGGGGGAAATGAGAATGAAAACATGTTCTTTATTTGTAAATTTTAAATTGATAGGTTGTTATTGCACATCTTCTCCTAATGAAAAATAATTCATCAAATTTTGACATTTCCATCTTACTGATAAGAAAATCCTACATCTATTAGGGCCTGCTAACCACAACAATATTTTAGAACTTACCTGATTTCTCTTCATTTTAGTTCATTTTCTCTTTAATCTCAACATTCCCACATCTCCCCAAAAATGTCTTTCATTAGTTTTAAGGTTACCTCTATACAGCTGTCAGATCATTTAAGGAGAAGGGTAGTTTAACTTTCTTTAAATCTCAGTGTGCTGAAGTAAGCTTGCACCCATTTCAAATATCCCTCTGTCTCCTGTGTCCCTACGTACCACTGGAATGGCTCTTGTGGGAATACAACAGTTGGGAAAGACAGTTACTGGCCCTGTTGATTTTTCTACTTGTCATCATCTGTCATGCTTTTTTGATTCTGTTCTCCTGGGATATGTGCATATGGATAATTTTAAAAAAGGTGAATGTCTTCACTGAAGTTGTAAATGAAAATAAAGTGATGTAAGGTTTTCTGTTTAAAGTTCACCATGTCCATAAGTCTTTGAAAAACTGTTTCTTAAGCGTTACGAGTTATATGTGAACGTTTTTAGACTGCAGTAGTGTGTGGACAGAAACCTAGAGAAAGAGATTCTGAAGATGATATAGCATGTTTAGTGGTAAAATGCAGTAAAATATTTGCTTTTCTAAGTCACTAGTACTTCTATTTAAGGAAGAAAAAAAAAAAAGCTTTTAAAGAACACCTGAAGAATTTAAAGGAATAAAATAGAGGACTTCTTTTCTCCCCTCCTACATTAGACTTTGGTAATATATTTGATATTATGTTGAAGCCTGTTCTTGGAAAAATGAAAGTTCTTGCAGTTAGGCAAATAGATTTATTTAGTATTTAAAAGCTCAATCAGTGCTGCACAAGCTGGAAAGAAGCCATTTCCTTTCTGTTATGGATTTAGCTTGGTTATGGCTCTCACTGCTACAAAACTGCCATTTCTTATTCAGATAAAATATGACTTTTTTTCTCTCCCCAGCCATTAATCAAAAGCACTAGTAAGTTCATGATTAAGCAGCTTATGAAGAGCAGTAAATTTTGTCAGGGAGAGAGAAGATTTATATTTCTCTTTAAAATTATAGTTTTTCCAGTTATAAAGCAGCAGACCAGTAGTCGCTTTTCCTTCAGACAAAATCCTGGAAAAGTTCTTCGTTATAACTTTCCTGTTTGTTTATAAATCTCTGTTTGGTCTCTAGCAAAGACCTCATATTTTTAAGGGCACCTAACTGATAGAGAAGGACTAGAAACTGTGAGCTCCAGGGTAATCCCATTCTTCTACTTCCTTCGTGTGTGTATAAGAAGAACATGGAGGATGGCATCAACTCATACCTCCAGCTACCCATGTTTTTCATCCTCAAGACCTTTGTATTGTTAGAAACATGTTTCTTCACTAGATTACCAAAACTTCCACCCTTTTCACCCCCAACTTGGTGTCAACCCAGAAAACCCATGAGTCTTGCTATCAGCCATAGAGTTATTAATTTTTACTTGTATAATGATCTGAATTTTCTTTCTTTCTCATTTCCATTTTGCAAAATTTCTCCTGAATCTTCTGATTTCCGTCTTCAGCTTGTGTAAAATCAATAAACATTATATTCATCCTTGGATATTTCATGTTGGTTCCTACCATGCCAGTGCCAGAGAATCCCAAGATCCAGGATCACTGTGTTCTGAGATTACTGGACTTGATCCTCCTGTCAGAGCTCCAATGCTGTGTCCTGCTTAAAAATCACACCAGGTGTTACAGCAGGTCTGCTTCACTAACTTCCTCACTCTAATTTATTTTCTGTCAGAGACAAAGCAGCCTGTACAAGCTGGTGGTTGTGCTTTTTTGGGATATCAACTGGTGCTCTATTAGCAAGAGCAGTAGCGATTTCTGATAGTAAGTGGAGCTTCTTGCATCACTGATACACAAAGCAAATCACAGTTATAGCTCTTCAGCTAGGTTTTTGGATAAGAAGATTATTTAGACCATGCAAGGGTTGACAGTGGTCTTGTGGACAGATATGTTTTTTTTCTGATAATTGAACAAAGCTGGTTTGTAGACCATGAGTTGAAAAGTCCTGCTATTCAGTAATACACACATTGAGCAGTTTTGAAGGCAGCGCTACACCCCTAGCAAAAGACTGAGTGCATCCTTTCCATGTCAGTAATTTAGAGTGCTCTATTCTTTGATGAGAACTAAGTGTTAGACCTGCTTACCTCCCTTTTAAGTCAATAAATACTGAATGGCTATTACAGTATAAGGCACACTGAAATACCTTTCATGATTGTAATCCTGAATGCTTAGAGACCAAGTTTGCTGAATTTACAACCAAATGCTACAGATTTAGAGCTTCCTGCTGCAACCTCTACTCTCCTGCTGAATACTGCTTAAAACTCTTCGTGTATTAATTTATTCTAGTAGGTGATGTTGTATGAGAAGGCACCTCTTGTGTCATCAAGGTCTCGCTTCCTTATTAAAGTTTATGGGTATGTATAGCAGTCTTCTGGAAATTAATCAAACTTCATCTTAGGCATTAGCAAAACTTTAGTTTTACACTCTCCCTTCTCAAGGTTTTTCTAAAAAGCTGTGTAGCCTGTAGTTAAATTAAGGATTTGTCCTGCTATTTTTTACAAATAACCAATCTCTGCTTTTGGCACTGCTCCTGCTTTAATGGTGTCCTCAAGCACAAGTGACAGGAAAATTGTCAGATAATCGCACCACTTTCACCTGGACAAGAATGTACTTTTTTCATATACCCTCAGTTGTTTGTATTTTGATAGACAAAAAGGGGTAAAAAATCCCAAATATTTTCTGTGTGCAAGTATGATCCTGGTCTCACAGGAGAAGTAGCCTGTTTGTTAAGATTATGTAATGTCTTCACAGTTTCTTTTAACATAGATCAAAAATTACATTTTGTGGTTTCTGTATGAAAAAAGTATTTAATATAGAATATGTAAACATTTCAATATAGATGTTTCTTAAGTGTTTTGTTTTTTTTTTTAATAAGAGTGAGCAGGTTTTGCTATACTGCTATGTAACAAAAAACCATGAGATAAATATGTCCTACAAGATGAGCAACACAGGGGAGTTTATGCATCCCCATTAAATTCCACAGCACAATTGCATGCAAAGCTAAAATTAGCTTTGAGATGCTTACTTCCTACAGAATCTAACAGGAAACTGTTCTTTCTTAATAGAAAAATACAATAATTTCAGCCATCTACTATGCTTTAGTCTTTGGTAAATATCAGGCTCCAAATAATCTATCACTTTCTTGCTAACTCTTTTTGTTTTATTAATTGCTCCTTAATCTGGTTTTATATTTTATTTGCTCTATTTATATTGATTTACTCCTTTTCACACACCTGTCCATTGAATTTAAAAATGAAAAAGTGGAAAAGAATTTTATTTGACAATAAACACTGTATTTAAAAAACTCTTTATGGTCATCTAAATGTAACATGTTTATTCTCATGTCTTTGCTTTGTCTTAAGCAGAGACTGTGATTCTGAGATTCATCCCAACTATCTGAAGGGGGAGCAGTAGGCCTCCAGAAGGGAGATTAGGCTCGTTTATGTCTTCTCACAACATTATGAAAGGCATCAGGACAAATGAATTCTGGAGTTGAACAATGCAGATGAATGTCTGACATGGTCTCTTAGAGGTCTTGTAGCAGAGCCACAAGAATTTAAATATAGAGATTTCTTCTCTAACAGAGGGACGAATTTTGTTCAGTGATGCATGTTAACTCTATAATGTCATAGCACAGAAGGCATGATACTGCAGTAGCACTCAGAGATGAGAGTGTCCTTCTCTATTTCTGTCTCATCTTGGAAGATGCACAGCTTTTCTGTGTTCTGGACTGAGTCACCAAGTCGTGCTCTTAGCATAATTTGCATTGTAGAACTCTCCTGCACCATCTTTTTATGTCTTTTCCTCTCTGTGAAATAGAGTGCCACAGTGGCTCTTCAGTATTTTGCTATCTTTGCAAAGGTAATTAAAAGACTAACTTGGAGGTGTGGTTGGGGTGAGGTGTCTGTGTTTTTCTTGTACTTTTATTTGTGAAGAGATGGACTATTAATCATAGAATCACAGAGTGGCCTTGGTTGGAATGAAAGGTAACAATCATATAATTCCAATCCCCTGCCATGGACAGGGGCATCTTCCACTAGGCCAGCTGGCTCAAACACCCTCCAACTTGGTCTTAAACACTTCCAGGAATGGGGCATCCACAGCATCTCTTGTTGTTCCAGCGTTTCATCCCTCTGACCATCTTCATGGCTCTCATCTGGACTTGCTGCAGCCAGTCCACATCCTGCTGGTCACATTTCTTTTGGTGCAGGGTACAGCTGGCTTTCTGGGCTCAAGCCTGTGATGCCAAGGCATGCCAAGCTTCTATTCAACCATCTCCCAGTCCTTTTGTCTAGGTCTGATCTCAATCCATTCCTCATGGATTGGACAATGCAGATGAATGTCTGACATGGTCTCTTAGAGGTCTTGTAGCAGAGCCACAAGAATTGGAACACAGCCTGTTTTTGTGATTGGTATTGCCCCAATCCAGGTGTAAGACCTTGCATTTGGTCTTGTTGAACTTCACTGGATTCTCATAGGCCCATGTCTCAAGCATGTCAAAGTCTTCTGGATGCATACGTTCCTTCTGGGGTGTTATCTCACCTCTCAACTTGGTGGTTTTGGCAAACTTACTGAGGGTGCATTCAATCCCACTGACCATACTCCTGACAAAGATGTTGTAGGTCCCAACACCAACCCTTGAAGAATGCCACTTTTGGAATGAAAGGGTTAAAAGTGGAAGAATGGTGAAGAGGATGCTAGTGGCCTTGCAGCTGGAATGCCAAGAAATGGAGAATAAGGGTGTGAGAAAGCCCATATTTTATGCCTATTTCTGTTTCTCCTCTGTTTTGAGAAGTAGAATTTCTGCATAGAGATAATGCAGGTGTTCTGAGAGACTTGGAGGCACTGTCATGGACATGCTTGAGCTCCCTATTCTGGGAGGAAGAAGATCAAAGCACATGGGAGGTCACAGCATGCTAGCAAATTACATGGGCATGGGCCATTGATAAACTGGTGAAGAGAGCAGCCCCTACTTTTGCTAGGATGGACTAAGCCTGGTGGGACCTGCATTGCCTCTTTTGTGTCTCTGTCTGGGTGCTGCTTAATGATCCTCTGGTTAATGAGGTAAGGAAATAAATGTACTGTTTACATTTCAGCTGTGGTTTTGTGGTTGTTGTGTCTTCCTGCTTGTCAACTCACACAGCCATTCATCACCAATCTCTGCTTGGACATTGAGCTATTGACCACAACTCTTTGCAAGTGACCATACGGTCAGCTCCTTATCCACTAGCTGGTCGATCCATCAAATGTAAATTCATGTTTTTCCAGTTTAGTGAAAGAAAATTTGACACTGTAGACCAGTCAAACCCTTTACACAAGTCCAGGTGGATGACATCCATTGATTTTCCCTTATCCACCAAATCCACAACCCCATCACAGAATGTCACTAAATTTGTCAGGAACAATTTTCCCTTAGAGGTGCTGTTACCAGTCACCTCCTTATTTCCCATCTGCCTTGGCACATTTCAAGGACAGTCTTCTCCATAAACTTGGTGGACATGGAAGTTTGACCAACCTGTAGTTCCCTGGGTCTTCCTTTCCTCATGTAGACAGAAAAAAATCCAAAAACGGTGGCTAACTTTGGATGTTAGATTGATCTAAATAATTATTATACTCTGAATACCAGGCATGGTTACTAGGTATATGCAATACAAATAGGGGGGAAAATGTTTGATTATGATCTATCAGAATATTTGTTAAAATTGAATTTTAATGCTTCAAGGAGGTGGATCTATTATTCCAATTATCATGGCAAAGCTGTGGGTTAGGATTGAGAGCACATTAGATGATTGAGTTTTCTTGTCTTGCGTTGTAGACATGTGGAAGGGTTGATGCTATTTCTGGGACATTCTCTCTCCTTGCTCCTATTAGAAACTGACATACATCCTTGTTACTTCCTCAGGTGCAGAAGTCAGGACAGCTTGGTGTGGGAAGGGCCATCTTAAATGACTGCCTCTGTTGCTTACGTGGCTCTCAATTGGCTGCCTGCTTTAGACTTGCAAAATATGATTGTCTGTGACATGAGCTAAAAACATCCCCATATTATGCGGGCTGTGAACGTTATGACACTCATCTTTTCATTTGACCAGCTACTCAAGAGCCACCATATGTCTTAACAGACCCACACTTCTTAACACCAATGTGCCAGGTATGTACTGGTAACTGAAACCTACCTGAAATCTTTGTGATCAGAAAGTGCAGACCTCAGATTATGATACAACATATACAAAGGACATTATGATTTTACAGGATGTACCGATATTTATTCAGCTTCTGAATAGACAAATTAACATGGTGTCTGCTAAGAAGAGTTAATGTTATAATAAGTAGTCAAAGCGGCAGGGTATGTTTATAAATTCAATAAATATGCACATATGTGAAAAAAAAAAAAAAATGAAGTGTTTTCTCTTGATTGTAAGGAACTTAGTTGAAGAGAATATTTTATGTTCCGTGCCTGACTTGCACATAGTATGAATGATTAAAAGGGGAATAGAAGCAGCAATTAAATAAGCAATTGAAAATGAGACTGCAAAGACTGGAATAGCCAGGAGGGTATTTAGATGTTCAGTATAAAAAAAAAAATCTAAGACAAGAGAGTAATTTTCACAGAATTTTGAAGGTAAAAATAATGAGACATTTATATATTGTGAAGGGATAATTTTCTTAGAGAAAGTTCCATAGACCACATGATGGTTATACATGGCTGTACTTTAGGACAAACAGGTAAATGTGACTTGATGTCAGAGACATGATGGATCCACATGCTATAAAGTCTGCTGGTGAGAAAAAGAGGAAGAATTTTCTTCATCTCACTTGCTTACAGTGGCATCTTAATCCTGGAATACATCTTAAATTGAAAAACCATCCCTCCATTTCTGCTGTGGTTTAGACCCATGGTAAGTGGGCTCTCACACTGTTTTGGAGTTTGTTTAATTGTTCAGTAAATGTCTTCCTGGGAACAAAAACAAATTAAACAAATAAAACACTTTATTTCTCTGTGGATTATGTTTCATTCTATGAAGCCATAAACTCAGGAGTTGTGTCCTTTCTCTGTTCTATATAATTTTTCTCTTGGTGTTTTTACTGACTAGAAGTATGACTGTGTGTATATATTTTTAATGTTTTCCAATAATCCCTTAGGATTTGTGAATCAAGGACTCTACTGTAACCGTGATGAGAATTTGTATTTGGATAGGAACATAAGTCTTGCAATACTTTGGGATAAGAATTTTTATAGCATTTCTTCATATACTTTTTTATTCAAGAGAAAAAGTTTTAAATTACTTGAAAGATATTTTGAGAAGAAAAATCATTAAACAAGAAACATAGTTTTCTAGAGAAACTGACAGTAAGGAGAGGGAAAAATTGCTGCATTTTTGAAAGCAAGATAGTGGAGCAGTTACTGAACTATAAACAGAAGTAGGCTCAATTATATTAGGGTCTTAAACAATGCATATTTCAAAAATACTTAATTTAATTTTTAACTATGCATCCAATCACTCAAATTATATGAAGGAAAAATGTCTTTGCCTTCAAATCCATGAAAAGTGAAACATTTCAAAGCACAAATCTCAGTGGATTTGTGTTTCTGCAACATTTATTTCACATTTTCACAATTTACTGGTTTAGAACATTTTCAGTACTCTTCAGTTTAAAAAAGGTTCACAAGAGGTTAATAGGAGTTCTTAGTAGAAGGACCCATTTAGGAATGGATGAATTCTTATCCATTGTCCTGAGACAGAAGAGTCATTTGAATGAAGAGCCACATCATTAAGTCTGTCCTTGTCAAGTCCATTTTATTTATTGTTAAGGTCACTGCCAGATACATAAGCTTTCACATGGCATTGTATTGCACACACCATATATATTGAGTCCTATATTTTCAGTGGTTTATATCTGCCAACAAAGCAAATTGTTGGAATGCTACTCATTGAGTGCTGAATTTCTTTTCTTTTTGATAGAACTTGGATGGTGGTATGTCTCAATTCAGTTTCATAGTAGATTGTTTTGGATTTTTTTCAATAAAAAACAATGAAAATATATTAATTTGAACAAATATTTTGTAGAACTCTTTCTTATAACTATGTCACATATTTGAAGAGACAAGCCTGATCATCTTCCATCTTTGCTGCATCTCAAGAGGTTTGTAGACTTCCGAGTTTATATGGGCAGCACAAACCTGTTGGAACTTACAATGGCACAAAATCAGAATTAGGCTGTAATGAAGCAGTGTAGGAGGGAAAAAAGGCTCTGAAGAAAAAAACCCTATGCCTCTTAGAAGATTTTTTTACCTGTGGCTTACATCAGCTTCTGATATAAGAATGCCTGCCTTGCAAGTATTGGTGAGGAGGAGTAATTCATTGCTGTGACTACTCCCAAATCCATAGGATGGCTGAGCTAGATTGGAAGAGGCACCACAGCTGAGGACAGATGGCAAGAAGCTGTGCCTTGCCTGATCAGCCCCACTGGAACTGCTCTGCAGTCTCAGGGCTGGGGAGAGCAGGGTCAGCTGCTGGGAGACCGCGTACAGCTCTGCACTGTTGTACGTGTGCTGTGGGGCAGGAGGGGGCATGAAGGACATCTGAGAATTGTGAGTTCTTTAATACTTCTGCCGTGTGGCTGCTGCTCACATCAGCTTCAAGAACAGGAGTTTTAACACAGGGAAAATGAAAACTTCAGCTTTGTCTGGCTTTTAGTTGGGCAAAATACCTCTGGGGCAGACATTTAAGGAACTGAGGACTTCTAGGACAACAGCAAGATGAGTTTAAAATTATGGTAAAAACATAACAAGAATGAATCTTGTTGGGACCTCAAGGAAGATAATTGGATTAGAGTTAGTGTGGAATTTTCCACAGGAAAGGCTTTTTACACGAGAATGTGTTGCTTCAACAAAACTGAACTTTTTCTGGAAAAACACATGGAGAATCTGACAGGAAATATTATTTAATCAAAGGATGATTTCTTTAATTAAAAAAAAAAAAAAGAGTAGGAGGGAGACCTGAATTGCAAAGAGGTTATGTCAGGATCAATTTCGTATTTTCTTTCAAGTGAGTTATGATATAAACTTTTTAGAAAAGTAGCTTCAACCATAGAACTTGAATTGATTAAGAGATGATGGAAATAGGAAATATGTGCCAGGTGACCATTAGACCTGCTCATGGATAAGGTGGATAATACTTTATGTAAGAATAGCTTTTTAGTACTCCTCTCTCCACAGGTATAAAAAGTCTTGATGTATTCTATTCTATTTTCTAATACTGAACAATAATGTTTTGATTTTTTTTCTGAAGGTATCACTCACTGTGAAATTAAGTAATAATAGTCTTACATACAATGTTTTCTAGCTAACTTCTGTAGTCCTTTCATTTTTGAGCCTCACTGCTTTCTTGCAAAGTTGTTATTTATTCTGCTTATAAATGATTTTGTGTTTGCCAATGTAAGCATAAAAGAGTCCAAGTCTGAGCTAAGAAATAAAAATGAATTGTGTATCTCTACCTTTCAGGATATGTCCAAAGACAGTAAATTAGCTAATTGCTAAAAGCTTCTTTCAGAGCTCTGCAGCCTCCAAACTTACAATAAAACCCCAAGGCAATCTCAGGTCAAATAAATAATACTGCAAACATAGCATTTCCATTGTTCTACTTTAATTTAAGGCTTAGGTTACATGGAGCATTGCATTAAGCTGCTAGAAAATCATGAAAAGTTTTCCCAGAATCAGAAGAAGAAACTACTTTAAGGGGATGATAAACACTGTTTTGTTGGGATTTGCAGGATATACTCATTCAGAATTTTGTAATTTTTCAGCTTTTCAGCTACCCAGTACAAATGAGATAAAGTGTAAAAGAACAGTATTGATTGCAATAACAAAAGGATAATGCTTTTAGCTTAACTTTTAATAATATCAGGCTTGTATGGACATGTTGCCTGTCTTTAGTTCACCACAGTAATTTTTTTTGTGTTGGTCTGTGTAGATAAATCTGACAAAAACTTTAAGGTATAAACCTCTCAGGATATTAGAGAGAGGTCTGAATTTGTGTTCCTGCTGATGGTGCAGGTAGATGTTAACTGTGAGCTGATCAAATGGAAATCAGCCAGCCAAGAAATCTACGAACAGTTATTGTTATGTCCATAGCTCTGAATCAACCAGCTGCGTGGTGGATTGTGCTTCGTCAAAGCGGTTGGGCGGAGGCAGGACAGGTCTGGAATCTAGAGGATGAAAGAAAAATATGTTGTTTTTGTCCTTGGGAGAGGTGCTGTGTTGCACCACACATTCTGTGATCACTGAGGTTTGCTATTCTTCTTAGAAAATAATTTGGGATGCAAGTTATGGCTACACTCTTCTTTAATACCTCCGCCCCCCAATAAAAATCTATTTAGATTTATCTTTAGGACTTTTACAATGTGTCTAATATATTTTTGTAGTAATTTGGGCTTTGAAGCAAGTGCTGCATTGCCAAAGCTCAGAACCATACTGATTCTACTTACAAAGTCACATCAATATTTTGGAAAGAGAAAAGGAAGCCCTGAAAGACTAATAAATACATCTAATATAAGGTACATCCCAGAACTAGAGTTCATGTTTCATTAATTTATTTTGAGTGATCCTCGCCAGTTACTTTTCAGTTCTGCCTTGATGAACTTCTGTAATGCTGTAATAACTCTAGAGAATTTCTGCTGAGTGTTCAAAATGCTTTGTGTTTGAGACCTCAAGCCTGAAAAATACAATTTTTTTCAGCGCTGACTTCATTTCCCTTGAAGTAGAGTAAAAAAGCAGAAAACTGGAGAAACTTAGTATCATTGGAGTATAGGGTGGAGAAAACAGCCTATATAACTCAAATCATTATGATGGATAAAACTCTTGACTTTGCTTCTTCAGTGCTAGAAGATTTTTTTCGTTTAAAAGAGATGGAATCAAACAGCTTGAGATTTAAACAGACTCACTTCAACTTTCTTATGTTTTTCTGTGGATTAAATAATTTTTGGGGCCTGATACTCCTTCTCAGATGAAATTTAAATGAAGACAACCTTCTTTGAAGATAGTAGAATAGTTCCAGTGCAAAATTGGCTCCATTGTGAGGGTAATCAGGCCAGTTAGTGGCAATACGAGACAGACGACAGCAGTTTTACCCATGGGAAGTATATATAGTTGCTTTAGTCTCTGCAGGATATCTCTCTATGTACCTCAAAGAGTGAAATCAATTGAATAAATACTTTGGTCACATTCTGAAAATGGCACTTGCAAAAGGCAGTTATTAGTGGTTTGGATTTCTAGTGTTCAGAGCATTTAAAGGTGGGATATGCAGACCTGCATACTGAGTTTCAAAGGATGGCAAATAGACATAAAAAGTTTTCTCACTTATTATAGTGAGAGAAATAGAATGTAAGATCAGGGAAAAAATAGTCCTGCTAAGACTGGAGAAAGCTTTCCCTTGGTCTCTCCAGTAACTCTCTTTGAAAGATGGTTATCACCACTTTTTAATGTGAGAAGAGTAGCAGCCTTGCATTTAAACTATGTACCTTGGCATTCAGAGTTTCAGATGTGTTTCTCAGTATTCATTGTGTCATGTGAATATGGTAATTGCTCTGCTTCCTCATCTGAAAAAATCTGTATATTTTTGATTTGTCACTAAAAAACATTCAGCAATCACTAGAAAAGTATTTAATGTTCTATTTTCTGTCAGGTTCTCTCTTCTGCCTAAGCTCTGCACAGTGCAGAAATAGGTTTGGGTGTGTCGAGGCGAACACTCCATGTGTGGAGACACGAGGCTTGACTCCCATTTTCTCAGAAGGCTGACTTATTATATTATATTAAAATGCTACATAAAAACTATACTAAGAGAACAGAGAGAAAAAGATGATCAGAAGGCTACAAAGAACAAGAATAGAATAGAATGCATAACAAAATCTTGTGACTGCTCACAGCCTTGGCACAGGTGGCTGTGATTGGTCATCAAGTGAAAACAATCCACATGGACCAATGGAAGATGCACCTGTTGCATTCCACAGCAGCAGTTAGTTATTGTTTACATTTCTTTCCTGAGTACCTCAGCTCAGGAGAGGAAAAATCCTTGCAGAGGATTTTTCATAAAATATCATGGTGACATGGGTGAGTAGAAACAGGAGTAAAGCTTTCATCTTTACAACTGAATTGTCTTGTTCCTACTCCAGTAGCATATCATCCAGCTGCAGAAAACCTAGTAAGCTGGGGTCTGTCCACAGCAATGTAGAAATATTCAGAATATCTGTGGTGGAATTATGTTAGGTAAGTTACTGAAAGCAGTAAAATTTAGCAGGTCTTGCTGCAAGAAACACGAATGCAGAGACAACTGCAATCTTCTACCTTGGATGTTTCTTTGGATGTGCACCCATCAGGCACACTTGTTCACCTGGTGTCAAAAAGCTCCATCTCATCTGGTTTCCACTATGTCCTTGCCCTTGGCAGCAATGCAGTAATTGCCTAGTCAGAACTCTACTAATGGTTACACCTGTGTTTGCGTATAAATGCCAAGAAATTATAATGTTTAGCAGTAGTAAGAAAATGTTTACAAAGATATCCTTAAAGTATCATTTTTAGGGAACTAATGTGAGACTGTGAAATGCAAATTTCAAACAAATATGATTCAGTGAACCAGGAACAAATTAGCTGCCACTTAAAAATGTCATTAGCACATTCAGAAATGCCTTATTTATTAACATCTTCAGACAGAAAATAGTACTAGGCTGAAACAAAGGCTGACTTTGAATTACACTGTACAAATACATGCATGAAATACTGCTTGATTTTATAAATTCTAGCAGATTTTTCGTGTTCATATTTTTCATATTCTCCCTAAGAAACAGGGAGAATACAGATTTTCCTCAGTCTGGCAGAGTGGCAGCCTACTCTGGAGAGGGACAACCTTTATGTACATGTTACTTTGAAAATCGATTGAAACAAATGGGATACTCCTTACGTGGGAGTGCAATGCCACAAGTGTAACCATGTCACTTTTTCCTCTTCCTATTGGTGACTTATAGGTGCTGCAACAACTGATTCCATCTAAACTGGTACTGTTTCTGATCATCAGACAACATGCCTGGGGAGTGCTTCTGTGCTGGTTATGCACACTTTTTTGTTCTCCTTCTCTGCCTGGCGTATATTTGTTGGGAAAAATTCTGGTCTTTTGGTGTCATTACAATCTAAATTTTTTGCTCGGTGGAGTGAAGGACTTCAAAAAGATGCAAAAGAATGACATAAAAACTTGTGCTTCTAAATTCTGTGCATCTTGCCAAAGGTCATTTTAAGTCTGAGTGAGGTTTGAGGCATATCTGCGTAAAACTATGGCAACACATAACCCAAGTATTGCAATAGCAAATGTTGCAAACCTAGACTTAGAAGTACACAGACTCCTGTGTTTGACTGTTTCTTGGAGTTTTCTATAAGAGTTCACTTGAGGTATTGATCTCAGTAGGATAGTAGCAGCCATGGAAACGATGAAATTCTGTACTAGTTCTTTTTTTTGAAAATGTAGATACCAAGGCAAAACTTATTCTGATTTATACTGCATGCTCTATTTTCCTCCTTTGAAGTGTCAGAGAAAAACCATGGAAAAAAAATTAAGTTTAGGGATGGAGGCAAATGCAGAACAGAAAAGCAAAGCTATTAAATGAGTTTTGAGATGAAAAAAACTATTTCATCATGGAGAGAGATTAACAGCAGTTTCAAGTCCCTTGAGTTTGGATTACTTTGCTCTTGTATATGCCTTAAATCAAGTAGAACAGTTAGTAAACAACTTCAAGCATTTCTTTGTGACCATCAGAAGTTGTAAACTTTTGTCAATGAATAAATGCAAATTTTTGAAACAGAAACTAGGGTCTGCTTTTGCTGAAGTCACCTGTAGAACCCTTAACTGACTCTAATGTTCAGGGTAAGGAACCTGCTCTGTACAGCAGGCATCTCTAGCACATCCATCTAGTTGAAACAGCTGTTTCAGATACAATAGCATGTTCAAAAGCTGGAATTATAGAATGACTATGGAGCTTCTTTAGGTTATTTCATTCAATCCCTGCTCAAGTCCAGGATGGCCTAAGGTGTTTGCTCATGATCTTGTCCAGTTTTGAATGCTTCCAAGGAGAAATATTAATCAGCTGGGTAAGGTGTTCTTGTGGTTGATCACCTACATAGTGATTTTTCCCCAGTACCTGTGTCTATCACCCATCACCTTCTTGCTGTGCACCACCAAGAACTGTCTGACTCCATCGTTCTGCTGCCTTGTTGGGCAGCCTCTCTAGCTAGGTCACCATTTGCCTTCTCCTGAAAACTGAATAAACCTGGCTCTCAGCTTCACTGTGCATGCCATGAACTTCAGCCCACTGCCCATCTGTCTGGCCTCTGCTAAGCTCGTTTTACTGTCACTTCTCTGTATTCTTCCTAAAGTTTCTGTTATGCAAAAAGTGCAAGGGATGTTGCTTTCTGGTTTTTTTTTTTTTTCTGGGTATGCTTCCAACTTCCTCTTACTGAAGGTGAGGAGCAGGAGAGAAATTAACAGAGTAGGGTACATAAAGCATGTCTTCCTGCCTGTTTCTACTGCATAGTGCAAGAATTTTGTGGTAACAGAAATTTTACATCCACAACAAAGGTAGTTTTTATGATTTCAAATCATACTGTTTTAAAACTGAGTTGCAATAATTTGTCTGAATGAATGAGGACAAATGAGGTTGCTAGGAAGCCAAATGTTGTTTATCCAGGGAGTTCAGAGGGAGGAACGAATTTAGATCCAGCTGTGTAAAAGTATGAAATACTTATCCAAGAAAATTACATAACAATAATTATGCCCTACATCTTTTGCAAAGAAAGATCAAATATACTGGTTAAACCACTTAATATAACCAGAGTTCAAAAACACTAAAATGTCATTATTGCTAGAGGTAAAAGATTTTGTGTGTCAGAACACAATAAAGGTAAGGTTCCACTCCAAGTAAGACTTCCTTGTAGTAGAAAACATTATCCCAAATTTTCACAGACAGATTTTGTGCAATTTTTCAGTGATTTATAGCTAAAGGTACATGCAGACATATTGTGAATACTGAACTTTGCCTCCTATGACACTCTCAAAGCCAAGAGCCACATGGCAAAAGCCATCAGAAATCTCTTCATACTGTTTTGCAAAATAAGTTAATTGTCATAACCCACCAAAACATCAGAAATAAACTTCAGGTTCCTCTTCATTCCCTTACTACGTGCAAAATGCTTCAATAAGCAGAAACTCCAAATGAATAAGAAAATCTTCTCTTTCACAAAGTGGTGTATTTTATCAAGGAAAAGAGAAATAGTGATTATAAAACCAAATTCTGCAAATAAGGCTTATAGATGGCTGTTTTATTACATCTCACATCACCAGTATAGACTAGCAACCTTAATTTTAAAATATATATTTTGTGGGTTGCATGAAACATTTGAAGTGATTGAAATTTATATTGAACTGTTAGATGTTTCCCTGTTTCTCCCTATATTTTTTGCAAAAAGTCAATATATGTATTAACAGAATCATCCTGGAAATTCAGAAATGTAAAAACAAAGCTTACATGCAGACAGATGAGCAATCAAACACAAAATACAAATTAAACACAGGAGTCTTCTTGATTTATTACTCTTATTACATTTGTAAATACATTATTTTCTTTTCTTCCTTCTGTCAGTCTTGTGTCTCTTCAAATTATTAACATTAGAGAAGATATGAAAATTATAATCCAAGGGTAATTAAAACCAAGTTGTAAAATTCTGAACTGCCGAAACAAGATATTTCAGAGTCTATTATGGGACAGAACAGTTATAATTAATATTTTTAAAGAACTTGATGATACAGCTAAGTAGATATTGGTTAATGTTTCAGAAGTTCTGGATACAAAAAGATATGTAAGTGCTGTAATGCACATGCCTTCGCAGGATCTACCCTGAGCCTCACAAGCACATGCCAAGGGCCAGGTGCCTAAACAGGCCAACAGATTGTGTCACACTGTAGGACCTTGCTGAAATCCTGCCTTACTTGAATTTCATTACTGAGGAAATGCATTTGGGAGGACTGTCTGGATAATCCCTGGCTCCTTTAATGCAAACCAAAGTGATATTATTCTTTGCATGTAAGAGATTCACTGGAACCCAGCAAAGCAGTTGTTTTGAGGTCTGTGCACTCCTTGGTAGTGTGTGTTCTAGTCACATCCACTGTGTTATGGAAGAGCACCAGTGCAGACAGGGTAGGCAGAAATGATAGTTTGCCCATCTTTTGGAAAGTCTGAACCATTATGCAGTTGGCAACACAAGATTCAAGGGGCAGTATAAGAAGACATGCATGAGGGACCATGCCTTTGCATTAATGTGAGGGTGCATAATGGGGAAAGGGTTGTAGCCTCTCCAAATTCCTTGCTCCTAAGGGAGGTGGAATATTTTATGCATTTTAAACCAAGAAGTTACTGAACAAAGTTCCCATGTACTTGTGAGAACAGAGTTTGGTAACCACATCCTTCTTTTGGGCGTGTTTAGAGTAGCCTAGCCTCATGTGTCTGGTGACAAGTCTCTGCTGTCTGGAAAGCTCAGGTGTCCTGCTCTCTAGAGGAAAGTGCTGGGCTAGGGTATCATGTTGGCAGCACTTTTTTCTCTTACAACCATGTATTTAATGGGCAAAGCTGGACCTTAGCATTTCCATAGGGCTGGGATACCTACCTTTGAACACCAAAAAAGCCTGCATATGAAAGAGGGGGTATGTCTGTTAGGAGACAGGAAACCAAAGGTGTGGACCATAAACATTAGCAAAACTTGATATATTTAGAATTTTCCCAAGGTATGATATTAGTAGTTTGCATTTTTTTCATGCAATTGCTTCCATACCAGTGAATTTTCACTGAGTACTTAATATGTTGAGGATTTTTTAGCTACAAACAACGCAGTTGCTTTCTATCATCCTTAGGAATATGAAGAATAATGTAAGAAATACTATTCTCCAATTGTGAAAAATGTTGTGGAAATACATGCTACAAGTTGAGGTGGAAAACTTTCAAGTTGTATGTCAAGTCTGAATTAGATAAGTGTATTAAATTCATGTTTTCTCATTCCTTGTCTCTTTGTCTCAGTAGGGGTAACAGGGATGATAAAAATATTAGCAAATCAACAGTGTTACCAGAACTCTTTTCTTCTAAGCAATGAATATTTAAGCATCATCTGGGATTGTTCCAGCTATGACACACAACCAAATGCCATTCCTTTCCATTTATTGCAAGAACAGTTCAGCTAAGAAGCAGGGAAAAATAACTGAGAGCATTTGGCTGTTTCTACAGAGAGTTTCTAACACCAGACTGAAAATTCAGCTAACTTCCCAGATGTCATGGTTATGCATTTACTTCCCCTTAGTTCCCTACTGACAATTCTGGTCGGTTTCAGCAAGACCTGGAACCTGACACCATTGATGAGGGTGAAACAGTGCTATATTCTGAACCATGTGGTAAAATAATTATAAATTAAATTAAGACAAGTGAGAAGAGCATCGTGATAATCAGAATCATTCATATCAGTTACTACTTATCTTTCCAGTCACAGTGGTTTGCAGTAATTTTTATCACATGCCATGTTTGAGCTTATTTTCAAAGTCAGCCATCCCTTCATGTCTGTGTTTTTGTTAAGCCACTGACCAGAGTTTTATATTGTAAGGAATCAGTTCATTTCTGGGCTTTATTTATTCATTTATTTTTAAGAGAATTTTTATGGGCAGATCCTCTTGATGATGATGAAGAAACTTATTAAATTACTGTGAGTATCAAGAGGATGTTTTTTCCATCTACAAAAGTCCGCCAAAATACACAGTGGTTTTGATTGTTCAGGTTGTTGATGGCCACTGTACCACACCTGATCACTCTACTCTTCCTTCTTAGGATTCTTCTGTCCCTCACCTTATTAATATTCCATATATGCTGTTGATTTTTACTTGTCCTGTCCTGTTTTAGATTACAAGTTTTTAACAATGAGAAACAAGACACTTCTGTTTTTTCACAGTCTGGATTTAAATTACTTGATTATTTAGACATTTTATTATCACTTATGAAGGTTGAAAATAAATTTTCTTTGTCTTTCATTCCCTCTTTTACCTCATTCTGATCAATGTTTCAGTTCTTGCCTCTCATTGTCTAGGAATGACTATAATTCCTTCTCATGAAAGAGACTACAGAACTAGTCTGCTAATGCTAGAGGAGGTGGAGAAAATTCTGTATAAATTTAAATGTAAAAAAGCTGGCATTAAAAATTTACTGCACTGAAATGTCCCTTCAGTCATGCATCCTGACATTTCATTTTGCAGTAACTCAGAATGTTTGGATGAGATAAAGTGAGCTGAAATGGTGAAAATGAGTAGTTCCATCTTGCCTACAGTGAAAATATGATGAAAATCATCTTACAGTCTTCCTCAGCAACATGGCTAATTAACTTTTATATTCTCTTAATACAATAGTTTATCCAAAATAAAAATAAAGAGAAACAAAGGTAACATTCTTAAGGGTGGGTTATTTTTTTTTTTTTTTTTCCTTGTTAAAAAGAAACATTTAGAAATGTTGAAGAAAATTTCTGAAAATCATGAAGGATAGTGCCAATGCTCTAAGGATTATTCTGAATTAAATTTGAATCGTTTTACTCTTCAATCTCTTAAATGAAGATGTTTGTATAGGGATTTAATGTACATTACAGATGAGAACAGAATTTACATCTTTAATGTGTTTGTCTTACTCTTTTGAATATTTAACATTCAGTCTGTAAAACAGAAGCAAGTGACTATCAATAATAGGATATCTAGTAAAGCTTTATTTTTAAATTTATAATAACACTTACTGGGAGATTATTTGACATAGAGTTAAGGAGAAAGTTCTTGTGAGCCTCAGATTTTGGTGGGATTATAGAGGAATAAAAATGAATTTGTTCTTAAGCCCAAACCTACAAGATGTAGGACACTGGTCATGGCATTTATCATGTATATATTAATAGATATTTTTCAGCAGTCAAGAATGTTCATATGGGACTATAGCAAAAGGCAACTTAATCCAAATCCTGCCATTGGGAATAACCAAAAGAGAATGCCCAGAAAAACTTGTATGAAGAGTGAAATAATATCCATATTTCCTCTAATGATATCTCAGATTCTACTTTTTTTTTTTTTTTAAATTTAGCCAAATGTAATTCCTGTGCAATTACTGACCCTTGGTGGTTTTTCCCTCATGAATCTTTCCAGCCATTCAGCAACAACATTTAACTTATGTAAGTGTTTAAAAGGATGCTGTCCTTCATTTAGATTCTAAAACTAAATAAATACAAAACATTTGAAGAGGTGAAGGTTTTCATAAACACAGGAAGAGCAGAAATATAAAAGTAAGTATATGTACCTTTCCTTTAATTTCATATTATCTTCCAGCAAAATGTGGAGTATGTGGTTCTTTGGATTTATTTGAATCTGTGAAAATCAGAAACTAAGGAATAATTTTGTTGTTTATATCATACTGGAGAATTTGGAGAGACTTGGTAATGTTTCCATTGTTTACAGTGCCTTGGCATTTGTAGTAAAACAAAATCTAAGCCAGATATTTTTTAAAGCTAGTTTTTAAATTATGATTTTTACTTGCAACCAGTTTGAATCAGAAAGTTTCTAACATATGGCAGAGAGAGAACATGAAACCATATGCACTCAGCACTGGGACTGTGTTCCTGAGAAAAACCCGGTTTGCTATTTTTATGTCGGCCAGCAGGTGTCAATACCCCGAAGTGAAGATGCTGCCCAGCAGCCGGATGCAGTTAGAGAGTCTGCAACAGGGGGTGTAAGTATTTCCAAGTCTCACTTGGAAAGTTGACTTTGTGAAGTGCTTTGTCACCACCGTAAAGAAAGCTGTCTTCTGAGGGAAAAGAGGAGAGGGAAATTAAGCAAACCCTCCATTCCCATTGTAGGTACCTCTTAGTTTATTTTCCTATTGATACCAGCATTTTCATTCTCCATCCCCAGAGCTGCAAAGCTTTGTGATCTCTGCCTTCAGTCTTCAATCCCCTCTGTGCTTCCCTATCCATTCTAGCCAAATCCAAAGCTAAACAGTGGAAAAGCATCTAAAAGTGGGATACTTGGTGATTTTGATCAGTGCAACGTACTTTAATCAAAGTTGTTGATGTGCTATTGCATTCCATATATTTTTCTCCTGGAAGTGTTATTCTAATTAATACTGTTGGATGTTTTCTGTGATACCTGTTAGTTGTTAAAATTAAAAAAAAAAATCAGAATTTAAGTTGTTTGGTTTTTTTTTTTTTTTTTAGAAGTCCTTTGATATCAGAATTTAAGTGTTTTTTTTTTTTTTTTTTAAACCAATTTTAGGCCTTTGTGTAATAGAATCTTGGTGTAGTTATGTAGTTACATATATCCTTCTAGACTCCACTTTGAGATCTCTTCAGTTAGTAGCAAAAATATCTTTCTTTCCATATTATTATAGATTAGGCATAATGAGCCCAGACTGGGTAGATCTCAGGAAAGATATGTGGTTCCTTGACATATTTCAGACTTTTTATTCCTGATTTCCACAGGGGTAGGGACAGCAAGATTTAACCTTATGTTTTAAACAGTGCTTACCTCTAATAATGAAATAGTCATATCCATTGCATTGTTTCATTAATTGTTTTTTTAATTTTTGTGTAGCCTATTGAGGTAGAACATTTTGCTTTGAATATCTAGCAAAGACTTGTGAAAAGTTGATGTAATTTAGGCAAATGTAAAATTTGTCATATTACTCTCATAGCACTGGTGTCTATCTACGACTTATGAAGAAGTCCTGACTGAAATTAAATGTTTTGGGCTATTGAAATTCTGGCCTTAACTTTCTACCAGCTGCTGTTTCACAGTGATCTGGTAAGAGCTAGGAATTTGCATACTCCATTTTTAATTTAATCAAAGGCTGGTTGTCAGCATCACATGTTAGCTAATACTTCCATTGGAAGAAACTTAAAAACAACAACCTGAAAGATTAAAAACCTCTTCCTCTTGAAGATAATAATCTTAGTGAATTTTAACAGATTGCTTTAGCAGATGGAGATGTGATATTCACTGTAGTAAATTACATTAACATGCTCTCAGACAGAGATGTCACATTTGCCACAGTAATTTACATTAACATCATTTGAGACAGATTTGATTCCCCAAAAATAACCAGAAACAACATTTTATCAATTCATTTTCTATTGCCACTTCTGATAATTGTCAGCCTGGTGTGGGACATGTTTTTTGCCTAGGGAAGCCATGATGAACAGGACAGACATCTATAAACTATACAATATACATCATCCTGCATGGTACCAAACCAACACCATGTACCAATATATAGAGCAAATTAATTCCATTTATTGGTACCATTTATTAGTACAGAGTTACTCTTGATACAAGGACTCATATTAATTTGCCTTTTGGACAAGATAGCTGCTCTTTTGCATGTCTATGTAGCTTTCTACCAGTTCTTTCAGGAGATCTTATCTTAATAGCTTGATGAAGAACATTCTGAAAAGAAATTTAACCTTCTCTACTATGTCTTGGCATCTTTAGGCAGAAGGCTGTGTGAGTGCAACTTATCTGTCATCCGGTATTGTGCAGGGGATCTGGGAAATGTTTATGACACCTGGTCCTTATAAACTACTGTGTGAAAGAAAGTATTCCTGCATCTCTGAGGATCACCTGAAATAATTAATTGTCCCAAGCTCTTTCATCTAGTCTTAAAACTAGGACACAACATTCAAAATCCATGAGCAACAAACAAGCCTGATAAAGCTTCACTGGGAGAAAACAAAACAGCTGTCTGGAGTTTTACTAAGTTGTTTTCAAGATCTGCTCCTCAAATTACTGGATTTCTGAGTAACACCAGCAAGAGGCTCCACAGTTCCTGCTATGGAGCTTCAAAGGCATTCTTATGGTCAGGGGCTTAGAGGCCAGCTTTAGCGAAAATACTTGAGGGATATTTTAGGAGAATAACTTGAGGTTGTGGTGAGACCATTTCAAATGATTCTCTCTGTGACTTGTCTCTAAATAGATCTCAGAAATGACCAGAAAAGTTTGGGAGACTTGTTTATTAAGACTATGAATCTTTAAAGTCTTAAATCCAAGCTTAGAGCAATCCTGCTTAGAGCTACTAAAAATGCTCACATTTCCTCAGTTAGGCAATTCTATATCAATTAAAAACACACATACAGCATCTCTACCTATGTTTTAGAAAATTAGATACTGTACAGTGAGAGATTCTGAATTATATAATAGGCCAGTTTGAAACAAGCCGTGTTTTAATGCAGGACTTTATGAAAGTCCTAATGCCTCTCCAAAACACTGCCAAAAGGCTGTGTGGGTGTCACACAATGAGATTTGTCTATTCTGGCTTTTTTTAAATTCACACTGGAACACTTAACTTTGGATCACAACTGTAAATTAGAATAGGTTAGGATTAAGATTGGTTAGGATTAGTTGGTTTGGATTTAGATAGGTTAGGATTAATTATTCAGTGTGTAGTGTTGGGTTCTGACCAGTGCAATCATGATTCAGGTTTGTCATTTATGTGAAGGACACTGCAGTTGGTGGTTTCCCCATCTCACTTACAAGCAAAGTATGGAGTAAAATGGTGTTGCAAGCCAAGCTTTCTTCCAAATGATGTGCATTCACCTTGGAGACGTGACTGCTGATTCTGCCTGGTTCACAGTGCTCCTTTGGATAGGAGGCAAGCCACTAAAGCCAGCCTTATTTTGATTCCCAGATGTCTTTGTTTCCTGGGACCTGACTGAAGGCCTTGAACTGTAGTTTGCAGGTGCTTGTCACCCTCTGAGACGTGCGTTGTGTGGAGAAGTGCTCAGTGAAAATCCCTAGGAAAACAGTCAAGTGTTTAGGACATCACCAAGTGTACAGAATTGGTGAGATCTGGCTCATTACCTTCTCTGTTTGTAAAGTGGGGATTATCCTCAGTCACTGAGAAATTATTTTCCCTGAGACAGGGAAAGTTTAAGGAAAAAAAGTATCAGTTCTCAGATACCTGTTAGGAGGAAGAGCACCAGGGGACAAGTAGAAGAATGTAATCATTCCCTTCAGAGAACTGTTTTAAAGTTACTGTGATGATCCGGTTATTGAGACATGCCTCTACCTGAATTTAGGTACAGATGAGACCATCTGCCAAAATCATGTAGTGGGTTGACCCTGGCTAGCTGCCTGGCATCCTACAAAGCTGCTCTCTCACTGCCCTCCACAGCTGAAAAGGGAAGAGAAAATATAACAAACAGTTCATGAGTTTAGATAAGGACTGGGAGAGATCACTCACCAAATACCAGCACAGATAAGACAGGCTAGAATTGGAGATATTGTGTGGAGATTTTTGCTAACAAAATCAGAGCAGAATAATGACAGTAAAATAAGATTTTAAAAACCCCACCTCTCCCTCATTTCTCCTTCCTTCTCAACTCTACCTGCTCCCCAGCAGCAGAGCAGGGACACAGGGAAAGGGTTTTATGGTCAGTTCATCACATGTTTTTCTGCTGCTACTCAAGAAGAAGAGTCCTTGCCCTTCCACAGGAGATGGTTCTCCATGAGCTTTTCCAATGTGAGTCCATCCCACAGGCAAGAGCTCTCCACAAATTGCTGCCTGGGGCTTGGCTGCTGGCTGGGCTTAAACCACAGCACATTTGGTCAATAGTGCCACCTTTATCTTATTCCATGTTCCTGTCAGGTGGCTTAATTTATAATCCAGGTTCCAGGAATTCATGGAGGCATATTTGGGAGTAGGAGTGAGTGTGTGTGGGGAGGGGGACTTCGGTGGCCATGGATGCCATTAGTCCCATAACTTGGAGTGGTACCAGTGATATCAGTATAAGCAACTGCTGTTCCACCCAGTTGGCCATAGAGAGAATCTTTGTCTGCAACCACTGCCACCCTGCTGCTCTTTTCTGCAAAGTTCTTCTGTGGTTTTAATGGTGTATGAGACAGGCAACTGTGATTTTTAAGGCTTTACAGTTATCAAATTAAAAATAACCAGAAAAAAATTGCAGTTATGGCAAAACAAGACATGGTGTATATGCTCTTTAAATTAATTAGTAGTCTCCTTTTAGGAAAGAATGAGACAGATGTCCTGAGGACCAAGGGATCTTATCACCATACAGAGGGAAGCCTATCAAGATTTTATGGGCAATCTTATTTCTACCATTTCCTTATTTTGGAGTGTTTTAATGTACTTTTTAATTCTCAGTTTTCCTTCTGAAGGTAGGTGGTTTGCTATTTACAAACGATTTAATGGACTATGTGAAAGAAATTGAATAGCAGTGAATGTTTGCCAGTACCAATTTAGCATTATTTCACATCAATTTAGCATTATCAGGGTATGTTCTTTGTTCAATGGTGCAGTTCTTATTGTCTGCATCATCCGTGGAAATTTAGGTCACTTAAATCTGACATTTGATCTAATCATCCTTTAGGAATATAGGTCAGCAGCAGCACTGATCTTGGTTTGTAAATGAAAAACTCTCTGGTTTTGGATATAAGCCACTTTAATGCATTTACCTTTTTTTTTTTTTAGTGAAATTGATGAAATTATGAAAATAGATTTTACTTTTCTTACACACAAAACTAAAGTCCTTCTAGGCATTTTAGCTGGGTAGTACTTCCACTAACTGGTGTTCTGCACTCAGGAGTTTGCTGGTTGCTCACAAAGTTCAAGTGTTGCTCATTGTTATGTTTTCTCAGTCCCAGTTTTCCCAATACTTTCTCAGAGCTTGCGAGAGTTTAGAGCAGTCTGGCTCTTCTGTGTGAAAAGCTCCTCCTACACACTACAATGTGATCGCTGAAGCCAGGTAAGGTGTTGCTTACTCTGGAAATTTATACTGATTTAAAGCTGGTGCGGTAAGTAAACTAATTCACTCCCTCCTTTCAATTCCTCTTTCCTGCTGTAAGTGTATAATAACATGTGAGATACATGCAGTGACATGTGCCCATAGTCTTTCCAGTAAAGCATTATACTTACAACAGTATAATTACAGCAGTATATCTCAGGTAGAGAGGGGAGAGTCATAATTTATCTGAGAAGAATTGATTTGTGTACTACCATCTCACCAGAAATGGCAGCAAAGTGTATACCATCTGATGGAAACTTCAAAAACCTCCTTTCTCTTTGCCCCCTTTCCCTTTTGTCTGAGTGGGAAACAAAGTGTAATATTAAAAAAAAAAAAACCACCAAAAACTTTATTACTTTTGAAAAAGCTAGAGGTGTTCACTCCTCTGGGTCACAAAAAGTCCTGTTTTCCAGAACTAACAATACTTTCCAAAGATCTTGCACAGACTGCAGAAGTCACTACAATGGCATTCTGCCATATAATTATGCAAAAATTTTTAAATATGTAATTGCAAAACTTTAAAGAAAAAAGCACAAAGGATGATCAAGAGTGAGTTAAAGAAGTGTTATATGAAGAGAGGCATGTTGGTGTTTATCTTAAAAAAATTCCTTCATATTAAACATGTAAACAAACAGATTGTAGTACAATGAATCTTAGGAGAAATGTTGCTATATTAGAGCCAATAAAAGGCAAACATGGAGAAAAATGGTATTTTCCTGTCTGTTTTTGTTTCAGAAAGAATGAGGTGCAAAGAGCTGTAAGTCTGTGTTAGTCATATGACTAGATGCTTTAAAAAAGATTCAGAGAAATTGGTGGGGTTCCATAGTAAAATTAGAATTCATCTTCATGTATCACCTTGGATGACTGGGTGTGAACAATGGATGCACACACTAAAAAGTAAAGCTCTAGTAGTCTAAGATGCCTTTAGTAAAACTGATATATCTAACTTAATTTGTTTCTCTTGAAGTTGACTCAAAGCCCCTTTATAGATAGAGGGGAAGTGCTGTCTATGATCCTGTGATATTGCTCACATTCAGAGGCAACTGAAAACTTAAAATTGATCATGGAAGGACACAATGCAGAGCTGCTACAAAAATGCTGCTTTCACAGAATTGTTACTTAAGGACCAGTGATGGCTGGGAACTGCTGTTCTGCACATTTCCTTTGATCTAAAACCAAACTTTTAAAGAGAACTTAAAGTCTGGTCAGTGAAAAATCTTGGACAATTTTGAAAATGTTACTCTGCGTTCCTGAATGTAGGAAGTGTGATTAATACCATAGTTAGAATTGTAAAACATGTTTTTTTTGTTTGAATCTATTAAAGAAATTCATTTTTATTACAATGAGAAAGTAACCTCAATCTTCTATTTTTGATGTGTTGTGGAAACAGAAGGGTTGAGCTGAGTTTATTTTTATCAGTATTTTGCACTTGCAGGTGAAATTTGACAGAATGTCACAACTTACTTTCTGTTTGATTTCTAGGAGTTACCAGTCAACACCTTCTCTTGAATTAACAGCCTGGAGACATGAAAATTTGATATTCTGACTCAGTTGCACTTGGATTTTGGTATTCTTTTTTTCTCCCATTCCTTGAAAACTTTAGGGTTATGAGTGGCAAACTGTAATTTTCATTCATTTTATAAATATTAAATTCTAGATACCTGCTATGAGATCATCTTTCCTGACACAAACCATCGTCCCCAATGCTGTCATGACTGATGATATTCCTTACGCTACACACAAGTTTCTATTCAGTCTATGAGGTAAACTAATTCAATAAAAGAGACCTATACACATTTTACTATGTTTCTTTTCAATTCAGTGTTCCCAGCTCTAGCTGGTGGATTTTCTGAAGTGTGAGAACAATGCAGTTATTCAGCATATACTTTAGTGTGATATGTCCTGCATACCCTGGTTGGGAGACATGAGGAGAGCAGATAGAATAAGGAGTCCAAGTTAAATTACATCAGTGGGGTGGAAGCAAGTAAATAATGATTGTGTTAAGCAAAGGTATTTATTTTTCTGGTATTGCCATGGTTATTAGCAAAACTCGTGCTGGTTTAAGATTGGGAGCCAGCTGGGCCTGCAGTCAAGAATAATTGTTGTTGCTGTTCTGCGCAATGCTTTATGAGTTCCTGCTGGGTTTATAATTAATTCAGAGTACACAGGGACTATTACATGTCTTTGCATGTTGCTTGAACCTTCTCAACATCTATGGAATTTCTTGGACTTGGATGCTGGGATCTGGATTGTCTTAGAAATTTGGTAAAAAAGAATGTAAAAAGGTGTTGTCTTATTATAGTGGGGTTAGACTTCTCCTTCCTTGGTTTCCTTTGCTCTGCTGGAATACATTCAGTAATTTTTGTGGGGAAAGTACAGGGACATAGCACATTCTTGTCCAGAACAGGAAAGAGGGAGAGCTTACTTAAGATTTGTGGTCTCCTTTGACTTCACTTTTCAGTACCATGATGCTGGATTATGGTTTATTCTCTGTTTTACTTACTTAAGATTTGTGGTCTCTTTTGACTTCACTTTTCAGTACCATGATTCTCGACTTCACTTTTCAGTACCATGATGCTGGATTATGGCTTATTCTCTGTTTTAACATAAGACAGTGACAGTACCAATGCTATTAGGTTTGAGGGCAGAATCACAATATTGAAGACAGTAGGGTCTTGTTTTCCCCACTGTCCTGACTTTGACAGTGATGACAATATGGGATTGATATAAAATTTAGCACGGAATTCCGTGATCTCCAGATACTTGAATTTCAGGGTCAGGATTAACATGGATTTTTGTCACTTGTATACTGGTGAAACTTGGGAGAAACATCTGAACTAAAGTCTCATATCTGAACTAAAGTCCTCAGATATGTAAAAAGTCTTGGGGACAGAAGAACTGAGAAATCTGTAGACCAACTGGAGTATGCAGAGAATCAACTGAAGAAATAAATAAATCTGGTTTAATACTGGATTTGGTGTTTGTTTTCACAAGCCTTCAATTCACTGATTTGCCTTTTGATGGTTGGCTTCAAATGTGTAACATTTGAGGCACTGTTACTGTTAGCTTCAGAAGGGCATATGAGAAGGTAAATGGATAAGAACAAGCTGAATTCTACCATTCTCTTCCTCTGAGTGACAACATCTTGACCATGAGTCATGTCTTAGACATTTAAAACCTGAATGCCTAAATCTTAGATTACTGTATCAGCTCCTTCTGATGTAAATCAAAATAAAGAAAAAAAGTGTATTTACAGGCCATTTCAACTCCTAAAACAGGTCAGATGACTTTGAATGCATACCAGCCTAAGTGTATGAATTACATTGTTGTGAATCTTGTAATAATTTTCATTTTATATATAAAACTTTGTATTTCTGGAAAGAAATCAGCATGGAAAGTCATTAAGACTTCTGTTTTGGCTTCACAAGTGAAGAAGATTTGAATTTTCTTGTACTTATAGACTTTGTTCAGTTTTAAAATATAGTGTTATACTTTGAGGGGCTACTCTTTGCATAAGGATAATTCTCAGGTCTCAGGCAACTGTTCTAACTGGGCAGCTATATAAACAGTTTTCTTACTGTTTCTGAGTTCAGCAGAAAATGAGATGAGAAATCTGAACGTGGATGAGAAATCTGAGGTAGGACAAGTTTTGTGATTAAAGGTGCACGTAGATTTTGTGACAGAATTCAGGTGATTTTGAAATAACAAGATGTCCTTCCCCAGCACCCTAGTACATCCCATAGGTTAGGGTTTATGAGGAATTTGCACTCCGGTGGGGATTTCCAGAGCTTGCAGTCAAACAGGAATGGCTGTGAATACTGGAGAGCTCACCTTATTCTTGCTGCTGATGCAGCCTGTGTTCCCCAGTTTATCATTGAAATGATTGCGTTTCTCCATGACAGAGAGAAAATACTTCTGCTCTACAGCAGAATAGAAGAGGAAGCTTCTAGGCTCTGGTAGCCACTTGATAAGATACCAAGATGAAGGATCAGAAGGACTTGTACCCACCATTAATGAACTTCGAATATTTTACAGGTTATGTAATAAATGAAAATCTGAACTTTTGTGTGATTGTTTCAAAAAAGATTTTTGTTTATAATAAATATTTATTATGTATAATAATAATAATAATAATAGTAAAGGTCTTTGGTTTTTTGTCTTATCTTACTTCATGTTAGGTGTAGACTGACCATGAAAAAGCTTGGATTTGCAATGGCAGGGAGGTTCTGGAACTGTCTCTGATCACAGCACTGGAGAAAAGAGATGAGCTGCTTTGCAGATGACGCTAAACACGAGTGAGAGAGTGATAGGTGCCTGTGTTAACAGGGAACTGGACTTTATTATGCAAAACAATCAACCAGGAGGCCAGCTTTATCATTCAGGAAGGCTGTAAAAAAGGGAATAGCATTTTTACAGGTGATATGCTTCTTATGCTTATACCACAAAATAAAATGCCACCATTCAGATCTTATTTAAAATTCCCCACGTAGACATTCTGTAGATGAACAAATCTGCTGGGTAAAGCATAGCAGGGAATCTAACTCTTTAGTCCTAATTGCTGGTGTAATTCTGTTGGCTTTGATTGTAGTATTTTTCTGCCTTTACCAGGTGAACACTAAGGGGAATTGCCCTGGTTACTGTCTTGGTTAAGTCTCTGTACAACTCAGCACCACTTGCTTCTTCAGCCACAGACAGTGATGAAGTCTGCTCTTTAGCAGATATAATTCAATTCTGGTGTAAATAAAGGGCTATAAAAACAATTCAGTTGAAGCTGTTACTTGTATACAGAAGTTGTGGTTTGGATGTGATTGCATATCTAAGACCTTGTCACAGAGTATCTCACCAGGAGACTCTTGATTTCTGACAGATTTTAAATCAGATTGCTTTTTGCCTAGATATCTTATCTGACTACTTTTTTTTTCCTTAGAGTAAAGGCAGTTCTTGCACAGTGCATATTTATATAAAACTTGTTCTAATGTCTAAAGCTTGTAATGGCACATGGAATAACAAAAATGTAGATCTTTCCTTCAAGTCAATATGCTTCCATCATTCAGTCTTTGGTCAGGAAATGACCTCTTGTCACAGCATTTGAAAAGCACTCTATGAAACCAGACTAATGTTCCAGCATGTTTTGTGTGTTGTGCTGTTGTGAATGGTGCTTTTGAGATACTTATTTGTGGAAATGTATTTGTTGCACATAAAAGAAGGAAAAAAAAACCAACCCAAAATACAACAATACCCTCATTGTTACTTCATTCCTTCTGGTGAAAACCAATAAGTGGACAGGAATTCTTTGAGACCATAAAAATGTCCAAGAACAGAAATCTGATAAAATCAAGGTAATTGCACAAGCCCCACATTGTATTTATTTTTTTGGCTGGTGACAACTGAAATTTAATGTGAGAATCTCATACAAAGCAAAGGGGTATATTATTCAGTAAAAACAATCTGTCCCAAATGCTCTTGGATGGGTGTTTGAATTCTCCTTCTGCTGCTCTGATTTTCAAGGAAATGTATCTATGCACAGGGTTAGAAATAGCCAAATAGTGTTCTTTGGTACTCAGGGTATTTTTTGTTTAACTTTATTGTCCTTCTGAAGGAAATTACATATGCTTCAAAATTATTTTTAAAATCCTGTCCTGGAAATATCAAAATGAACTTCCCAATCGATATAGGATCTAAATGTAGATATTCTAGCAAAGTCCTGTATTACTAAATTTCAAAACTAATGCTGCTTCCCTGCTTGATGTGAGCCTCTTATATAAATATTTTTTGTTGTCAAAACTCATTACATTTTATAAGCGAGCTATTATAAAACTGAAAAAACCAAAAATACTGTGTGTGTATATATGTGTGTGTGTTTAAAATTGTCACCTCCACAGCTCTTCACCAGTAATACGGAATAAAGTCACCTTTTAATGGAAGCCTGGCCCTGGTTTATGTGAGTGTAATTCACAGAGTCTCAGCTTCAGCGAAAATTTCTAAGATTTTCTGAGCATACCATGGCTGGATAATAGCATTTCATAGAATGCAGTGCAAGAAAGGAAATATTATTTCTTATGCACATTCACTACATCTTCTAGATAATTTAAATTCTGTACCTTTTTTGCCCCTATGTGTTTAGATTATTTTCCCCACATTATCACTCTATACTCTGACTTAAAAATCACAATAAGATAAAAGCAATGGAGAGCAGTTTCATTATCAGTTTGGAGACACTGAGGCAAGGTCTGTCCATGCCTTAAAAAATAATGGAATTTAACATAAAGTTATTTAAGGTGGTGCTGAGTATGTGAGAGAAAGTTTTATTATGAGAAAAAAAATATTTCCAAATTCCACCAGCATAACAAAGCAGTAAAATATTCACAATTAATAATTTACAAGTTGAAATAACTGAAATTTAAAAATGTGAAATAAAATTTTGTGCCCCAAGTATTTTTTACTATGCTAAAAATACAGGATTACCACACGCATAAAAAGATGATATTCATTAAAGAAATTTTTCATTAAGAAATGTATTTTTCAACATGTCTTTCATCTACATGACAGCATTTGACTTCATTCTATTACAAAGTAGTAAGACTGAAAACTAACTCAGATTTTTTTCCCATTTTTTAAATAGCTGTTCTATTTAGATTAAACAGTTCGACTTTAAATGAAACACCTTCAGAAATCTTTTGAATGACACTTTATTAGTACTTTTTGCTATAAAAATATCTATGCATTGTTTTTATAATATTGGAAAAGCTTCTAAGGGAGCAAAAAACATTTAGAGTCTTTTGCCATGAAACACTTCAATTTTGCTCTTAAAATGATGCTTAGACAGCTTCACTGCTCCACTGAAAACTATTCCTGTATGTTATACCCCACAGCTATCTTTGAAGAATAAATCCTGGAAAAGGATCCTTATTATAAATTATGAATGATAAATTCATCTTTCCTTCTAGTCAAGCACATCTATAAAAATTCACTATCTACTGGCATTCTGCTTTCCCTAATTTGTAAATGTCCTCTTGATCTCTACTGCCACACACAGCAGAGTGGCAGCCACTTTTAAAATATGAATTCTATTTTTGTACAAAAACATGTTTGTCAAGTTTTCTATCTTACCAAGATCAAATTTTGCTTTTCATTTTTTATTCACTGGATCAGAGTATCATTATGAGAAGGGAATTCTTCCAAACTGGATCTAATAATTCCAATAAAAACTCGGAACTTAGAATCCTAATTACCCTTTCAAAAAAAATTATGGGCAAAATGCAATGTATTTAAGCAGTAATCATTTTGAGTCCATAGACAATTAAAGCAAAGGTTGATATGGATTAAACATCATAGAATCATAGAATATCTGGAGTTGGAAGGGACCCACAGGGACCATCAAAGTCCAACTCTTGACCCAGCACAACACCATCCTTAAGAACCTCAGTATATGCCTGAGACTGTTGTCCAAACCCTTCTTCAAAGCTGTCAGGCTTGGTGCTGTGACCACTTCCCTAAGGAGCCTGTTCTACTGCCTAACAACCCTCTGGGTGAAGAATCTTTTCTTAATTTCTAGCTTAAAACTCCTGACACATCTTCATTCCAGTTATGTTTGCTTGCTTTTAATGAAGAAAATTCAGTGTTTATAGAGAGGAGAGCAGATAAGTAATTGGTCTATTTCCTCTTAACTGCATAGGAGTTTGACATTTTCCATGATCAGGATGTTCAAAATGTACATAATTATATTTTGCAGTGAATTTCTCTGTTATTTCCTGCAGACAATCTCAAAGGTCTGAATAAAATTATTTCATAATACTTTTTCTTCTCATAAAGAGACAAGGTTATACTTTGAAGTATCTGATTGAAATACACAGATTGCAAGACATTACATGATAAGTTTGTGTTTTTCAGTTAATGAGCAAAAAGCAAGTATGAACTGGAGTCTAAGATAGTTTTTTTAGAGCTATAGAATTTATCAGGCTCTTAGTAATTGTAACTAACCATGTAGATCTCAAATTTCTCTTCTTGTTAGTCCCCCATCTTCAGCAAGGAGGTATAAAAGAGCTTCTATCCCAATATTGCCTCTAAGATCTCATTTTTGTATGATGAAAGACACAGGTGAGAAGTAGCTTTAAGCCATAAGGCATTGAGCAAGTTCAGCAATGAGAAACCACTATGTAAAGGCTGACCCTGGGGAACACTGCCTTGCTGGTGTCATGTCTAGAAAGGAGTTGTTGGGTTAGAAACTTCTACTTACAGACCTGATGAACTTTATGTTTTCTGTCAGAAATCTAGAACTTTAACTGTGTAACTAAGAGTTTTAGCTATTCTAGACAACTATCAGCCTCTGTCGAATTTGATGGGGTATGTGTCACTAGGCCAGGGGGGAAAAAAATCATACAACCATAGAATTGTTTGGGTTAGAAGGGACCTTGAAGATCATCTTGCTTGCACATTTTCAGAGTTCATTATTGTAAAAACAACAGCTTCCTTTGGAAGCTCCTTAAAAAAATCATTCTGATACCTGTTTGTCACAGAAAGTCTGTCCAGTAGAAGTGGGATAAATTAATGCCATTTAATTAATGTGCTGATAATATTAAACTCCAGTGTGTATCTGGACAGCTCCCTTGGCTGCCAGTATCTTCTCATGAAAGAAAAATACCAGTCATGTCATCTGTCCAAAGTGTCGCATAAAATATACGTAAGTGAAAATATAAACATATATATAAAAATTATAATTCTTACATAACTTTTATTCACACAACAAGAATAATTTGGTTCATTCTTACTCTCTGACCTGAAAGCAAAATAAGCAGGCAAATCTGTAATAACTTTCATATTATGGGGCAAGTCTTCATCTGACTTACAAAGAATTACATACAAGGTTTAATTTTTGTCTTGACAAATAAACAAATGCTTTTTAGGCTCCCTCGATTTTCTTATTTTAAAGATATTAATCTCAGGATGTTGGTTATTTACAAAAACTTATAAATAACCTAAAACCCTTGAAAGAAATAAAAAAATTAATGATAAATAAATATAGTAATAACTTAGGTGCTTTTTTCAGTATTGATGATTTTTCTTTTTTTGCAATTTTGCTTCTGATGAATTCTCTATTTATCTGTCTCTAACATACCATTTTTTGGACACATGAAATACATGTTCTTTAAAGCACATCCTGGTTTCTCTGTCTCTCTAAGTTAGTTCTCTGGGGTGGACAGCTGTTCAGCTTGTTTCTGCTTATAATGAAAATGTCATCTCTCTTTTCTATTATCCAAGGGACACTTTTCCATAGTTTTTCTCCCTTTGAAATTTTCCAGTTGCTGATAGTATTCCATATGTCGCTCTAGTGCTAATTTACACCCTTGTGAGATTTGAATCCAATATGATCTAAACCTGGGGGATCTTTAATGATTTTTGCATAGACTTTGCTTTGATAAAATATAAAAGGCAGCTTATATTTTCAGAACACATGCCACCCTAAGAAGTATTGAATTTGTTGCTGTTATTTCCCTTAATTTATCAGTCAGAAGCCCAGATCATATTGGGAAATTTTCTGAAAACACATTAAAAGTCACTCAAAACTTGCAGAGAAAATTAATTCATTAAAATATTTTTCTAAAATCAAAGTAGTGATACTGACTTGATTACTAAAGCCAACTAGAGGATGAAGGTGTGTTTTATAAGAATATATTCTACCTATGTCTCAAATTTCATAGTCTCTAAATCTTCTGTAATCTATAGTACCTTAATTGATTTTTTTTTCAAGTGATGAAACTTCTTAAAATTAATCAGTGGAACAAATTTTACACCACAAGATGATTTGGATTTGCAGTAGCTATTTTTGTTTTGTGCTGTGGGGTTTTTTTTTGTTTGTTTGGGTTTTTCTTGTTTTGTTTTGTTTTGTTTTGTTTTGTGCTGTGGGATTTTTTTTGTTTGTTTGTTTGTTGTTGGTTTTTTTTTGGTTTTTTTTCAAACATGTACATTAACTCAATTAATCCAAAGGTAAAAAGGTGGTTCCTGAGGCAGAGTAGATGGAAAACTGAACACTGCAAAGGCAAAGGAGCATGCAGGATCCCTTGTCTTATAGCATGAAACTCAACATTAAATTTTATTATCTGCTAAATTTATTTATGGACTTATGAATATAATCTTCCTTGTGACCTTACCTTGACACTGTAGGCTATCTTTGACTGAGGTAGTTACTTTATTAAGATAATTGGCATAGTAACATGCTTGTTTAAGTGCACTTGCTTTCAAAATTTTCATAAATATTATTAAAAATATCTGTAGAATACTTATTCTGCCAAAATGCAACATGAGTCAAAGAGCTATTGGTAAATTTTTGAGATATATTTGTATATTTTAGAAGTTGTTTTTAGGTTATACCAAAGTGTTTTGATATTCAGTGATAAGGTATTTGTGATCATTCTTCAGTTTAATCTTCTGAAATATTAGTAAATGTCCAGTATAATACTTTTTTGTGGCTGACACAGTGAAAAAGTTGTTGGAAGCCTGAAGCTGCATGAGCTGAAAGGACAGTGCCTAATTCTATTTTCTCCAGATTTCACCTCTATTCCTCTTGCATTAATTTATGAGATTTATAGCTGCTTCTTAGGCATTGTATGCCTCTTATGTATTTCTCCTTCACAGGAAAATATCTCCAGCATTATCGTCTTTACCCATGCAGGAGCTCTGCCTTCCTGATCATGAGATACTACAGAAAATGAAAAAGTGAACATTTCTGGCTTGAGGCTATTGCGAATGTTGGACTTATGAACAAACACAGAATGAAAACATTCTTAATGAATCAAAATCTGTCCAAAAAACTTTACCTTTTATTGGATCAATTTAATTATCCTGACTTTCATGCAACACTCCTTTTCAAAGCCCCAAACAAAAGACACACAGAGACCATAACACCCTCTCCCACAAAGCAAGCATATCATTTTTTTCCACTCTTCTAGTAATTTCACTTATAATAGGCTGCTTTGGAAAAGACTAAGTTGCCCTCTGATAGCAATAGCTTTGGGATTCTATTAAACATAACTGGTACAATTTTATAGTGCGTACCTTCTAGAGCAATAGATGAAGAGAATTTAGATTTCTGCAGCTCCATAATTGCACTGTTATTCACCCTCTGCTGAAACTGTTTTCTACAAATTAATGTTTATCTTTCATATGTAGGATATTTATAATTCAAAATAGCTAAAGAAAATACCTAAACTTTCCAAACTAATCTGTATTTTATTGTGCCTGACATCAAGGAGTCTCTTTTGTTCATACATAGCAGCCTCCTTTGTGAAGCTAATTAGATTTTAATTATGCCATTTCTCAATCCTTCCCATAAACTGAGATTCCTGTGGCTTAAATCTGAATTCAAAATGCTAAGACTGAAAAATTCTTGATATTTTCACTAAGATTCTGACACTTATGATTCCCATGTGCACTGAGATTTGATAAAGACTCAGAAAATGCACACAAATACTTTATTTTTCAATAAACCTCAGTTTCATTTAATCTCTGGTTAAGGTCCAGAGCTTACATAGCTGAATACATTCTTCAGTGTTTGTTTAGTCATTTACATCCTTTCCCTGGAAAATGCTATGAAAAAACTACCCTTTTCTAAGTCTATGTATAAAACCACTGTTATTAAGCCTGCCCCCAAAAAGGATAACTGTTAAGCTTTAAAAGGAAAGCCTTTTCTGCTCCTGATATCCTAGGAGATGTCCAGGGAAGGATTCTGGGCTGTGGACTGGAGAGACTCTGTAAGCCATTTCAAGCGAAATGTTCAGACCCTGAATCCATCCTGCAACACTGTGAGTAAAGTATTTGGCTTCATCACAAACATTTTAGCATTGTATTTCTAAATATCACAAAAGAATATAATTTTTTAGGATGAAGTCCAATTAAGAAATGCATTATGGCTGTGAAATTTGGGGAAAGCTTTGTGGATTGTACATAACAAAGAGTAAGGTAGGAGAGAAGGAAGAAAAATACACAAATAGGAGAATGAGGTTCCAACTGGTAGCAACACGTGATTGGCATTTTGATGGAAATTAAAATTTCACATTATTTGGCCCAACTATGATCTCAGCTTCTCTGCTCTCTTTGTTTACTTTTCCAGAACTACTCTTTGTTCAGAAACAAGAGAGATATGAGCTAAAACTCTTGTGTGAGTAGGGATTAATGATGTGCAAAGATCTCAAGACCAGACAAGCATTTTATTAGCTGTGTTGCACCTGGAAGTTTAGAAAGTTGGGGAAGTTCTGCTGGCAAAACTGGAAATCTTGGTGCTGCTCAGTGTCAGTTCTAATGTGGTTTCTGCCACACTGCCACAGCTGTCTGTAGCAAAAGACAGCAGATCTGCAGCATTTTATCTGTTAAACACTTTGAATATTTATATATTAGGTGCTTTTATGGGGCAGTGAAGGGACACTTCTTCCCTCAGTTTTTCTCAGAGGTACTACTTTCTACAACAAACTTTTGCAGAATGAAATCTAGGAAGTCTCCATCTCCCCTGGCATGCTTTGTTACAAGCAATAGCTTTCCTTGTTGATCCTTCAGCCCCTGAAGTGGTTAGACCTGTACAGAGCCTGACTGTGCAGTTGGGAGATAGGAAATATTAAAGCTTGGTACATGGGGAGAAACAGAAGAAGGTGATGCAGAATGTTTTCCAAAATTATCTACTCAGTATGAAAGAATCCCTTGTTTATTCAGTCATGCTGCACATAACAGGATTTAAAATGAAATAGATTTAGATGTAGAAAAATTAATCAAATTCATTTAAAAGATTATATATACATTATTTAAATGTATTTAACAATAAGATTCTCCCTAGCAGTTTCTGTATCTATGCCAACCTTTCCAACATGACTAACAGGCCAAAAAATAATTTAGAGATTGGTATATCTTTGGGAGCTCTTGAAACTGTGGTTGTCTGACTTCTGTTTTGGAAGGCATTTATTGAAGTCATTCATGTTAAGGTTTGGGGCAAGTCTTTTCTTCTTCAGCCCCAGATGATATTATCTGCATTTCTCTTTCTTGTTTATTTCCTGTAATTTCCTGTGAATTAGCACCAGGATATCATCTTCCAGTGCAGGAAACCAATGCCTTTCCTTTCTCTCTTCTTCTTAACTCTCTTGATTAATATCTGTGTGCCTCAATTAGCATATTCCTGGCTTCAAGCTTCTTTCTTCTGTTACTGACTTCTGAGAAGAAACTGGTAAAATAATGTTATGAGAAATGTTTATGTATGGTTTTCTTACTGGATGCATAATTACTTTTTTTCTCTAAGCTTTATGTAAATATTAAACATGAGATAGCAGATGGCAAAACTGGGAATAGGTTGCTCTGAATAACAATCCCTCCCTTCCACTCCTGCAGTTTTAGGGGAACCTCAGGGGCCCCTGCCTATTGCAGTTCCAAAGCAGAAACTGCATGTCAAGACACTGATTCCCATTAGCTACCAGTTTGTAACTATGATATGTTCAATCTGTGGAAAGAAAATGCTTTAGAATAACATCAGTTAATAAAACTTCTAGGATTTCACTTACTTGTTTCTGCATTTGTAATTGGAAGCATGTGCTTTCATTCATCTCCATCCTCAGAATACTCTGCTGAGACCTTGGCCTTCTCTTTGACTGTCTTCCTCTGTTAGAATATGTAAGTCGTTTAGTCTTGTTTCTTGAGAACTATGGATTAGAAACAATAAATTCATCATCTTCATTTGTGTTGACAATGTCTGAAACCAATTCCAGGAGCATAAAGCAAAAGACAAAGAGGCCTTTATTCCTTCTAAAGATTTAAACAGGCAATGGCTGTGACAACTTGGTTTTTTTTTGTTTTTTTTTTTTGCTCATGAACTGTTCATCGTGTGAAGATTTTAAATCTTGTATGGCAGAAAAATGCCTGTTTGGTTTTTTTTTAACAGCTTAATAATGGATCCTTTAAAAATTATTTTGTCCCAATACCACTGTTAGTCTTTACTCTTTAAGTTTTTATTTTGAGGCCTGTGACTAGCTTGGAGACAGTGTTCTACCCTGCCTCACAACCTTCTGATGACTCTGTCTAGGGTTCAGTCCTGGTGATTTATCAGAGTGTCATCATGAATCACCAGGATGTTAAAATATTATTTATATGTGACAGACCCAGTGTGAAGCTTGCTTCTGCTTGTGATATTTCTACTCATATTTGCCCTTACTTGAAGAATACCCTGGAGCACATGTTATTCTTTGGAAGTGTGTCACTATGCAACAAAACAGCCCATGCCTTCTAGGCTAAGAAAAGACGTACATTTACATTTCAACACCTCACCACCCTGCATTCCCTCCAGAATGAAATCATACTGCCTGTTGTATGCTTTTTGCTGCAGGTTCTGACACCTCAGGCTGAGGTCAGAGCCTGGATCTTCTTCCTGCTCATTCCCCTGACTGCACATCCATTGATGTCGCGTTGAGCAATGGGTATGAGATAAAGGCCCCAACACTGGCATTGTGGCCTCTTACGCCCCACTTCAGCATTAAGGACTGCAGCATAAAATGCTAGACTGATTATTTTCTATCACAAGCTGAAAATCTATGTGCTTAAAGTGAGCATTTAGTATCCTAGCCAAAATGACTTCTAGATGTTAGACAGGATTGAAGATATGCGCTTGCTCCAAAACAAATACTTGTAGGAGTCTGAGTCAACAGTTCCTTTTGAGAAAATTATCTGTCTTTTATCAAATTATTTATAACACATAAATAGTGATGCTATCAAATCATATGGGTAATTTGTTAACTTTAAAATCACGTTCCTTCTGATGCTGTTCCTTGTTTTTAAAAAAATAACAGCATGGATTTTTTTAATAATAATCAAGAGAGCAATAAAATGTCTTTTACCTATTCCAAATTCATTATAAATTTGTGGCACATTAACTCTTCTTTATAGCTAGTTTTTCTCAATATTTGTTCAAACCATTGAAACAGAAGTGGGAAAGAGAGAGGAACTTTTACATTTGGAAGAAAACCAAACCGAACCACAAAACCCCCACCTTAATGATGTCTTGGCTTGAGACTCAAACAATATATAGTACCTAATATGATGCTTGGCTCTAATGTAATTATTTTCGTTTAAAACTAAAGATATTTCAAGGTCTGATTTCCCTGATGTAGTATTCCTTCAAATAGCCTGACGTACTTTTATGGCTATTGAAGAAATAGTAGCAAATCAGGTTCGTGCAAGGCGCATGCGTGTTTTACTCTGTGTGATGATCTTTATTTTCATGAAGTGCAAAAATTTATATAAAACTTTTTAAAAATCCATGTGTGCTAGAATATCAGTTTTTATAAGAATGTTTAGAAAAAAGAGATGTAGTCACTGGTTTCAGATGGAGAAGTAGTAGCTATTGCTGTATTTATTCATTCAAATGCACAAAACAAGTCCTAGTAATAACCATATTCCTATTTCTTTGGCATATTTAGAACCATGATTCAGGTTGGAAGAGACCTCAAGAATTCTCTAGTCTGTGCAACCTCCTACTCCAAGTGGTGTCAGAGGGAAAAAGATGCTGCTTATCTCCAGTCTGAACCTCCTTGTTTCAAGTTATGCCTGTTATCTCTCATGCTCTGTCCATGCACCCTGATGAAGTGAAATGCTTTCACAGGCATCTCACTGGCTGGGAGGATCATATCTGAAAAATTTACACCTAGAAAAATCAACAGTCAGTGCTTGTGCTAAGCTGCTAAGTTGCATTCACTTTTTTCAAGGCCGTAGTAGGCTCCTTGCTGTCCTTAGATGGAGCATCAGTCAGAGTAGACCTAACTGCAGTGGAGAGTGCTGAGGTTGCAGGATTTTTAGAGCTGAAGTTCCATGGTTACTTTGAAATAATCGGATTAAGACTTCATTGTGTCTGTGACAAAACTTCCATCCAGCTCACCAGCAACAGGAGAGATGAGATTTTACCCTAAAAATTTTATTTTTAATGCTGTCAAGTGCCTCCTGCTTCTTTCTGGGTCAAGCATCATCGTGTACAAGAAGACCGTTATTCCATCCATTCTTGTCTGGAAAACACATGAAAATCCCTGATAGTGAAAAATATTTCTAATACTGATAGTTTTCCTTCTGTTCAACTGACTTACTAAAAAGGCTTAGAAAATGATACTAATTTACCAGAATTAAAGTAAATTAAGTAATGAATTACAGTAAATTATGGATAAAAACAGGGAGCACTGCAAATCTAAGAAGAAAATACACAGCTTTATTTTTAAATTCATTTATATTCTAAATGAGAAAACACTTTCTTTTACCAACCTTTATAAATGCTTTATTTTGGGCATTTCTTCTCCTAGTTGAAATAATTATGACATTTATATTTTGAATGACATATATCTCTGGCACTCATCTGATACCCTTTAGCATGGTCCAATTATTTTCAGTGATGTGTCAGGGGCGACTGAATGTGTTGCTTACATCCAAAGGCTGAACTAATGCTGCTTCATTAGGCACAAGCTGCATGCCCAGGGATGCTCAAGGCAGTTAAGCATCTGGGCCAATTTAGATTTTTATGTTTTCAGAACTTTTGCCTTAAATATTTTGCATCTCTCCCTGCTCTTCTCCCTGTCTCATCACAACATTCTTCTGTCTTTCAGTTCCAGAACAGGTGTTAGCATATGCAGAATATAGTTCAATGTGAATGGATCTCAAAAAAGTGGCTTGAACGCTGGAGGATATTCAGGGCTGTTTTCAAAGGAGACACATATTCAACTATGCGCAAAGCCTGTCTTGGTGAAGTGCATGTTTTATCAAGCAATAAAGATTTGTGGGCCAGCCTCTGAAAGCTAGAGGCATCACCACTATAATGCTATTTTTGTATAGGCTTGAATTAGCATGTGCACACAAATTCCTTGCATGTGAGGGTGTGTATATGCAGAGTGAGAATGCATTTAGAGGAGGGCTGCAGAAGGGATTGATATTCTCACATTATATGTCCAAAAGCATGCAGGGAAAATGTTACATTTGACAAAAATGAGCTCTATATGTGTGTGTATGTGTGCGTGTGCTTGCATAGGTATTGCTTGCATGCCTTGCCCTTTGTGTATTAGGAGTTCTGCTTCTATTTATATTTGGTTTTGTTAAAATTGATTTGGTATCTCATAAGGGACTCTGTGCCCTCTTGGGATTCTGTCCAGCCATTTTCTCCACAATTACCATGAAACTTTAACTCTCAAGGCAGTATGCTAAGATGCACAAGAGAGTTTTCATATACCACTGTTTTCATCAGAAATTGGCTTGTTTGCTTGAGTGTCCTACTTTAAGGTGGTAAGGGGAGTCCTGAACTCAAATTAGAACTTCAGGGCACATGTGAGTATGTTTCTTTCAACTCTATCTTTGCAGGAGATAATATTCTTCTTTTGGAGGGAAATTCTATACTTTAGGAGTTGTCATTTTTTTGGGTATTTTTCTGTTTGGTACATATTTTTCTCTTTTCAGAGCTTTTCTAGGCCTTCTTAGCCTCACTTCCTTTATCTATCATCGTCCTTAAGAGTTTTTACTGAAGATAACATAGAAGATGCTTCTTTACCACTTTAATGAAGAGTTCCTGAGTTCTGCAATTCCCTTTCTCACATATTTTCTCTCACATAGGCTGAAATCAGCCCTCCATAGATCAGGACTTGCCAGATATTCTTAGGCTTCTAAAAAGAGGGAATTTTTTGCAGGCTGTTTATCTTAGGTTGTCTATTGACTGCTTCTACATGAAAAGTGAGAAGATAGAATCATAAAATGTGGTTGGACAAGGCCATTAAATTAGTCAAACCAACTGTTAACAACTGTACCATGCCCCCAAGTACCCCATCTTCACATTTTTGAACATTTCCAGCGACCACTGGAAATGGTGTCTGGAGCCATGTGACCACTTTTCTGGACAAGCTTTGTCAGTGCCTGACCATCTTTTGGTGAAGAAATTTGTCCTACTACCTTATTTAAATCTGCAACTTGAAGCCATTTCCTCCTGTCCATTCAATGTTATGTCAAAGATACATTTCTTTGTCTATATTATTTGTGGCTTAAATACTAATTAAATATTGTGTGTTGCTTCTTTAAGCATCTTCCTACAGAAATAACATGCAAATTAAATTTTCTGATTCAGAAAAAACTATTTCAAATAGGTCATAATGGAATAAGTGAACTAATGCAACAAAAATATAGCACAGCAACTCCATTGCTGTAGAAATTTTATAATGAGAAATGGAGTAGGCAAGTGTGACTTACTTATATAATTAGTAATTTAAAGTATTTATTATAATTAAAATTGTAGAAATTATGTGGATAGTAATCAGTTTTCATTACAGTTCTTTGCACATTTCAGTGCTATAATTAGACTGTGGCATCTGTCATTGCTGATTAATTTGTAGACAACTCTATCTTCCCATTAAGATTTAATGTGTTCCAAGGCAAAATTATCATTATCTAAAAATACAAAATAAAATGTGGTAACTGTTTGGGGATATTAGCTTTTTTGCTTTATCATTTTGGAATTGACAACATCCCAGTGGGGTCTGTAGCATTCTCTGTGAGCAGCACTGGGTGGAAGGAGACAAAGCAGCTCTTTTTGGGCTTAGAAAATAACAGCTTTTTTTTTTTTTTTTTTTTTTAATAAAGCCTTTCACAATGCTCTTGCACACTTTGGGCTCAGCAGTCCATGAAAAGCTATTCTAACAGTAGGAGGAGAAGAGCTTTATGCTATCAGGTTGTGAAGAGTGATGGTATAATCTAAATTGCAAAAGATTTAAATACCTCTGGTGCTCCTGCTGTGTTCTATAAAAATTTGAGTTTGGCTTCCTTGTATGAGGATTTACTTTTATTTTACCTGCATTTGCTTGTTTGGCTGTAGTCTTGAAAAGCTTTGAGCCATAAGTGAATAAAAGCTACTATGTCCCTGGTCTGTTCACTCAGCTCTTGGGATGCCAGAATGTCGTGCTTCCTTATTTTTTGCAGCCACATACATTGTACCTTAGCAGAACTATGAATGCTGTTGATTCATGACCTGCATGGGTCTGCCTTAGCTACTGTATTGCCTCTTTTGTGTTCTCTACTTGGACTGTACTTCAGGATGTGCTGGATTTAACAGCAAAGGTAGGTTATGAAGTAATTTATGAAACGGTTTCTCCCACTACTTCTTCTCATTCCTCTGTAAGATGTCACAATCTCCTTGTGCTGGCAGGTTTTTTCTGTCTTCAGTGAAACCTGAATCACTAGGCTGATCTAAGCTAAACGGCAACCTTCTGAAAAAAAGCACAGAAAGCAACATATGGGCAGAAATAGGGATGAGATCAAGAAAGATGGGAATTTTTGATCTGTTTCTTTGCCAAGAGTAGCATGTTGAGACTGTATGGTTCCAGTCTAGTCTGTTATGAGATAAGTCACAGGGAAATCAGATATGCAAAGCTGCCAAACCAGGACATACTTTGCAGGTGCCTTTTCAGAGCTGGACATCAACTCACACCTGAGCTCCCACGAGATTTGCTTGATTGTGGAGCACATATTTGGACTAATTCTGCTTTGAGTCTCTTAATCCACCTGTGTTACTCTGCAAAATTTTCGCTTTGAGGCTGGGAATATTTATACTGTAAAACACTAAAGAAATAAGACAGCTTTTGAAAACTGATGTGTATTCTAGCATGTAAATATTTTTCTTCACTTTTATAATTCTCATAAAAGCCTTCAATACTATTTAGGAGAAGATAATCTCTTCCAATACACATTGCAAGTGGCTTAGAATGGCAACCATGATAAAAATAGAGTGTGCAAGTCAGGGTGTGTCACATCAATAAATATTTTTACAGGTTCAATTACTTGACAATATTTCATTGAATAATAAACTCTCATGATAATGAAATCTGTGCTACTAATGAATCTAGTGTAAAACAAAAATATAGCTGGCTGTATTAATAAAGTTAAGATATCATGTCTGAAGTCCTGCACACATAGAGATGTGTTTTGTATGAAATGCTTTAATGTGATATGGTCTTGTAAAACAACATACATACACAGAATTCTGTCATTGAAAGAAAAATAGAAGTCTTAGATTGTCAAGATTTGGAAACATGAAGAATGTCAGGCATAGCATTTCATTAATGCAGTGATTTCATTTATAATGCCAAAGCTTTCTTGTTTGCATGTGCAATGAGTTGCTTTTCTGATTTCTGGATGAGATAAATATCATGCAAAACACCTTTTTTTTTCTATAGATACGAAGTGATCCAAAAATTTTAAATTGAAGATTTTGGATTTTCTAATTAAAAATAGGATAAAGGCATATTAAAGAGAGAGATTGCATTATGCAAAAAGTGTGGAATAAGTTTCACATTGCTGTGACTGACTAGCATACTGAAGGTATCATAACCATATTGTGCCATGATAAGCAGGTCATGATCAGCAGCAAGAATAAAGATTGAATTAATAGAACAGGGGACATCTAAATATTTATACCTAAGCCCAGCAGGGAGACTAGTGAGAAGTCCAAGAGATGAAGGTAGGCAGATGAGGTGGGTATGAATTTGTAGCAACTGCTGTTAGGCATATGTGCTGTCATTTACCAGCAATCTCCAGTCATATTCAGAATTATTCTAAATCTGGTGTTAGGATACTTCTAAGATAATTCTAAAGGACAAGTCTAATATGTAGTAAAAGTAAATGTGTTTTCAGTCTTGTAAGTTGATACTCTTGCAAACTTCTCTTTCTGTTTTCAGAAGCACTTCAACTGATCCTTGTTGTAGTGGATTTAGTTTTGGCCAAATGCCTATGCACCCAATAGAATTATTTGCTCCTATTTTGCTGGAAGATAGGATTAGGAGAAGAGTAAAGCAGGCTCAAAACTTTAAAGGGTATAAAGAAAACTTTATAAACTGAACTAAAAAAATAACAATCAGAATAAAACCTTCAGAACACTTCTCACCCTCACACCATCTTTCCCACTGACAATGTAGAGACAAAACCTGGGATTTTCTGTCAGTTTACCACCTCTAAAATAGTCTTTAATCAGTTCTTGTAGGGAGAGGAGTCTCTCTTGCCATGCCATGGAGACCTCTCCACAAGAAGCAGTTCTCTCATGGCTTTTAATTTCCACAAATAGCGGCCACCCGGAAATCTGCAATTGTGAAGTTCCTCCTATCTTTTCCAGCCTTCCCACAGCTGATTTCATGGGCCATGTTAAACTTATGGGGTACTATTTTAAGGATGAGCTATTCAAAAGCAGGGAAATGGGGTCTTCTTCTTCTTCACCTGGGGACAAAGGGTCCTCATCACTCTTATCTCGCTCTGTTCAAGCTTCTCATTTGGATCACAACTACTTCAACATCTGCTTGCCTCAGTATGGATGCTTTTGCTCATGTCTACAGTTTGAACGCTCCATCTCCCCATGCTTTTTCATGAATTAAAGGGATATTCTGGTGTATCACAGTCCGTCACCATGGCCTTACCAAAAGAATTTCAGCCTAAGATTAAGGCATCTCCTCCCATGTGGGATTTGACTCCTTTACTGACCTTGGTGTCTCCATGCGGTTTCTCTATGTGTCTCCATTCTGCCCTTTTCTCTCACTTGAGAGAGGATTGGCGTCTGAATGTCTCATCTGTTTTGGGGAGTTTCTCAGTGCTGAAAGAGCTGTAAAATAATTAATCTTGCCCAGGTCTGCATATGTTCATGTGATTTTTGCCAGGTGGTGGCTGTAGCGCTCACATTGATGGATTTTCAGGCCACACTGGGGGGACTGTGCCAGAATCTCAGGAGTCCCAGGGCTGCTCCTGGGGCCTGGTGGGCTCCCTGAGAAGGGGCTTGGCTCCTGCTGTGTTCATCTTGTATCAGCTGCGTGATCTCCTGCCACACTGGGACAGCCCCTGGGCAAGATGACCCAGCACCCTGAGCCACTGCCCAGCCAGCCCCAGAGCTGTTTAAGGTGGAGGTTCTTCCAGCAGCCGTGCTGGGAGGAAGCGGGGGGCAGGAGCAGCAAGGATCTTATCAGCCAGGCTAGGGTCCATCAGGGCCTCGTGTCCAGCAGGATCCGGGGCCGGCCTGCTCCTGCCAGGACACGAGGGCCGCGGCAGAGTGGGGCCTGGAGGGGCCCACGCCCTCTGACCTGTTCCCAGACTGGAAGGAATTGAGGTTTTCCTGGGCTTGCCCATCTTTAAAATGTGAATCTCACAGAGGCACATCTCTCTTAATGGTTTAATCATTTGTCAATTCTCAGAGCTAGCCAGCTATTGGTTTTACTAGGCACAGAGGATGTTCTAAACGGCTTCTCTCAGAAAAAATCACTTCTGTGGTTGGCTCCAATGCAAAATCAGCACACTTGTTTTCTCCCTATCTTCAGCATTATTATGTCTTTAATAAAACCCTAGTGATACAAGAGTGGTAGGAACTGGAATATAATTCAAAATTTTATTTTGTTTTTACTAAAGTAGCATCTTCAATGGACTGACTGTGTCAGTAGACAAGGTAATAACTTCTGTATAATCTGTAAAGCCTTTTCTGTAGTCCCACAGAGCATTTTGGCTACTAAACTGGGGAGAGAAGAATTTGACAGATGGACTATTAGATGGATAAGAAATTGGCTGGATGGTCACATCTAAGGAGTTACAGTCAGTGGCTTAAGGTCTAAGTGGAAACCATTTAAAAGTTATGTTCCTCAGAGATCCATACTGGGACCAACACTACTTATATCTTTGTCACAGATATGGATGATGTCATTAGCAAGTTCACAGATGACATCAGGCAAGTGGCGCAGTTGATTCACTGGAAGGAAGGGATGCCTTCTGGAGGATCCTTGACAAGATTAAGGTGTGGGCCCATATTAATCTCATAGTCTCATGAATTTCAACAAAACCAAATATAAGGTGCTGCAGCTGGGATGAAAAAATTCCCAATATCAGTAAAGGCTGAGGAATTAAGGCATTGAGAGAAGCCTTGCAGAGAAGGACTTGGAGATACTGGTACACAAAAAATTGGACCTGAGCCATAAAGATGTGCTTTCAGTCGAATTGTAGCTGGGGCTCCATCCAAAGCAGTGTGGCCAGTAGGTTAAGGGAGCTGATTCTGTCTATCCCCTTTGCTGTGGTGAGACCCCACCTGCAATGCTGCATCCAGCTCAGGGTCCCCAGCATAATAAAAGCATGGATCTGTTAAACATTTTTCTTGAGAAGAACAGCTGAAAGAGCTGAAATCATTCAGTCTGGAGAAGAGAACACTTTAGGAACATAATATTATGGCCTTTCAATATTTGAAGGAGATTTAAAAGAAAGAAGGAGAGAGACTATTTTTTTTTTTTAATATCCAGGGCCTGTATACATCAGGAAGAAACTTTTTATGATGAAGGTAGTGAGACACAGGTACAGGTTGCCCAGAGAAGTTGTAGATACCTCATTTGTGGAAGTCTTTAACATGAGGCTAGGTAGGGCTTTGAGCAAACTAATTGCTGCATGGTGTTCCTGCCTATGGCATGAGGGTTGGAACTAGATGATCTTTAAATATCTCTTCCTACCTGAACCTTTCTATGAATATGTTATATTATATGCATATTCAAGGTGGCTTTTTCACTCTGAAAATCAGCAATCCATTGGCAGAATCATCTACTCAGAGAAAAAGTGCCTAATTTTTAACTTGATGAGTTTGTTACTTGCTACAAATATACTGCATAAATTCTTATATCAAGCCAGTAGCATTGCAGGAACGAATTTTTATTTTATATAAGATCAATTAAAATGGACAGTACTCAATAGGACAGATGCAATTTTTTTTTTCTTCAAGTAGCAATGCTTACTGGTTTGTGTTCTGACAGTATTTCTTCCTTCTGGAAGCCAAATACGGATTGTCAGTTTCTGAGTCTCAATAATTAAATGTGCTTGTTCCTGGACTCCCACAAATAGCAAAATGCAGATTAAAACAGCAGCAACAAGGGAATTAGATACACATGTGCATTCATCCTGTTCACACTTTGGAAATTCTTTGTAAATGAGACTAATTTTGACTATTTTCCTATCTGTAAATATATTAAAAACATGTTAGAACAGCTGTCCAGGCACATGCAGGCTAAACTGATTGCTAATGTCAATCCTCTCTCTGGCCATTTGTTAAGACACTTAGAAAAAAGTGTAGGCAGTTTGCTTGGAAGGATGTCTTGCACTAAATAACACAACTTTCTTCCCAACTTCATTTCTTTTTTAGGTGTCCGTATGTTGTGGTTTAGGAATGTTATTCCTCAAATTATTGTTGCCACTGAAACCAGGTGCTGTTCCCTTTGTCTCCCTCTCTCTTTCCTGTGATAGGCTGAAGGGGAGAATTGGAGACACAAAAGGTAAAAATAACACATTGGGATAAGAAGCCTTTACTGGAAACAGCAATGACATAAGAAAATGAACAGTAACAGCTACAATACCAATAACAAAGTGTACAAGAAAGACAAGGGATTCAAATGTGACTGCTCAGAACTGGTGTTACTCAAACTTTCCCTTCCCCCACCTTTACTCAACTGGAAGGAACCCCTTCTCTGCAGACATTATTATTTATTCACCTGGTTACTGCAAAAATTAACCTTGTCCTTACTGGAACCAGGACACCATAAAAGTACAAGTCCTTTCCACATGCTATGTCAGATTCCAAGGAAACTCTGTCACCCACACCACAGCTCCAGCACAACATCATACCTCTCCTAAGGATCACACTTCAGTTATTGCTACCATGTCGTGTAGAGTTCACCTTGAACTCTCATACTGAAGATACAATATGTGAGAATTACTATTTCTGCTAAAATCTGTCAGTCCTCCTGGCATCAGGCAATCTAGGTAACAAAAGACTGGGAATGGAGAAAGTGAATTTTACTAGGAAATGGCTTCGCCAGTGCTGACAGTGTTTGATATAACAGTGTTTGCTATAACTGCAATATAGAAGTATGTCATCCAGCAGAAAAGCAGATATTCTCTCTGTGGCAGTGGCATTCCTGTTTGATTTGTAAAAAAATTTTTAAATTTTAATATGGTCTCTTACATGACAGTTCTGTGCACAAAATTCTGTGGGAATTACATGGTTTGAAAATTTGTAACATAGCCATGTATAAGACTTTCTTTCTATTATTTTTTTTTTCAGCCTAGAAGATGCATAATTTAGTCTGCCTAATATGACCCAAGGTTACAACTACCACAGAGTACATGACACAAAAAATGGTATGAAAGTAGCTCTGCAATTTAGCCTGATGCTAGCAAAAATCTGGAATTCTAAATAACTTTTTTTGCTTCATCTGAGAAAATAAAAAACACCCCATACATTAATTAATGCCATGTTTAGAGGCATGACAACAGCTCTCCAAACAACTTGCTTTTCATAAAATAGTCCCATGGTCTTTCAGATAATTAGTGGGGAGAATTGAGGATAAGAAGTGACTAACAACTACACAACAAACATACATCTTCACCAGTTTTATTATTTTACCATTTGCATAAGTTGTTACCATTTACCATAAGTTGCATAAGTTTGATAAGTTGTTTTCTTTTCCTTAAGTGAAAAGAAAAAATAAAAAAATAAAAAAAATAATTCATGCAAAGCCCACATCAAACCAACAAACCAGCCAATCAAAAAAAACCTCCCAAGAGAAACTGTAAGCACAAAATTATTTTTATCAGAAATGTATGCCTCTTGTGGCACAGACATCTTTATTTTAGTTCAACACACTCGTTATTTTCACTGCCTTTGAGGAGTCAGTCATATAGAGAGACAGAGCAGCCACAGATATTTACTGATCATTGTACAGGATGTGATAGGTCTGTCAGTATAAAAACTAGAGAGACTGAAACTTTTTTTTTTGTATAGCATATTTATGAAATTTGCAGTCTAGACTGAGTTCATAAACTAATTCACATTCACATATTTAATGCAGAGCTTGCCTATTTGATTCTGCTTTTGCTGAAAGAAAAGGCTATTTGATGGTTTGCCAGGGGAAACCAAACTGGTGATATTTATGACAGTAATTGCTTGGTCTTGACCACAAAATTTTGAGTTTTCCTTATTAATGAACTTCTCAGATGGAGAAAAAGGTATGATTCATTGTTGTGTTTATGATAGTGATTGCAGAATGTAATTTTCAAATATTTGTAGAGCAAAGATATCTGAAATCCACAACTGCGCCTGGTATCTTAAAACTACTTTCTTGTGAATTCCAAACAATGTAACTGTGTTGAAGAGTAGATTGATACTTGAGCTAAATTCCTGCAACTACTCTGACTAGCAGAGTTTTCATTTTATAAAATAAAAAAAAAGTGTCTCTAGGTAACCACAGAGTCTGCTTTTCTACCACAAACTGAGAAAATATATAGTGCAACATGTATCCAAAAGTAAATGCTTTGGAAACAGTATGAATTTTAAGCAGTGCCTGAATAATTTATTGATGGCAATAACCTTTTCATTTGGAACATCTTAGGACCTTTTTTTTTTCAATAATCCAATAAAATTTATACATGATAGGATCTAGATGAAATAATTGAGCTATGGGTATATTAAGATGTTTTTGAAATCGGTTGAAAGCATATGAAACTTTTTGTTTGTTTGGTTGGTTTTTTGTTTGGGTTTTTTTTTAATGGTTTTCTTTTGTTTTGTTTTTTTCTTGAAGTGGGAGGTATAGATTTTCATTTCCCTTTTCTCTTTCACTAAAATATGCTCTTTTCTGGACTATTTCTATATCTAACATGTTTGAAGGATCATCTTAGCATGTTAAAAAGAAGGATGAATGTCCTACAGCTATACCAGACTCATCTTAACAACTTTAGGTCTTTATTGATTTTCATGGAATTTGATACGGTATTATGATTTTTTTTAGTATAAGCATAATATTTTGTTTACTTTAGTAGTTGAATAAATTTACTTATTATCATAACAATGCATGGAAATTGTGCTTGTCTGTTATATTATAAAATGCTACCTCTTCTGAGAGAGAATTACAAAAAAGAGATCTGTGAAACATAACAGAGGAAATATCTCAGTGTCTTTTATTAAGCTGACTGGAGAAATGAGGAAAAGACAATGTTTCTCGGAAACTCAAAAATTTGTTTCAGAATCAACTGTTAATGGCAGCTCTCTCTCTTTTAGGCTTAGAACTGCCATCTAGTAATTCCTTTGTAACATCCAACACTGTTTTTCAATTTTTTTCATTACTTTCTCAAGGTTATTTCACTGCACCCCTGCTGGGAATGTATGGCATAGGACAACTGTAGAATTGTACTGCTGACAGCTGACAGTCTTCTGTGTGTTTGTACCCTAGCAGGACACCACCATTTTTTCATGGTTTATAGATGTCCACAGACAAGACTAACACTTTCTGTTCACACTTGAATGAGAGATGAATAGTTTGTCCTGAACTCTGTGTTGCCCTGTTAAGGCTATTTTTGAAAGATTTTTGTCAACTACTAAATATTCTTATGGGAACTCTAGTCTTTAGATAGTAGTTTTATTTCCTCTGGAGAAAAAAAACTTTTAAAAACAGTAAATGCAATGAGCTAAGTAAAAGTTTACTCAACTTTATCCTAAAGTGTTCTAGCAAGAAAATAATGTCTTGCCAAGAATTACTGAAGCACATCTCAAAAGGCAATAAAAATCCTTTTGATCTTTTTATTTCTTTTTTTTTTTACTGGAATGTTCTTTTTCTTTATTTTCTTGATATTCTTGAGGGATATTACAAAGGAAAAACATAAGATATTATCAGGTCAAGCTTACTAGTGAGCAGCTGGAGGAGACAAAGATGAGTAGCTAGTGGTAAATTCATTTTCTGCATGAGCAGAAACATCTGTTCATTGCTGAGATGTTCATTTGTCCGACCTTTCCAAAACTTTGGTTATACATGCCCACTTCTCAGCATGAAGCTGAATTTCTGTTTTGGAGGGAAAGACTAAAGTGTGGCTGCTTTTATTTATTGAATTTTGTTTGCAAAAATGTGAGCTGTATAGAAAGAACATAACAGATGAGAAAGTACATGTACGTCAGTCTAGTCATATCATATTTTGCACTTGTGTTGCAACCCTTGACAAGCATTACTTTGCATGTGGTCTACTAAGTGGTGTTAACTTCTACCTCTGGTTTGATTTTTTCCCTTTTTTTCATACACAGTACACTACTGTGTTGTATATAAGAATGATTAATAATTTTCCTTTAAAATCAGACTTTCAAAGAAGAAAAATTTTATTACTTTTTTAACCAAGTGATAAAAGTGAATTTTCTTGTATTTTTCACATACAGAACAAAATATGGATACTTGGGACTGTATTTCTGAAGTTCAGTAGTGAGTCTGGACTGAAAGGGCCATTTAAATTGGCATTAAAATATCAGTGAAGAAAAGATGCCTCAGGAATATGTTATGCTCAGGACTTAGTCTACAAGTGTTCCTGCTGTAAAGATGTGTCAAAGATTATTTCTGAAAATATTCTGTAACGATTTACAAATAAGACTTATTTTTAATAAATACTTCTGTTAGTTGCTAATCAAAAACGTAGCACGTTTTTGAATAATTGAACCTCAGGCAAATGTCTGATTACCTTCTGTAAGATACCTCTAGAATTTTTTTTTCCAAAATTTTCAATTTTGTTTGGAAAATATGGTATAAAACTTCATGAGAAGGCATCCTTTTAATTTTTACTTCAATTACACTTAAGACTGCTTTGGTGAATCACTGTTCATAGATGCTGATTATTCTGTCTTAAAAGGTAACCTTGATTCCTTATTTTTTTAAATTAAAAAGTACATTTGTAGAAGTATTGCCTTTGATATCTTATTTTAATGATTAATTATTTCTAGCTCTGCGCCCTTTTTTTTTTAAAATTTGTGTCCACTCATGTTTTCTCACAGAAATAGCACTCTATAAAATACAAGTGAAAAGAAGATTGTTGGTATTATACAGCTACAGTTTGAGTGGAAAGAAAACCCCTATATTTTTAGGCCATTGATCAAATTATACCCTGATTTACACATTCACAGCCTTCCAAGGAGAGCTACAAATCTTGCTGAGTGTGATTCTCTTATAAAACTTCAAGGTGTGAAATAGCTGTGTTAACACATTTTAGATTAAACACTGTAACTTTCATCCTCACAGTATTAGCTTTCTCAGATGTATTTAATTTTATTATTTAAATTATTTTATATTTTATAATTTTAATTACAGGGGGTTACTGACATTGCTTTCTCTGTTCGTTTCTTTACCTTACTCTTGTTAATGCTTACAGAGACTGGGATTCAAGCCTGTGAACAAAATTCTCATTTCTTCCTTTGGAAGGAATTTTTCTTACATGTACCAGAGTGATTACTGCATGTGCATCTGAAGACAAAATCTGGCATAGAGACTTAAGCTTGTTTGCATCAGGCTGAGCTGCAGAGTGCTGTATAGGGAATTGTTCATAGTAGTAGGCAAATATTGCAATTGTTAGATTATGGACAAGAGCCTTGCAGCAACAGGACTGAACAAAGCAGTCTTGAGCTTTGCATATTTAGATTTTCCTGCTACTGAATTCAGGCTTTGAGGTAATATGTGATTGTTTTCTTCTGGGGCTGTTGAAGTTACAATGCAAGGTCTTAATTATGTGCAAACTGCACCCAACTTAGAATAATTTGCTACTGCTTATTTTGGGAAGGTCTCTTCTCTGTCTTATGGAAGCAAAACTTCCAGAAGATTTCCTGCCCCAAATATTTCTTCCTCCTCGTCCTATAAAATTTCTATATGATCATATGAACTTTTTTTTTAAAGTACTGTTGTGTTCTGCCTTTGATGTCTATGTGCAGCATGTGGAATTACTGCAATAAAAATATGATCAGCACAGTATCTTGTGTAATAAACCACTATATGACACACGAGAAAGGATGGATATAACCCTGGAATCCTAAGAGGGGCATTCTTTGAAAGCTGCACTTCAAATATACCAAAAAGCAGTTTGAATGTCAGTGGCCAACGTGATGCTGTTATTTTTTCATACATAATTCTGTTAGTTCTCTACAATAGACTTGTTAAAGGTCTCTTTTGGTCCCCATGTTATGAAAAACTCTGTGTCACAAGACAGATCAAGATTAAAACAACACTGATGAACTAGATCCCGCAGTTAACCTGGTGGGGGTTGCTGCAACAGCCTAGAGCAGCATGAGGAAAGGGAATAAAAAACTGCTAAGGTACTTAGATGGAGCCAGGACATCTGCCATCACTAATTTAAAAACCCAGATTAAATATGAAAATGAGGAGTCACACTTAATATTTCAAATAAATAGTCCACCAGAAAGCCTGAAAAGCTGCAAGTGTCATCATTTTACACTTTCAAAGAGTTTGGAGGTTTTTGCTATAGTAGGTATTTAGCCATTTAATCCCAGGAAAGGCTTCAAGGCTCTGAATCTGAAGACTTCTCTTAAATAGACATGCATCCATCAATCCTTTCTTTCTGGACATGACTTACAAATAGAAAAAAAAAGTGATTTCTCTTATGTAGTCTTCTTGTGATTATAGCATGTATATGCAAAGAAGGATTTTTGAAATTATTTTCTGCCTTTCTTCCATGCTGTAGTTTACATGGTATTTTGGGAGATAGTACCCTTGATTGTGTTTTTGGAGCTGCTGTTTCACAGCATCTAAGTCTTTTGACTGCAGCAAATGAAGCTTTTTAACCCAAATCTGTTCAGCTGACCCTGAGCCAACACCAGGAGTCCAGTGTCTTGAGAGTTCCCATTCTTGTGAGTGTTCTCTACCTCACCCCCTCCTTTCACCTGATCTTTCTAGCTAATTTCAGATTAATGTGTTTGGTGCCCCACTGTAGTGCCACATCAGCCCAGTGGATAAGTGTGTTTTAAGTCTACTGAATGAAGACTTGGAAGGCAGAGTCAGCCATCATCACGTAGGGTGAAGAATGGCTTGGCCATCTACACCATTCATCATGGAACTGTGCACAGTTATCATGTCTAAATTCTTATTGCTCCCTATGCTTGCAGCTGGAATGCACATTCGTTGGCACAGGGTGTTTTCATGACCTCTTAGTGTTCTTTCTATTACTAATAGTTAGCCATTTTTCTTTGAGTTGAGTAATACAGATTCTCATACAAATATGCCATGTGAGAACAGTAAAAAGATTTGTTACCCTGGGGCTTCTTAAGTAGTACTGCGGCATGCAACGAAGAAAGAGCTGGGAATTTGTATCATTACAAGGTCCACTAAGTGCAAGCCACAGCCAGCAGTACAACCTGACCATCAGTACAACCCAGGTCAATTGGACTTGGTCTACAGCCTGAAGTAAGAAAGAAGTTTTGAATGTTGAGGAATAGGAATATGGCCTATGATAGTTATGGTTTACAAGTTTAAAACAAACAAATAAATACATAATAATTTTTTAAAAAGTGAAAATAAGGTGTAAGTATTCTTCTTCTCCCAAGTCTTTTTGAATTCTGTCATCTTCAACAGTATTCCCAATTATGCCAGCATATCTCTAGATCCAATGACATAAGTGTATATCTGAGGATGTTTAAGTAGTCCAAATGCAGGAGACAACAAAGAATCATAGAATTAAAGCATAGTTTAGGCTGAGATAGACCTATAAGATCATTGTATCTAATGATTAATGCATAAACCACATCCTTTAGTGCCACATCTACATGTCTTTTAAATACCTCAAGAGTTAGTGATACAACCCCTTTCCAGACCAGTCTGTTCCAATGCTTGATAACTGAAGAAATTTTTCCCAATATCCAGTTTAACCTCCCCTGTGACAACTGAAGTTTATTCCCTCTTATCCTGTCACTTGTTGCTTGGGAGGAGGCTGACCACCACTTGGTTACACTCTCCTTTCAGGGAGTTGTAAAGGCCAATAAGGTCACCCCTGAATTTCCTTTTCTCCAGGCTAAAACACCCCCAGCTCCTTCAGCTGCTCCTTATAATACCTGTGCTCCAGGTCCGTCACCAGTTTGTTGCCCTTCTGTGGACACACTCCCGCACCTCAATGTCCTTCTTGTAGTGAGGGGCCAAAAACTGAACGCAGGATTTGAGCAGCCTGTACCTGTGCTGAGTACATGGGGATAATCTCTGCCCCAGTACTGCTGGCCACACTTTTTCATTAAGTGAAAAATCTTCATTTATATGCTAACTAAGGTCCCAGTTAAGCTCATGACTTGCAGCTTGACAAAGAAAAAAACAAGCTTACCCCTATGAATTTACTCGTTTTTTTACAATTGTGTGGAGTTGATTATTGCAATGGGAAGACCCTAAGGTAGGAATGTTAGGGTAGAGAAGTCGCTTCAAACTTTCAAGTTCTGCCTCCTACAAGACAAGTTTTAAAATCTGGTGTTACTTTGGCACTTTTAATATACTAAGATATATTGGCAGATACAGAGAGCACAGCATCAAAACTGTTCTTAATTCTTATTCTTAAAGAGCATTCAGCATATATTATATATTTAGCAGTAATCAACCCAGTCAATAGCCTTGAGCTAACGTATCTCGGAGGGAGATGAATGTCAGACAGAATTAATTCATTTATGGAAATTTATTATTTGGAATATAATCTATTCTAGTATTTACAGTTATGGAATTTTGTAGCAGTCATAGTCAGTCAATCCCTTTCATTTCAGGAAGATATTCAATAAATGACAGCACTCCAGGCACTGTTACTTATTTCCTTACAAGATAAAGAGAGTCTCAGCAGTGATGATTTTGTCCAAGATTCCGACAGAAGAAATGTATTTGCATATATTTTGAAGCAGAAGCCTTGACTCTTCCTGATGCACTGAAAGATCTCTTTGAAATATATTCTGCATAATCTATTAAATCAATGTTGTACATCCTGTGTGGTTCAGTTTACAAGTGAACAGAAGATAAATAAGCTAATAAGTTTATAGGCATATTAAATACAGGGTATAATGAATAAATAAAGATATATATATGATTTGTTTATTGTTTGGTGAACTATCCTGTGAGACAAAAGGGGAATTGGGGAAAAAGCAATGCTATTTTTTTCTTCTAATTTTCTCTGAGGAATATAAATGATCCCAATGACAATGCTCAAATACTGAAAAAAAATCTACACCAGTCTTCTTAATCAAACCAAATTCAAAGTTTTACACTCCAAAGAATAAACATAAAGGCAATGCTTTAAATAGCTTCTCAAACTGAGAAAGGGAGGGCAGCATTTTGGAGATGAAAGCAGAAAACAGTCACATATTTTGCAAGACTGGAAGAGAGGTTTCCACATTACAGGGAAAATGTTTACGCAATCTTTTTTCATAAAAAAGAAACAAGTTTGGCTGTTGTTTTCCAAATACCCTATATTAAAATAAAAAAAAAAATAATTCGTGAATAGGACAAATCACAATTCACTTAAAACCACTAGAATTATAGGAATTAAAAATATAGGAAATTTAATGAATTTGAAAGACTAGAAAGAATGGTTTTGGGAAACTGACTTTATGACTTTTTTTTTCAAGTTGCCTCTTATGTTTTGCCAGTTTTTAAACTTTTGACACATTTTCTCAAAAACAGTGTCAAAGGTACTAGTAAAACTGTTTCATAAGGATGACAGCTTTATTAAACAGCATTCCCCAGAGTAAGACACTAACAGCTGGTTAATATTTGTCACTACAATTTACAGACACTAGTTGAGTGCCATGTCAACCAAATCCACTTTTGTTCAGATAAAGCCTTTTGAACTCGTTTAAGTCTTTTTTTGTTAGCTGGAAAATCATGGTTTTGCACTGTGTAAGTCTGTGCACAGCTGTAAGCATGGCTTCCTTTAAACAAATATCTGTATTGCTATCTGTTTAATCAAAATGAAATAGATGCAGTCAAACGATCTCCTAGTCTACAATGATGCTTCCCAAATGCTGGAAAGTTAAATTAAACTTTCAGAAAAAAGATATGCTTGTCATAGCATAAAATCTGTGCTGTTAGAAACTTTCTCTTGAGACTTTAAAAAAAAAAAAATCCTTACTACCAAGTGGAAGACAGAAAGTTATCTTGGGCTGGTTTGAATGAACTTGAATATAAGTCCAAATTTAAGAGACATAACCAATTCTAAATTTAAATGTGAATCTATATAGCAATTTATGTTAAACCTTTGTCACTTTTGCAAACTACTTAGAAACTACTTTGTCTTCTCACATTTGTTCCCATACTGCCTGCATGTGCAGCCCTTTGAGCCATTTTCCTACTGTGATTCCTGTCTTTAATAATTTTTAAAGTGCTGCTGACATTTGTACTTGCATGTAAACTATGATGATGTAATATCATAGTTTACAGGCAAGCAGCATGTAAACTGCTTCATGCAAGCAGCATGTAAACAGCAAAATCTTCAGAGATTGAATTGCAGATCTTTACTCATGTTATTACTGCTCCTTTTCTCATGTATATGGCATCACACTTGATGCAACTGTGCAGGAAAACTGGTACTAGAATGACATAGAGTTAAACTGAGTTAAATTTATATATAATAAATTAAATTCTCATTCTTTCTGATAGCATTTGGAGAATTATCCTCATCTCATACACAAGTGCCACAGCTTGAGTTTCTCCCAAGTAAATCTTGCCTTAGCAGAGGTGTTAATGTGATTTTCTTATGCAAACTTAATACATTTTCTGTGGATGTACATGGATTGTGTGTATATTTCCCAGTATGCACTGGGATGCATGTGGTATTTGTACATTTGTGCATTTGTACATTTGTACATTTGTACATTTGAGGCTGAGCTGTGCTATTTGTAAAAGGAGGCTCTTTATTTACTAGCCATTAGAGACCCTTGTCAGATATAAGCATTTCATTTTTCTTAGCTTGAGACAATATCTACAGCAGTTTGTTGAGTATAAAGCTGCAAAACAGAGCTGCTCTGCTCAGCAGATTGTGGATCTTACATGTGCAGAAAACACTTATGACTTTAATTGTGTAATTAAATTTCACAGAAAGAGCCCTTTACAAGTGTGAAAAACAAACATTTCTGACATCCAGGCTCTAAATGCTGCTAGCAGCTTTTCTTGTTTGCATGTTAGTGACAATTTCCAAATGTTGATGTTTGTAGTCACTCACTTATCCCTGTTTACCCACTTTCCCACCTTTCTTATCTTTCACATACCAAATATTTAACTTTCTAGTGAAAAGGACACAAAACTATTGCAATACAGAGATAAGATTGTTGCCAAACTCTTAATGTATTTATTTTTGTGAATAGAACGTATAGTTACTGTGTTGAGGCTTACTACTAATTCTCTGGCTTCTTCCTTGTTAATCTTCTACTCTGATTTTTGTCCCTGTTACTAGTAGCAATGTCCTCCAGTTTTCTCAGATTCATGGTTATTTCTCCAAGCCACTTGGAGAAAACAGCTGTGAAAAGAAGAGATGTGATATGACTTTGGACACTCAGGAGCTGACAGTGCACTGTTTTGACAGACAAGATTTCCATAACAGACTGTCTCTTGGCTATCCATGCAAAACTGGTTTCAACCATTTGCAGTTGGTGGTGGTTCACAACTTTTAAAGCACACAGTGACTGACAGTCATGTAACCTGAGGTGTTTTGGGAGGGGAATTGAAAACCATGCTGCACACATCTGACTGTTGAGGAAGAAACACGAGGCCATTTTTGAAATCTAGGATCCTTGTATGTGGGTAAGGGGAGGTAATTAAAAAGTTTATTTTAGTTGAATTTTTGTAAATGACAATCTGTGTCTAAGGTAACAAAGTGCATCCACATCTGAAAAGCCAGCTCTATCCTGGGCTGGATCAAAAGGAGTGTGACCAGCAGTTCAAGGAAAGTGATTCTGCCCCTCCACTGTGTTCTTCTTAGATCCCATCTAGAATAACACATCCATCCTCAGCATGGAAAAATAAAGATCTGTTTTAGCATGACCAGAGGAGGACAAACCGATGGTCCGAAAGATGGAGCACCTCTCCTATGAGGAAAGGCTGAGATTTGGAGTTGTTCAGCCAGGAGAAGAGAAGTGTCTGGGTAGCCTTTGAGTACTTAAAGGGGTCTATATGAAAGATGGGGAAAAACTTTTTAATAGGGTCAATTGCTGTAAGGGAAGTGGTAACAGTTTTAAATTAATAGGAGGTAAATTCAAACTAGATACAAGGAAAAAATATTTTAGAACCAAAATAAATATTGATATGGGAGCTATACCACTATATTTATATCAGAACTATCGGTATATATTTTTTGTTTTAAGAATTGCAAAACTCTGATGAAGGCACTATATTGAAGTCTAAATTAAATCCTGACATGGCTATAGTGTCAATAGATGATAATATCCATACCATCAATGACTTTGTGTCAATGTTTAATGTAACTGATATCTAAAAAATACTGCTGCTCTTTCTGAGGCATCTATAACTTCTGTTCAGTATGCTGCAATCTTTTTTTTCCTGTGTAGTTATTTCATTTTTCATGTATGTGCAAATAGTTTCCTCTGGTGTATCTATATCAAGTGAAACACAAATTGTATTGGCACCACTGGGCTTAATTAATCTTCTTTTTTCTCTCTTTTAAAGAAGATGAAGAGCAGTAATATAAGAAATAAATAATGTGGGAACAGATTTATTTCCCAAGTGAGAGCAAATAGATCGTCTCTCTAAAGGCAGAGTCAGTTTGGTCTGTGGTTTGTAAAACCTGGCAAGGTAATGGTCATGGTCAAAATAAAAACGAGGGAGAGGGTGTATAATAGAAGAGCCAGGCTGAGTATATAATTACCTAATTAAATTTCTTTATTTCTGTCTACTCAGTGCCTCTTTTTATATTCTTCTTCAGGTTATGCAGGGTACAGAAATGACAGTTATACAAAGCCAGCAGAAAAAAAGCAGAAGAGAGAGAAACTTCAAGAAAATTTGTGGAGGTTAAATTTACCAAAGAGAAACTTTAAGTCTCCTTTTCATTGGCCTATTTTCTTAGAAGCCTGTGGGAAACAGTAAGGATAAAAACAATAGATAAACATGCATCATGTTCCCTTTAGGGGTTAAATTAAAATCCATTATTTTGGTGTTATACTGTCTTCTTCTGCATTCTGCAAGGCAGAAATATATCCTTTAAATCAACTATAAACTCTTACAGAAAGGAGCATCCTTGTAAAATTCCATTTCATAATTTTAGACTGCCTTCTTTACTTTTTAAAAATTTACTCAGGAGTCTACATTTTTTAATAACTTCCTTCTGTCACACTCATTTGCTTCTTTCTACGGGCAAGTGATGGTCAAATTTCCCTTTTTTTAAATTTAGGACTTAATGAAGCACATATTATTAATACTGCAAAACTATAAGTGATGATGTTTAGCTCATAAATTAATGCTCATTTTTTTACCTTTTTATAGTAAAGTATATAAGTTTTTATATTGTAAAGGTTATACAGTGACTTAAAAGATGAAATGAATGTATGTTTTAAATAAAAAGGAAACATTTCAGAACTATACATTTCATAAATGGGGTAATGGTAAAATGTGGTGGTGATAGATGAAAAGAATTAGATTCACAAGTCATTATATCACCTAACAGATTTCAATGACAACAGAAAATACAGTCATGGGTTGCTTCTGGTCAGGAGTCAGGCCTCATCCAGCTGCTCACTCACACCTTCTCAGGAGTGAATTTGTACTGTAAAAGTGTGAAAATTTGCAGGCTGAGAAAAACCCCAGTTTAATAGGGAAAGAAAACTGTGTGCACAAGTCAAATAAAATGTGGAATGTATTTGCGACTTCCCATTGGCAAGTAGGTTCTTAGTCATTTCCAGGAAAGCATGTCTTCATCATGTGAAGTTTTTGTTTGTGAAGACAGACACTAGAATTCCTTATATTCCCCCTTCTTTCCTGTAGGTTTTATTATGAAGTATGATGTTATATGGTGTGAAACATCCCTCTGGTCAGCTGGGCCCAGCTGTCAGTGCTGTGTCCCCTGCCCACCCTTGTGCACCCCCATCCTCCTCACCCTGGTGCTGTGTAAGCACTGCTCAGCAGTAACCAAAACTTCCCCGCACTCTCAACGCTGTTTTGGCTGCAAACCTAAAACATACCACCATGTTGGCTATTATGGAGAAAACTCACTCCATTCCAAGTAGAAAGTTTCTGTGTATCATGCATTCTCTTCACAGTTCTGGCAAATGAAATGCAATCTGCTCTTTAAGTAACAGTAACATTTGCAGTGTGCTTTGGTAGCGCACTGCAGATGGATCCTGGATGAGACCCTTAGGCCTTGAATAATGATGGGCATTAATTTACCAAAATATAAAATTGAGGGACTTCGACACTTTGATTTGTGGGAGTTATTCTCAGTATTTGAATGCAAATGGAAAATGAACAAATACCTGAGGAATCAGACTTTGTTGCCTGAAGAATCTGATGCGCTTGAGAAGTCCCTGTGGGAGGCGTTTATTGAGTAGCCACTGACATACAGAAAGATGAAAATTCTAACCACAAAGAAAGGACTCAGCTCAAAGTCAATTTATGCAAAACGTGTGAGTGGGTGCTAAGGTTGACTCTGTTTCCTAGAGGCTTCTGCCATCAATTATACAGTGCAACCTGGATGCCACATAATGGCTTGGGGACACATTGCACTGGGTTTTTTCAGCTCAGGACCCAGGGTGATGTAGATTCAATGTAGATTCAATCCTGCATACCTCTATGAGCAGCAACTACATCTCAAGATTAATTAGTTTTGGCATATACTGTGTAAAATTGCAATTTTTTTCTGCTTTCAGTAATAGGCTGAATTAGATGTGTGTACTCACACCTCAAAAATTTTAAGTGAAACTTAAATTCAGACCTGGATTTTACAGTTACTGTTACCTATAGTTCATCTATCACGAGGTTCTCAGTGTCCAATAATCTCATGTCTCCATCAATCTTATGAGCAATTCAGAACTTGTCACTTTTACTAGTTGGCTTTGCTGTAATGAACTCCTAGGCTGTGAAATTCACCTACATTGTAAGTCTAGAAGCTCAGACAATTTCTTCCCAGCACACAATATATGAGTATTTTTTATAAGCTTTCCAAGACTCATCTTGAAGGAGCTCATAGGAGGAATAAAAAAGTTGCTATAGTGGTCTAAGCACTGACTTCAACAAAGAAGCATTTTAGAGTCTAAAACCATAAAATTGATATACTGTTCTCCACTAAGAGCTTCTTTTCAGGCTGCCTGAGTGGTGGGCTGTTCTGGTTTGGAAAATGGTTGGTGTCTTTTTATGCAGGATGCCTGAAGGTATGATGGTGCCCTGAATAGCCAAGGATCTGTGAGGTCCACTGTGAAGCAAGACATGTGATCCAAATATAGCTTAGAGCCACATCTTTTCTTTTGCCACACAGTGTCAACAGGATAAAAAACCCCCAAAACCAACCCACAATGAACATAACTGTAGTCATATAAAAATTAAAACAGATGTGTCATTTTGTTGCAGTGGCTGGAGGAGAATAACAATGAGGCAAGCTCTGAATAAGAATCAGTAGTAAAATATTTTTTTATAAGGTAGTTGATTTAATTTCCATAATAATGTAGTTAACAAACAAATTATTAATACTTTAAATTCAAATTGTTGAACTTAATTTTTAAGCCCAAACATGAGCTCCATGACATTCTAAGCAAAAATGCTTACTTGTGAGCTTCTTCTGGAATAGAAAAAGTAACTTTGAGCAAAAGTTGGACAGTTTTGTTGCACTGTTGTATTCACTTGAAAGACAACCTTTTCTTGTATTTCAAATTGCTGGCTAGCTAAAGAAATTAGATTTCTTACCAAAATACAGACAAACCTTTCTAAATATACATATCTTTCTTTTACTAATGATATTTTCCTTTCCTTTTTTAATATAGTATTAGAGTTACTTATACACTTTAAATTGAAGTTTAAAAAAAGATTTTAAAGAGTTAAAACAATAGAAGTTTAAAACAGAAAGCCTAAACAGTGTACAGCTGTGTTTTCTCAGGTGCAGGAAACTAATTTCTAAAGCCGTCTTTCATGTTTTAGTGCACCAAAATCATCTGGTCAATGTGTAGATGTACATTTATGTTACAGATACTTACCTTAAGAAGATCAGAGATGTTTAAAAGCTGAGTATGAGTCCTTTTAGGAAAAGGGCCACATAGATATTTTAATAAGAATATTTGAAAACAGTAAGTATTAGGCTCAAAAATAACTTTTGTCACTGATTTTTAAGGGAGAAAAATATTTTTAAATGGATCTAAGGGGAAATTCCAAACATAAAGAAAAGCGTAACAGTAACACATGGAACACAATATGTAATCTTCAGCAATTGCCTTCCTTTTTTTATCAGTTCCTCCTCTTGCTTTGATTATGTCTTTAGGCTGCAAAATATTTAGAAAGAAGTATCTTAGATTCACACCTATCAGTGCAGTACACACTCTCTTAGTGTCACCAATATAAAAAAACCAAAACAAAAACAAAAACAAAAGGAAAAGCTGATACTTAGACTACACTAGAAGTGCATATTTTATTATTCTAAGTGATTTCTACTTTTAGAAAAAGCACGCTACCGGAGAAACTGGACTTTGAATACAGATTTTTTTTAAACTTAACATTATTGAATTTTTCAGTGCTAAAGAACTGATCCATTAACCATTATTATTAGGACATCATCTATTTCTTGTAACAGCCATTCTACTGACTCAAAATAAATTCAACATTTTGACTATAATGTTCTTGTACTAGAAACAGAGTGAGCCTTAATTTGGCTGTTTGCTCTCCCCATTCTGGTTGGTCCATTTTTTTCTAGTCCATGGAGTCCTAAGACATCCTACTGTATTATACACAGTATGAGCCAAATGTTTGATGTAACTGACAGTTTCATCACTTTAAGTAGCTATTTTTACTTTCAAAATATTTTTCATTTAAATGGCTAAATTGTTCTTGTTTTCATGCTCATAGTCATGATGTACTGTTTATTCCAAGATGATGATTAATCTGTCCTCCAGAGATGTCAGACAGTGCTGTTGCCACTGTTGTTTACCAGTCTGTGTCTGTGCTGAGCTTTGTGTGTGAGATTTTGTAAGGAGGTGGGAATCATGAGGGAAATTGTGTTAGTGACATTGTGTATGGAACTTTGGATTTGTAATATCAGATTTATTTAATATTTAATATTTTACTATTTATATCACAAGTAGATTTGACTTGTCAGTTAGTGAGGAGAGGAAAGTACAAGGCAAATAGTATTTTTTGCTTTCTTATAACTTCCACACACCTGTCAGAGTCCTGTGGGTTAAGACAAGATTGCCTCGGAAGTCATATTTCTCAACTTTGTCACTAAAAAAGAAATGGTATAAACCCTCAGTCACTTTATAAATGGTTAGAAAGGTAATTTGCATTTGTACAGCTTTAGTAATAAAAATTACATTCAGGACATATGAATGATTCTATTGGAACCAAAACCAAATAGGATTAAAGATGTCCTTTGCCATCTTCCCCTCAATATTTCTGTAAATCTGCTGGAGATTTCTATGCCCACACTTCTGCTGACACAAGTACATATTGAATTGCTTATTCAAATGAATATACAAATAATCTGTCTAGAAGGAAACAAGTATTTACTTAGTTTTGAGGTATTTTAAAGCAGTGTTTGTTTTCCTTAACCTAGATAATTTCACAGATCTGCCTTAGGGAAGGGTTAAACAAGTTGTGTATACATAACTGGCAGGAGAGAAGTGTGGCAGCAAACAGCTGACAATGGGTGAGAGGTGATAATGATATAAACCTCTTTGTTGCTGAGAAATATCTTTGATATATTTTTGAAATATCTTACATGTTTGATATAAACAGACAGTTACATTCCAAAAAAAGGGAAAATGGAAATTATTGGAGGTGATGCCAGTGCTCAGTAACACCAAAATTCCATATTTGTAACAACATAAGTAGCAAACTATAATTCAGCTTGCCTGAAATTGACTGGACAGCATGGAGTAGTCAACAGATACTTTCTGACTTTCAGTATCAGATAGTACATTATCCCTAATGTTGTGTAGATGTGAGCTGTGTTAAAAGAAATCCCTTCCCTTCTCTGCTCCTGCTTTTGGCTGCCTGTGTCCAGTATTTCCCTTGAGCCAGATCCAATGACAGAAATTTAGCTCACCACTAAAAGAATAAACCCAAAGCAAACAAAAATTAGTTTTCCATTAGATTAGGTTGCTAAAGTGACTCATCCTGCAGCTGTGGATTAGTTACATCTCCTGCACGGAAATGAAACAGCAGCTGGGGCTGGGGAAGAGACCACCCTGCTCAGCGACAGCTCACAGTTTCTCCAAACATGCTGTCATGTTCTGGAAGACACAATCTCACCCTCAGCCCACTTCCCTCCCTTCCTGTCAGCATGAATATCTGTGTAGAGCTAAAGAGCTGACCTGTGGTATTTCTAGTCTGGATTGAGTTTACCAAACTGATGCAAACTCATGCCTTGCTGTAAGAGAAAGGATAGTGCAGAGCAGCGTTTAACAGCCAGGACAAAAGTGAGGCTGCTCTTCACAATAGGGTTTTTTGTTTAAAGTACATGCAAAGCTCTGGATTTAGGATATAAGCATCTTAATCTAATCTAAAACACCACTTCAGCATTCATGCTGCACCTTCCCTGAAAACTTCTCTGGAGCTTTTCTGGTGCCTCAAGCACAAACAGCCACAAGTTTTTAGTATTTTTATTTTGGAAAGAAAAAACAATTTGACTAATTCTTTCCTGTTTAGTGTCTCTCTTTTATGACACTTAGAATTCTAGATCTGCATTGCAAATAAGTGATAATAAAACTGGCACAACATTCATCTGCCATTTCCAAGTGGTAACAAAGTGGACGAAATAAATCAGTGATCAGAATCTACATTAGTGAAATAAATAATTTTTCTGGTATAATTTCTTTATGCGGCTAAACACAGTTCATAAAAATGAGTTTCCTGATAATAAATATGATCAAAAACATGGCTCTATATTTGTGGCCGTGAAATGTTTTTTTTCTTAATTGTTTCAATTGTTTCTGTAAATTTATGTAGCTCATTTTGGAGGGAATATGAATTCATAAATTGGTTGTGGAAATATTCAGTTTGAGCTTTCTGTATACCATGAGGTATATATATATATATATAAATCCTCTTGCCTTTTCAATGTCAGGAAGTTTCAGACCCTTTGAGGGAAAAGAGGAAAAAAAATTTGCTTTTACTCCAACCAGTTTAAGACTTTCTGTATGAGGATGACAGAAGACCATTATCTTCCTGTAGCATGATAACACAAGTCTTTTTCAAGGAACTGCTCCAAAGAATGAGTGCCAGGAATATCAAGAGTTGAGAGTTCAGACTCTGGTCATGATGGATGCGGAAATGATGGGTGACATTGGTTCAGAAATTCCTAGTGGCTGGGAGAAGGCAAGATGTCTTTGGTGGAGTATGCGCCCATGGCTGTAGATGCTGCTGACAGTCCCAGGGGACTGAGAGAGGCTTCCCCTTAGCCAGCAGATCATTGTCTTGCTCTCTGTAAGCTGATGCATTTTATTGCCTTTCTTTCTCCCTTTCAAAGATTATTTTGAGATTTTCCTGCCCTATTTGTGCAGAAGGGAGAAACAGACAATCTAGTTTGGTGAGGATGGACCATATGCATGTTTAATTTGAAGGCTGAGCCAATGTTGTAGATCAGGCTTAGGTTCAAATGCAAATCAAGGATAGGAAAGAACTTTCTATGTAAGAAAATTCCATGTACCCCTGAAACTGCAAAGCAAAGTTGGTTTAATGGTCCTAGGGGACCCTGGCATGGATCAGTTTCACCAGAACATATACTGTGCTCGTCTAGCTGCCCCCTGACTAGTAAACCTGGGCAATTCTTTAGAATCTGGTGCTAGACAGTTTGGACATTTTTTCAGAGATAAACATTCAAAAAAAAGAAAAAAAAATTGTATTTAATAAATGCCACTTGAAATTCTTCCATTGACCAAAGAGGATATATTTTTTGATTATAAGATAAAAATTTATTTTAAATTTATTTCCTATTTTAAACAAAAAATATTGCTTTGGTGCTAAACATGCAAGAAAATATTTTCAAATAAAATTTTTCCTTTCTCAGAAAACTATGATGGTAATAACAATATAAGTGTTTTTTTCCACCACTGAAATTATTACCTAAATTAAACCCAAATTGATGATTAATTTGTGATCTGTCAAGCTCCCTTTTTAACCCAGAAAATTCATTATTTTCTTCAGTACTCTTTACTTTCTTTAGAAAATTCATGGGGCACAGATATGTAACTCTAAAAAAATAGTCTGGTCTCCACTCTGTTTACTCTTGTTCCCAGCAGAAATATTTGTGTAGGCATTTCTGGGAATGTAATTTCTACCCCAGTTTCTTTCCCTAGTGATCTTGCCACAGGTCTTTTTTTACGGAGTGATAAAACCAGGTTGTGTATGTACAGTTTTTAAAATAATGAGACAAAAAACCCCAAACTTCTACCATTGATTCACAATCAGTATAATGTGCAACTAAAATTAATTATTCTGATTAATCTTGTAAATTCATACAATTATCTTACTGCGAGCTATAGTCTTTAGTTCTGTTCTGTTAAAATCTAAACCAAACAAAGAATGAAAATTCTCCAGTGCCTTTTTGGTGCTCTTCTAGTTACAAAAAGAATTGAATGTTAATTTTACTGTGGGATCCTGGACATTTTCTCACCCAGCTTTGGTTGGTATTCCTGACTACGGCATGTGAAATAGAATCCATTGACAGTATGGGAAGGAATTTTTCAGAGTTCTTCACTGTTGACCTGCCTCTGCTCTTTTACTAATTTCAGCTGAATCAAAGAGAAATTATGTTAAGTGCTTCTGGAAATCCTTCCTTTCAGAGGAATCAGAAGAATAGCTTGAGACAGTAATGTTTTCATAAAATTGCACTCATTAATAAAAAAAAAAAAGTCATCTGCAAATTCTGCTCAACATGTGGTTTTTTGACTTCCCTGAACAGAAGGAGGAATAACAACTTCAGGGTTTCTCCCTGCATATATTACTCTTTGATCTTACAGTATTACTTTCTGGTGATATTTATCCTTTTTTCTTCTTGCTTCCTTTGGTAAATGAATATATGTGGAGCTTCTAAAAATTGCTTCAGTGGAACTAGTAAAAAGGGGATTACACAAACCCATTCTCTCCCCAAAAAACAATCCCCTTGAAACAGCTAATTATTTTCATGTTTGTGGGCATCCTAACACTAAGAGTCTTCTGAACTCCCACGGTTCTAGACTGTCTCAGTTTCTGACCTCCCAAGTAAAACTTTTAGTGGAAATGCAGTGTCAAAAGACTTCTTGATCTCTCTGAAAAGGCTCTTTCTTGTTATAGTTTCAAGTTCCTCAGCTGCAAATCTACTAGTTACACAACAGATAATTAGATCCACATAAGGCCGCAAAACATCCCAGGCTTAGAAATCACCTCAAAGAGGCTAGATCTCTTTGTAAATTGGCTAGTCTGAGTAAAGGATTAAATTATGGAATATTCAAGCATATTGCTCATTATTATATGAAAAGGAAAAAAAGGTTCTATTGTTGATATTGTGTTTGGGGCAGTTCAATAGTGACAGAAAGGATACCCTTTCCCCCCAGTTTTCTTTTCTTTCAAACCTGTAAGAACAGAATTTAAACATTCTTAAACTGACTGAAAATAGCACTCAACAGAGCCTGTCTCCTGTAGACCATCCCCTGAGTATTTGTAACCACTGATGAGACCCTTCTCCTCTCCAGACTAAAGAGACAGTTCTCTCAACCTTTTCTTACAGGACAGACGTTCCAGGTCATTAATCACTTCTGTAGCCCTTTGTAAGACTCCCTCTGGTATCTCCATGTCTCTCTCATATTGAAAAGCCCAGGTCTGAGCACATAACTCCAGTGCTGAGAAGAGGGGCAGGATCACATTCTCTAGGTAGTTCTTTGTCTAAAACAGCTCTGGGCATCACTCACCTTCCCTGGTGCAAGGGCAGGTTGCTGGCTCATGTTCAGCTTCGTGCATATCCAAGAACATAGCCCCAGACCCTGTTCTGCCAAGCTGCTTTCCAGCTGGATTGCCCTGAGCGCAGGTTGGCACTTGGAGTTGTTCCTCCCCAGGAGCAGGACGTTGCAATTCGTTGAACTCCATGACGTTCCCATCTGCCCATTTCTCTGAATTTGAGGCTAATTTTCTTTGCATGGCTAATTCAATAATTTTGGTGTTCCTGTGAAAAGGTGTTTCCTCACCTATTGCAGTATAAATGATAAGATTATTTTTTGTTTCTCTTGAACCCTATTCTGTTTAACGATGGGTTGAGTTTATCAGTGTTATGTGATAATTATTGAAATTCATGTATTTTATTTTTATGGCTCTATTAAATTACATTACTTTCCTTAACATCCTATTTTAGTAACAATCGTTTTGGGAATAGTGCAGACATTTGCAGAACTAATATGGGAATTAAGTTTTCCGAAGGTCTTAGAAAAATTGTCTCTTTCAAAACCTTTTACAGAACTGTGTTTGAAAATATTTTTGCAATATTTTTTCCTGAAGTGATGTCTTAGTCTTCTAAATTCACCTTTCCAATCATGATTAAAAAGTACCAAGTGGGCTCTCTGACCTTTACTTGTAAAATATATTAAATATCTGATTATGGTTAAACATAAAGGACGTTATTAGGAATTTATAGTGGTTACCACAGCAGGTGATACTGAAGAGAAAATTTTGTAACACTGGAATCATTAACATGTCTAGGAAAAAAAAAAAGTATATTCTTTAACCTTGCCAGTAGCCTAATAAATTCAGTAAGTTTCTATGGAATGTAAGGAAAATGAGGTAATGAAAGTCTTTTCAGTGGTTAATAACTTCTTCATTCTTCTGTCTTCTCTAGAGTCAATCTATGTTTCTCCCATGAACCTTTTTCCTAGTCATTGTCAGGTGCTTAATGTCCTGTAAAAATCTTGTCTTATGCACCCCAATGTTCAGAATGGCACTTCAGTACATCAACACTGATATTTTTACCCTTTTTCTTTTTTTTCTGAAATGGATGTGATTTTCTAGAGGATTTTTATTTTTGACTAAACATTTCTGCCAGCATGATTATATACCTAAGAATTTACATGCGTGAATCCGTATAGTCCCATATTTCCAAATGTTAGAAAACTTAGCTTCTTCACGTGAAAAAAACCTGGGAGGAAAAAACCCCAAAACAAACCAGCAATCACACCAAAACTTGTGGAAAACCTGGGAGACATAAGTGATCTGCTATATGAGAAGAGGTAAAAAACCATTTTACACATTTCTGAATTGTTTTTCTGGATGAGTTTAATAGCTTGAGACACCAGAATGTTCGGGATGGAGTCATTCTGAAGAGTGCCATCCAAAAATCACAGTCATTCCCACAGCCCAGGCAGTAGTCAGCTGTTCCCACAGGATGTATTAGCAAAACCTTTCCACATCAGCAAAGCCTTTAGATCAAATTTCACTTCTTCAAAAGTTATCTAACAGCATTGTTGAAAAAAAGCTTACATAAGAGTGAATTCACACTTACAGGTCTGTAATTTGAGTCTTTATGAAAGTACGTAAACTCTCAATGCACAAAACCAAAAGCATGACAAAAAAAAAAAAGTATTTGAAAGGAAAACATCTTTCTGTGGTTTTCCTCTATCACAGTTAGACTAAATCTTAGCTGCTCATACTAAGTTTTGTAGTATAGTGAGAATCCAGGCCTTTGGTAGGTACAATTCTCATGAGATGAGCATATGCTGCCTCACATGAGTAGGGATAGAATGAAGGCATTCGTGTTACCTGAGAAGAAAAGTTCTGGAAATAGACAATTACATCCTAATTTCTGAAATGAGATGAAAGGTGGTCTTTTGTTACTTTTGTAATCTACTTTTATTGCTTAGATATCTTTTGTTCAAAGTCTGTTTCTGGTCACTACTAATTGGATGTGTTTCACTCAAAGCTTTTTTCCCACAACATAAGTTCAGTTTGCCATGACCTTTTACCCCAAAAATTCTTTCTTATTTGCTGAAAGAAAAGCTTATATTTTGCATTCTTGAGAGTAATAATTATTAATACCATGAATCATACAAATCTAGCTTATTCATACTGTGTGAAATTATAACACATGCTTGGTACTATTATAGATTGTACTGGAGCTTTGAGATGATGAATAACCTTGCATATTAAGTTGTTGCCAGATTGATCCTAAACTACAGTCTAAATAGAAAATGAAAATCAAAATATCATAGCAGTATACTGACTTATATATCTGGCCTTGTAATATAAATCAAGTTTTCTTATTAGAGTAACCCTGTGCAATTTGGTTGGTTCAGTATATGGTAGAGACTAAGAAAAATGTTTATAAAATCATGAAGTTCGCCAATTTAAAACATTCTTCTCCCTAATATTAAAATTTTCAATTTCATTATTCCATTATAAAAACTATTCTTCTTTGAATAGTGGGACAAATGCGAGTAACAACTGACTTGACTAGCCAAATCCCGCTGCTGGTGATTAGCACTATTCAAAGCAATGTTTCTTGCTCTCTGAAATACTGTGGATCTTTTACTCTTCTGGAAACACCTAATCTATCCAGCAAACACATAACAAAGCAACCATGTGTGCAATCCCCCATGTAAAAGTCCTGTCTTCTTTGCACTGAGAAGTATAAATATTTTGAAGAGAATAATTGGAAAACCAACAGCTTACAGTAGAACTAGAATTACTATTTCCTCATCACCACCGCTTCTTTTTTCTTTTTTAACCCAATAGACAACATGAAATTCTGCTGAGACATGTGTACAAATGCTTATTTATTTCCTTTTTGTTTCTCTGACACCATGTTTGAACTGTTAGGCAGGATTCTGACTTCAGCAAGTTAGATACTGGTGGACAAGACACCTTACTTCATGAAATTGTGGGCAGAGCAGTAATTTTGAATAATCTTTACAATTTAGAAAATTTACGTCAAGCTATGTTTTATACCACTTTCTTTTGAAGATTAAGATTAGTCTTTAAAATTTTTGGTCCCTTCATTACTGAACTAGTTACAAGTTGTCATTAATATTGTTGCTCTAACATTGTCATAGCAAAGCATGTGTCAAATCTGTTGTTGGATAAACTTTCTGACATAGTTTATCTTCAGCTGAGCAAATTGCATGAAGTAGTGCTTAAATTTATTAATTTATAAGAATTTATATACAGTTGAGTTATGCTGCTTGTTACTTTTTTAATCTAATATAAGTCATAGTAAGTCCACCATATAATATGGAACTGCTATCAAGATGAAGCAATTTAATTTATCTTTGCAGTCCTGTAGAAAATATATATTGGCACTGGATACTATAACAACAACAACAATAATAATAATAATAGTAATAATAATAGTAGTAATGCAACTATTAAATAAAAGTTATAAACACTACTAGACTAATATACTGCAGAACACAACATGTACTTGTTTTTCTTTGAAAGTAAGTTTCCAGTCTTTTATCACAAGTTGTGGGGAAAATTTTGTCAATTTGTTACTTGCCATGCCTTATGTAAAATTTTTTTTTTACAGTTTTTTTTACAGTTTTACACTTTCAGTTTAAGAATCATTTAATGTGGGGAACTGAGTATTCAATATACTTTGGGTTGGATACGTTAGGTTTGAATGAAGCCTAAAGATTTCAATATTCCTTAGTATATGCAGTGGACTCCCTTAGTTTTAAATGCTGCTGTTCCAGAAAAACAGATCAAGAATTATAATTTTGAAAATATCAAGAAGTGAAAACAAAAATTTGAAACACCATTACTAGACCAGTAATGTCTACTTGAATTTGGAAAAAAGACATACCCACCTCAACCCTGAAACAATAAATGAGAGTGGTGTCTGTTGCTGTATTGTGTAGCTGATCTGGAACTTCATAATGACAAGAGAAATGTCACTCTTGCTTACAATTTCTATTCCAAATGTTTGAGCAGAAGAATCCAACTACCATGCTTATCTCTCAATTGCAAGCTGCTTTCCTTGCTTTTTCAGGTGCCAAAAAATCCAGCTGCCCAATATCCTACTGAGAAAATCTTCAATTCCCCCTGGCAGCTTTTATGAAAAAGTAAACTTTATCAATTATAAAAACCTCATGGAAGATCTGAGGTTGAATATGCCAGGAAGAGTCTAAAACCAACCAAATAAAAGCTTAAGGTTCATATGCTGGTTTGATTGCTCATGTTCAAACTCATTTAAAGAGAATCCTCTTTGCCTTAACAGATCGTAGACTACTGAAAAAACTGGAAGTTTTTTCCAGAGTAGGTGGAATTGAGAAGTCTCAGTTGTCTTGGGGGTGCTTTTCTTTGTGGCCACAGGTTTGGCTCTTTAGAGAAAGCAATAGCAGAGCCCAGTGTGGGGTTGTTTCCAAGCCTCAGGAATCCTTGGAATCACAACACCTACCAAATTTATCAGCTCTAGTAATAACATAGAGAACAATTACAAAGAGAAGAATACAAACTATATGTGGAGGGATTGTTTGTTCCTTGGTTGGTTGATTTCTATTATTTCTATGTTGCATACATAGGGGATTTCTCTCCAGATACTCTGCTCATCAGGTTTTTGTGCACACAGGTCTTCAATTCTGAGTCCCATATGACCTTTTTGAGCATAGAAATTGGGTTTTATTACTAACCCAGCAGAACTGTTTCCATCATCAAAAGTATAACTTTTGATTGCACAAAATCTCTTCATATTACACCATTCAGGTACTTAAAATATAGTATTTTGTTTAATTTTCTGTTAGATTGTCTCACTTTGATTCTCAAATAACATTTGAAATGCATGAACTTTGAACATTTGATGGCACTGTTGTGTAATCACTAAACTGTGTAGTGACTACATGCCCCTTGTCATGTGTGGTTTTGTTTTTCAGAAAAAAAGGCTAACACAAAAACCCTAACAAGGCTCCAGAACGTAATCTTTATGGTTTTGTAAAAAAACTTTTCTCAAAATGTCATCTATTATCACCCCATCCGTGACTTTTGTTTATTCACCAATATCTTGATCTCTTTTAATTTATTCATCTTGTCAGTGATTTCAGGCAGTTTTTTCTTTGTGTTTTCAAAAGCATAAGATGAAATATTTTATTTTTTTTTTCTTGTTTTGATTGTTTACTATCGGCATACTTCCGGCAACTCGTGGAGGTTGATTCCAATGCCAATATTTCTAAATGATTTTCCCAGCAGAACTCTGGGCCTGCCTGGGTGTGCACAATCCAGTAAGACTTTGTCGTCCCTGGGGCCCCATCAAATCAACTTTCAGTCTATTTGCTCAGGAATGATAATAGAGGTATACCCTGCAGGAAGCCAGATAGAGGGCTTCCTGCCTCCTATACAGGAGCAATAAATGGAACACCAAAGTTCAGGGGATCTGGGAAGGTCAAGCAAAAGGAAGCTGTGTCCTTTCATTTTCTAGCTAGCTGAAGCTGGTAAAGTCTGAGTGGATTGGTTTTGCTTCAGAATTCTTGTTAGAAAAAGAAATCCAGCTTTAAAGAAAAAATTATGGGAATCATAGTTCTCAGAAACTTTTTCTCTGTTCTTTGGGTCAGTTCACATGTCTTCAGGCTTGTACTGTCAGCAGCAGTAGCAAACACAGATGACTCAGTTTGCAGCACTTTGTGTTTGTTTCCCTCCAGGGAAACAAGAGGCAAGTACAAATAGTGCTCCTTTCCCCTTTAGTTGACTCATTAATAGCATGAAAGCTTTGTTTTGTTAATATTATTTTTTACCCATAGAATACCTGTAACCCTCTAGCAGCTTAGCCTACTGTTTCTATCTATAACCACTAGAGCATAATTTTCTGACCAATACGCGTTTTATCTGGTGCTTGATTGCTTGTCTGGAAGATGACAGAATGAATTACTCTCATAAACTGTTATGAAATTACAGAATAAGACAGGTATTAGTAACAGCTTTTCTGAAAGTGGTTAAGATATAAAGAACTATAGAGTAAGCAGGAGTCAGCAAATTGTGATTTTGAAAGATACTAGAGAACAAAAAGCATAAGTAGAAAAATTACTTATGAGTGATCTTCCCACCCTTCTAAGCTGAGATACCGTGCTCATTTTTGAGTGCTGCTATTGAAGAAAGGGAGACTGGCTGCAGAGAATTTAGCAGAAGCCACAAAAACTATCATAGGCATAGAAAACTTGGCTTTTGAGTATTAAACAAACATTTTGCAGTTGTTTGGTGGAGACATACAGAAAAATAGAAATAAATGGATGAGGAATAAAGGAAAAGCTCTGCATGTTTTAGTTTCTGTTTCTGTGCTGGATAATAAACCAATTGAAAGTATGGCAGACACAGCCTTATTCTCACTTGCAATTTTTGATTATGTTTGTATTCAGCCAGCAGCACCTGTTTGACACTCAATTTCTGGCTGCAGCCGGAAGTGACAGAAATAGCTGTAGGTGTGTGATTCTCTGAGAAAATGATATGAAATGGAGGGGAAATTTCTTAATATAATTTAGAAAACTGTATCAAAAATTTTCAATAAAGAGTAAGGACAGATGATTTTAAGGATTTTTTTTTTTTTGGTGGGAGAAAAACAGGCTTCAATTCACAGTTCATTGGAGCAGGAGGTGGTGGTCATTTTTATCCTGCATCTAAGTGAAAGAAAGCAAATTCAACACACCTCAAGTTCAGCTTCATCAAGGACAGCAATTCATTCTGTGTCTGAATCTATTTTCAATTTCTTCCACTTTGCCTTTTTCTTTTCATCTAATACAATACAGCATTTTAAGTCATCATGACCTTTATTAAAGGAGTAGTGTGGCCTCTATATAGCAGAGATTTGCTTTAATCTGTACTCCCTCAAATATTTTTATTATAACAATGACTTCGACTTTGGATAAGAAATTTCCAGTCTACAGAAAAAAACAACTCCCCCCAAAAAACCCCAAGAAAACCTCTGTTGTTAAATGACACTGCTTCTATGCTTGAGAATTTTATGTTTCATCTGTGTTGCACTGCTTTTTCCCATGTTTCAGTGTGTTAGATTTGTGTATTGTGGATAAGGGGCCTTTATTTCAAGACCATATCTAAGTAGGGTGAACTATCTTTGTTTCTCAAATATGTTCTGGCAACATTCCTAAATGTATTTCATTTGGTATTTAATCTCCTGAAGCTCCTGTGAAATTGGAAGAAGATTTTGGATGTCTTTATGTTTTTTATCTTATAGAGTATGTTATTTTTCAATATACTTCCATTTCTGAAAATTCCATATGTACAAAGACACTATTTTAGTCCTCTTTGGAGTACATTCGAATTGCTCAAATGACGTAGTTAAACTTTGCTCTTTAACAACAGAGCCATCTAAGTTGTAAGAGTTGCTTTCCTAATTTTTCTGGTTCTGGTTTGACTAAAAAGCAATTCAATGGTTCAGAAATTGAAGAGTTAACTCCTATTGAGAGTGAACACTTTATTAGTTACCTCTTCATTACGAAACTTATCTCTTATTCCTGTGTGACAAGTAAACACTCAAGAAGTGAACTTCTTTTCCCCGGCTTCCCAGCCATGTCATGTTGAGACATCCAGTGTGGAGTATGTTGTACTTACATTTGTTTCCATGTATTGTGTCTGGTCTCTGAGTAAGGCCTCAAAGGGGTGTTTGCAATATTTCTTTCCATTCAGATTATACTCTTTGATAATCTTTCTTAAATGTGTGGAAGGGAAACTTTTTCTCTTTGTTATGTTTTTCTACTCTACACGGAGAATCAAGAATGCTAATGAGTTTCCTGGGGATTAGCTTTTGTAGATTAGTTAGTGTCACAAAACTTATCACTGGATATAAAAGCCCAAATAATTTTGACAAAGTAGCTGTATCTGTTTTTCTCAACAACACTGTGTTTATAAAAAATGTATTGCAGTGAAAATCATAATGCTTTGGCAAGACAATTTGGACAAAAGGCGTTTTCATTTATTTCTAAATAGGATGGGTTGCCATATCAGCATGGAACCATTCAGTTTATTAAAATCAAAAGAAAACTATACCAGTAAGCATCAAATTATTACATCTCCTAACTAAATATTATTTTTCCTTTTGGAAACATTACATTGTACTGCAACTGAAATGTATGATTTTATTTTCAGCTGAATTCTCAAGAATATAGCAATACTTGTGGCGATGAATTCTGTGCCTTTGGTTTATCCTGATAAGTTTTAAATCTGTTACCCAATCTCGGTTTTATATATTACACAGGTAATGACTGACAGACATGACTGCAATACTCTTTCTCTTCTCTTGTATTCCCTTTGGTTGCCATACCCCAAGTTAGTAAATGCGACCTTTTTTGGAAAAAAATTTCATTTACGTGATATTTTATCTGATCATTAGCTTGGTGGACAGAGAAATAATGACAACAATATTCTATAATGACTATAGCCTAACTAACTTGAGATTTGCAGCAAATAGCTGGTTATTTTGGGGTATATGAACTAAAATAGAATTTTGAAAATTATGGTGTTCAGAGAGACCGGAGTATCAATCTTCTGGAAGCCAGTGTTTAAAAAATGCAACATTTGGAATGAGTAGAAACAATCAAAACTTCTTAGTCAGAATTTGTAAAAATATGTTTCTATAGAAATGTACAGAATTCATCCTTGTAACATTTTCTAAAACCTTTCTGTGAGACAAGTCTTCATTTTTTCCACTGCCAGAGCTGTTAGCAGGCATGAGTTCTCTCAGTCTCTTGTTTTTCCTTTCCTGTTTGCACTGTTAAATTCCTGATACTATGAGATAGGAATTATTGCAAAAATCCAGGGTAAGTTAGATTTTAAAGTTTATGGGTCTATTTCGTCATTATTATATTTCATGAATATTTTAGGAAATACAAATTAAAAGCAATGGGATTCAACATGTACTTGGTTCTTACTGCTTAGTTGTAGGAAATACTGGGTAATTATTCACAGCAAAATTAGGTCTTTAATATGCTCTATTATAGTCTCCTGAATAAATTTGTTGAGGTTTTCTATATCTGATCAGTACCCATAATTTTACTCTGTTTTTGTGAAATTAGTTCTAACCCATGTCTTTTTAATGCAACTACTCTTCTTGTCCTAGATACTTTTTGTTAGAAGTTTGAAATACTTTTCCTATTAAAATATTTTTTATTATTTTTATACCTGTAGCATTCACAAGCCTTTCCCAGATGCTATTTCTCTAGATTAGTATCATCTAAAGAAATTAATAAAAATCTCATTCATATTGCAGTTTTCAATTTCAAAAGTGCCTTTGAACAAGTTTTGTAATCAAAAAGATAAAACAAGGAAAAAACAGCCATATTAAAGTACTGCTTAGTAGTAGTCTTGCCTGGTCCAGTAGAAGAATAAATATGCTATTTATTTTCCAATTAACACTAATAAATTATGTTATATTAGAGGAGTGGCTTAGATGGTGGACAGAATTAATAATATTTGATGGAGTAGTTGGTTCTTAATAAGAATGAAGGTTAGCTGGAGCAGAGGACACTTAGCTAACATCTCGTTAATTTATCTGATGTTCTCACAAAATGATCTTGGAAACTGAGTAATATCACTTCACTAAATGAAGTTCATTAAAGCCAGAACAGATCTAAGTCTATGATCTCACAAGTTCATGGTGGTTTGGGGATTCAGTCTTTAAGGGGCACAAAACAAAATAATATGAAAACAGCAATGAAACATGGAGAAAGAAACAGTGATCTTTAGAGATGCAGTCTGATAAATCTCAAAGCTATGAACATATAACTGTTTCATTTTAAGAGCTAAAGAAGACTGGATTTTTCCATTTAATGTACATAACCTTAAAATTTATTTATAACTATAAAAATTTCCCTTCTTATGCAGGGATTTGGATTTTCTTACATTTATGCCTACAACATGGTCCAGGGGTTTGATGCTTTGGTGCACAACACTTGCTCTCTTTGGAAGGCATTTCCAAGTCTGTAGTTTGAAGGTTGTTTTGTACAAGAATGAGCATTTTTTGTGTTTATTCCTAGTCATGCTCCCCAACCCTGTACTTCTTCGTGGCTTGGGGAATATCTTTATTGCCACTGTGCACTCAGGGCTGGATGCTCTTTTTCTTAGTGTTGTTTGTCTTCTGTTGCTCATATATTTTTCAATGCATGACATTTTTGCTCTCCACAAAATTATAGAATCATGAAGACTGGAAGATCTTCAAGATCATCTAGTCTAATAATCAATCCAGCACCATCATTATCATTCCTAAATCATATCTGCAAGTGCCAAATCCAGACGCCTCTTGAACACTTTTTATAATGAACTTCAGTGTTGAATAATGTTTGTTTGACTCATATTTTCAAATACTCTACTAAAATAGTACAGAAGAACACATTTTGTAAAAAAATAAAGCCCAACAAAAAAATCAAAACCATAATCCAAATATTTGCTTTATTTTTCTAAATAAATCATGTTGCTACATTGCTTAGTGTAAACTACTGAAAACATATTAAAACACATTTTATTCCTTACACCTTAGTTCTTTCCTAATAAGTAAAACTAACAGACATCTTCTAGCACAATCTCCCTATGCCAGGGTCCCTAGTTCAGCAGAATCCTCATGGGCCTGTTTCCTTCTATGAGTGATGACACTTCACATATCCTCAGTTACACATTTTCTTATGCACCTACTTAGGGTCCGACTGAGGTCTTGCTCTATAGTTTTCTCCAGTATGCTAAAGACAATTAAAGGGAATTCACTATAGTCTGAATTCAGAGGTTTCTTGAGAAGCAAAAATACAAGTATCTATTGGGTCCCCATACGACACTGACCAACTCACACCTGGGAAAAAGATTCTTGCTTACTTTTATGGTTTGGATGAGTTGATAAACATTCCTTTTCAAATAAGCTGACCAATAATTTTGTGACTAATGTCAGCTGAGTATTTTTATGTTAATTTAGTTTAAGTTAATTTTTAGTTGACCTTCCTATCAAAATACTGTATTTCACTTACATGAATTCATAAATTCTATCATTAAGAGTTCTTGTATGTATTTATGCAAATATCTTAGTCAAAACCTAAATTTTCTTAGTCAAATATTAATGCAAGAATCACATTAACATTTTAACCATTATTTGCTACACTCATGAATAGCAAGTAATACAGTAAGTTGGAATACTTGACTATGGCCTTCATTAGTGAAGATCCTTTGTTATATTTACTTGATGTCTGATAATCCTCAAAAAACATGAAAGCAAATTTGTTTGATTTTATAATTTTTTAGTTGTTTTGCTTTCTGCTCTTAGTGCATTGGCTCTATTAGTAAACTCAGTCAAAGTAACAACTGCATAAAGATTTAAAACACAAAGAGTCAATACGCTTTGTTGCGTATTTGTGGCCACTCTCAAAATAATTTCTTGCAAAAGCAAAACCATAATGAAGTTGCAGGCAACTGTGTGTTAATGACTTCTTAGTAAAAGCTTCTGGGAAGATCTAAGCATAAAAGGTTACTTCCAGCAAGTATTTATTTATTTAAAGTTAAGGTAAATGACAATATTTCTAGTTCCCATCTTTCTCTCTCTCTCTTTTTTTTTTTTGGTGGGATTTGTTTGATTGTTTTCAATTTGTTTTCTAATTAAGAAAGAATGTAATGACTTTATAGACTGGAGAAAATTTATTTTAGTGTAGAAGAGCCAGGAGGCCTACTGTACACGTTTAAATCCCACTTTTGTCTTCCTCTTAGTGCTTTCTGATACAGAAAGAGGTAGGTTTCTGTTTCTACTTCCAATTGACAGTGTATTCACTACTAACAGGAGATCCTATGATGTTCCTTGTAAGTAAAATCAATGGCTGTATGTTGTGACACTTACCAGTCTTCTCCCTAAGGATGTGAATAGTGGGGGTGAATATGTAGTTTCTGTTTGTTTTCTGTGCCTTTTGAAGAATGATGAAAAAAATAAGTGAGGGAAAAACCTCAAGGGGTGATGCAGTTTATTGCAAATGGCAGGAATAAGTATATTTAGTATAGGTGGTAGCCTTCTCCTAAAACCTCAAAAGTGAGATGTCACAGTGTCTCTAGAATACCTATTGGTGTATTTCAGGAAGGGAAAAAATGTCCAAGCTATCTAACATAAATAATAATGCTGATTCTTTCACATTCTGCTTCCAGACAATTGGAAAACAATTGATTGTCTCTCTCTTAATGGCAGCTCAGTTATTAGAAGATTGTTATCAATGTCCTTCCTTCCTCAGTCTTCTCTTTTCTAGACTAAACAAAGTCCTTCAACTTCCTTAAGAGGTTATTCTTCTAAACTCTTAATTATTCTTGTAACCTCTATCACGGAATCTTTCCAATTTGCTCTTTTCAGTTTTAAAGTCACAAAGCTTCATAAAAAACCCCAGGTATTAAAAACTATGGGCTTATACATTTACTGCCAATTTTCTTAATTTTCTTTAGTTTTAATTTTGTACTTTTTATTTCCTCTTCAGTTTTGAATAAATGAAATTATTTAATGCAAAATTGTGAATTTAATGTTCTAAAATATTAGCAGCATTCAATCAGCATCCTTACAGAATCTAAACTTGTTTTTCATAGTGTTCTATTTCCTTTTGTTTAGTATTTTCTTGACTTTACTAAAACTGTAATTGTAACTGAGTGACTCACAAGTTTTAGACATCATCTCCACCAATCTATGTGTATTACTTAGTGAAAGAAGAAATGGGAGTGTGTCACAGTTTTATTAACTTTAATAAATTGAAATTGGTGGAAGTCACATCATTCCACCTAGTAACTTAACTCTTGCACAGTGTATGCACGATTAATCACTATAAGGGAAGAAAGAACAAGCCATATCCTAAAAGCTCGCCCAGAGAAACATTCTCACTGTCAAAGAGAAGGAACTCTCCTTTACATTCTTTTCATCTTGCTGCTCACTTCTTCAGTGAAAGAAATATCCAAATTTGGACTTGTAATGATTAATCAAATTTCTCCTTGTATATCTCTGTCTGTTTAAGCTCAAAGAATCTGTAGTGCTTTAAAGGAGTGCTGACAAATGCTGATAGTTTCTGTGTATGTTATTCAAGTAATTTTGTATATACATACCATAGAGACAATTTTTCCCTGCTTGTGTTCAACACAAGAGAAATTATTTTACAAGGCAAGATATGTGATAACTGTTCCATTCCTATATATAAGGAAATTAGGTTTGTTTGCTGTGATTGTTCTGTTCCTTGGTGAGCATCTCTCTTCCTAAGAGAGCAGACGATCACAATGCTCTGCCTCACATCAGATCAAACAGTTCACAGGGAACGTCAAAACGTCACATTCAGAACCAGAATTTCAGAGGTGGTAAATAAAAGAATATCCAGGTGTTATTACCCTTGCTACCAGTCAGCACAGATTGACCTGATGTGTACCTTTTTTTGCATATGTCTCTCAAAGAGTAGCAGACTCACTTTTAGCCTGTCTGAGTCAATAACCTCCACTGTATTTCATCTCTTCCCCAATGTGAGAATATATCAAGGAGGAAAGCAAGCGAATATTAGATACAGATTTGCCCTCTCCTTTTCAATGCCATATTACGTTTCTTTAGAATTTTTAAAGTTTAGCTTCTCTGTTTATGAAGCTTCTTTTTCTCATGTCCACTGACACATCTCTCTATTCAGAGTGAAAGCTATTGGTGTTCTAAGAAGCAGAAAATAGTATATTTAAATGCTTTCAGATGTAGAAGACATAGGCCAACAACCAGAAATTATGTATTTTTGTTATACTATGCATGGCTTTTTATTTTTATCTTAAGGAAAAGAAAATGGGTAAGGATGTATGTATATATATATATACACACACACACACACACACACACTCTTCCACTCTAATAAAAGCAGGCCCTTATGAGTTTATGAAATAATGAAAGATACATCTTTCTTTCTCTTTTATTTGAAAAATTTGTTACTCTTAGTCCCTTATTTGAATTATTCTGCTGTTTCATGGAAACCTGTCTTCTTTTTTATTGGTTGGTTTTACCCAGCACTCAGTAATTTGATATTCTCTGCTTTTTTCTTACTGAATTTAAAGTATCAATACTGAAATAAAATCAAAGAATTGTTTGGGTTGGAAGGAACCTTAAAGATCACCTAGGCTAACCCCCTGCTTTGGGCAGGACCATCTTTCACTACACAAGGCTGCTCTAAGCCCATCCAACCTTACTTTCAACTCTTCCAGGGATGGGCCACCCACAACTTCTCTGGGCAACAATGTGCCAGTGTCTCATCACCCTCATAGTAAAGAATTTCTTCCTAATAGCTAGTCTAAAACAACTTTTTTAAAATTTAATTTAATTTAATTTAATTTAACTGTATTTAATTTTTTAATTTTTAGTTTATGAAAGTCACACAGTTTTCATGGTGATGGCCTGTTTGGGAATTCAGAGATGGCTTTCTGCTGGCTTGAACAGGGAAGTAAATTATGACAGCTGGATTCCTTACAAATGCATGTAACATGATTTTTTTTCCAGGTGGAAGATAGTTTAGAAAGGGTACATGTCCAATTATAACTAAAAAAGGTGTGACTGAATAAAAATTCTGATGTTCATTAAGTAAAATCCTGAATTTTCTTTCCAAACTAAACAGTGCATGTCACCATCTCCTTTGGGAGAGCAGACAGAGAAAAGGGAGTTGTTTTTTCCCTTCTTCCTTATCTCCCTGAAAGCCTCACTCCCTCCTGGTCCACTGCTTTCCATTATGATTCCTGGATATGAAAGGGGAAGAAACATAAAAAAATCTTAATTGCAAAGGAAAAAGAGCAGGGAATAAGGAGGAGGAATATAAGTTAAGGGTGTATTTGTTTTGAAGCTGGTGTTGAACCGCAGTGTGTGTGTACATATTTTAATTTTCCATCTCTGACCTATGCCACCCATAAACACAAGACAGATGTTTGACTGTATAAGCTCAAGTAAGAAAATATGTTCCTTGATTCATTTATATGACCTACTTTCGGACACTGATTAATAGGCAATGGTATTTTATAATGAACTGCAGCTGCAGTTCAAGAAGTGAAAATAATTAATAATAAATTAATAAATTCAATGCATTGTTCTGGTGTCTGCCTTTTAAAAGAGTCAAATCCATGACTGTAGAATATGAAATAATGAGGCAGAATGATGAGGCAGAATGAAGAACTACTGGGGCCTGATGAAGACCATACCATACCAAAAGTTTCAGCTAGTACCCTCAGTTTCAGCTAGTACCCTAAAGAGCTACAGAGACAGAAATTTATAAGACTGGGTTTCAGGAGACATTTAATATTTGTGAAGCACATACATAAATAAATGTATTATGGCAATTCTCAAAAAGAAATTGTAATCCTGTACTACATTACAGAATGTGCTTGTGTTGCAAACAATACATGGGTGGTCAATCACTGAGTGGTCATAAAACAAGGTATTTTAAGCAGCCTGCTTACTAAATACTAAATGAAACAAAAGGTACTGTGAAAATAATGTAATATCAAAATTGAAAATCTTTATGACATTAGCTACCCTTAAATTAGATTTTGCATAAAATACCTTGAATCAAGGTCACCTAATATTTTGTTTTCTAATGTCTTGATGCTTGAATAGCCTTATGTTGCAGGTACATAAATATGCTTTATTATACTTGAAAGTTTAATCTATGTCTATGCTAAACCCCAAGTTAAAGCTGCCAACATTGGAAAATGCTACCTCAAATTTATAAAGGGATTCTCCAGTAAAGAATGTATAAAAATAAAAGTAATTTCCAAATTATTCTTAACCCATTGTTCTTGTGTAAGAATGGCTGTAACAAATATGTAACTGCATATCTAAATCTTCTGATTGTATATTAATTAAATAATGTTTTGAGCTTTTACCTTATATGAAACCAATAACCCATTACTTATAATATTATCTAGAATATTTATTGCTTATGTATGAAAAGGAACAGGAACAGAAGCAAAGCAGCTAAAATTGGTTGTCATTTTAATCTGTAGTTTGGGTCTCCTGTTGAATTGGTTTACAGCAGAGAAAGTGGGATAAGTAACAGTATTCAGTGCTTTTTCTTTTTTATTGTTTTTTTGACTGATGATTCTGCTAATGTTATGACTTGTTCACTGAAGAGACATAAAGAGATTACAGGGATTGGGGACTTATATTAATGCAGAATCAATACTACATCGTAAAGTCAAAATTCATTGGACCGAGAATGGAGCATTTTCTCAAATTTTAGCAATTACCTCTTGTAAACAGTTTTCTTATGAAGTATCTTGATTATATATAATGCTATTGTTCTACTGACCCTTGCCAGCATATAAAATTAGTCTGACATATTAAAATCACTACAATATTGTCTAATGCAACTCAGGTCTATCTTTGATAAAAAGCTGTGATTAACCTCTTGCTTAGCAGTACAGTTTGTTTGGGTGGGTAACATGAGGGCAAGAATAACTCTTGACATTACAACTGGATTCACAAGTGTGGACCCTTGAGCAAATTGCTAACTCTGTTGGGTTCTAAAGCTTCACTGGAGAAAATCTTATTGCCTATTTGAGGCTACAGCGTACAAAAGGCTTGCAATCCCTTTGTGCGCAGGCAGACTTGTAGTAAACTGTAAATATTTCTATTTTAAAAATTTATTCTGAAGATTTTGATAGTTCAGTTTCATTATGAAATGCCATGGGTGTTTTAATCACTAGCCACAAAAGGCCTAAAATCTCTTCAGCATATCTCCTATCAAGAGATTTAACATCTCTTCTAATTTATCACAGTAGGTTTTGGCACAGCCAGAATCTTCTATTGTTTAGGATTGTGTGTGCTTGCAGATAAAGCACTTTCACAGCTTCACAGTTTCCTATAATAAGGCTATTAAATTAACTCATTTGCTTAGTGCTGGAATATGAAATATTTCCACATCTGTTGTTCCCATGTGCACATGACACCTTTTTTCCTGTTATGGAAAGAAGCCCTGAGCTCTCCCTTTCTCTTATCTGCTCTCACTTCTCCCCCTCTCCTCACTTTACAAATACTCTCTATGTGGCTATTTGGCAGAATGCATCTAAAAACATTCAGTGGAAAAAAACATAAAAGTGGTTGACTCTAAATGTAGATAGAATAGGTCTGTTATTTTATAGAGAAGAGAACTTGAGACTCTCCTCAGGAAAGCATTGTGAGTACCTTAGAGAGCAGGAAGATTTATCATTCCCATTGCTCTGCATATAGAGACCAGCAACACAGAGCTTCAGATAAAACCTGTGTCTCATTATAATATTCTTCCAGTTCTACATTCATGACAAGAACTTTTGTTTATTCATATTAATAAGATAATGAAATAATGAAATCATTCCTATTCATATACTGTGTATTTTACTGGATTCTGTCAATTATTTCTGCATAAGATCCTCATTATTATTAGTGCTTCTGAGGGCAGAGGGGCAATTTGATGTTATCAAAACATTTTTTTAAAAAGTGACAACAATAAAAAAAAAAGCATAACAAAAAAAAACAGCTTCAGAAAGAGAGGTGGATGTCTTAGGTGACTTGTGCTACATCATCCATTTATCAAACTATGAATAGAAACATGAATGTGGTCTAGATTGTAATTAGACTGCTCCTTTTATACGTAGTGCATAGAGAATGAGCAATAAAATCGACACAGTAACTTGTGCAATTTTTGGTTTTATATTGTACTTGATTTACAAAAAGAAATATCTATTGTTCTAGTCTTTAGCATGCCACCAAATTTCGACACAACTGAACTGCACCGATGGGAAAGAACATTTTAATGCATGAAAGGAGGAGCTTACAGCAAACTAAGATATTTGACTGCTATGCATGTATTAATAGTGTCATGAAAATGCTTGAAAATACTTTCTTTTTAAAAGACAAGAGTAAAAAGACTTTACATTTTCCAGGTAGAAACCCAGTCAGATGAGAGGATGTTTTTCATCTGACAGGTCTCTAGACAAAAATGTTCTGTCACCCAAAGTTACAAGCAGATGAATGCTGGAGGGTATAGATGATCTGCAGTCTTTGATACACAAGGACTTGATGATGTGACTAGTTGGAAGCCTTACAAAATTAGCAGCAGGATACCATATATTAAACTGCACCTGAGTTTTCAGTTTCATCCTCAGCCCAGGCACTGGGCTTAAAAATGCAATTGCAAATATGGCTTAAGGTATCCTATAATTTTTTTTGCACCTGTAGGATTATGGTCTGACATAAAATCAGGAGTGAGCTGTAGCTATAGCTGTGATAATGGACATAATGTAGGTTAATCAGTGTAAGTGGAAATCTGAATGGCCTATGTAGTGCAAAGAACTACCATCTCCAGTGGTTGAGGAACTTCATCTCATTCATCACTGCTCATAACTGCTTTTCATTCTGTACACACATCAAATAACAAAATATTCCCGCTTTTCTGGTAATTTATAATGCATAAAAAACTCATTTATGTCTCAGTGACTGAGACATTCTTCAAAATGCTGGTTTTAAAGGACTGTACTTCACAAATGTGGAGTGAGTGGAGTGCATGGCCCAGACTTTTTGAGTAATGGTGTAGATTTTAGTGCCTCTTTGTGTCTTCTAGTGCTTATTATTGTAGTACTCAAATACTTTATGACCAGAAAAATGGTCCTTCAGCCTGTATGCACACAGAGTATGTGTTTTGCTCAGAACTGCAACCAGCCTGCAGGGGAACACCCTGCCTATGTCCATATTATTGAACAAAAAAATTGAGGACCATGAGCTAATATCTGCATTGATTAACTCTTAGCCTGATAACTGGTGGCTGTAGAAAAATTTTATTGGAAATTATTGCCTGCAGTAGTCCAGATCAGGGTCAGGGATGGGTTAATTTCCTGGCTACATGGGTGGTTAAGGCCTCAGTGTCTGATCTTCCTCCCTGCTCTTTTATCTAGAAGAGTAGATATGCATTTTGATGCTGTCAGGGGAGATTGACAAGGATACCTGAACCTGACTTGATTTGTACATACAGATGGATGCTTTTTTCTTGATTTTGTTAATTTTATTCTGGTTTAACAGGTTAATTTTTTTTTCACTTTGAAAATCTAAAGTCAGATTCAGATAGCCAGGAAATTATTACATATTCTCGTCTCTCTTTGCTTTTAGACAGAAATATTTTTCTGTGAGCAGAATACACTTAAAGGTTTTACATTTAAAAATGCATATTTTTTCAATATAAATTTTGAAAATGTTTTCTAACAAGTACATTAAAAGTATGTACTACTATACTATGAATTCAAAAAGATGAGTAATTTTTATGTCACCAACTACTTATTTTGTGGCAGAAACAGTCTTGTTTTTGTTTGATTTTCACTTGGCAAATGTTTGGCAACAAACATGCCTCTGGATACAAATTTGGTATGAAAAAACCACTTTTTAGCTGTATGGCATAAGCTTGCATCTATGAACCTTTCTATGAGAATTCTCTGGGTGTTGACAAAGGGTAATCAACAATTTCTGTACTATATATTAGCCCTAAATCTTAATGGGAATACATTACACTACAAGAAACTTAATGATGCAATTAGAATATTAAATTAGATTACAAGCTCAAGAGTATTAAAAGATCAAAATTTAATACAAGAAAGAGCAGAAAGACAAAGGATTAAGAAATCTTTTCACAAGTGACTTCATGTTTTTCCTGTTCATGAACATATGGAAAAGATAAAACTTATAAAATCTGATTATTCAGATAAGAGAAATTCTTTCTCTCAGCTCTATAGGTGGGATTGCTTCAAACCATACTCATAATAATATAATTATGATCAATTTCTAACACAGATTTCCAATGAAGCTGTAAAAATAAAAACAGTAGGAATTTTTGAAGGCTCTGGTTTGTCAGTCACAGATTTTTAAAACTCTCATTGGTGGCATTAATAAGCCTAAAATGTAATTTTGACTTCTCTATTTACACATTTTTATTTTTCTCCTATCACAACACATTTTGTAATTTATGTTGCATTTTTAAGCTTTTCACCAAGACTGGTGAACTAGGGCTTTTGTGGGTGTCCATCTTAGGACAGAAAGAATATATTCATTCACTTGCCTTCTGAGAGCTGAGCTTCTATGGCAAATAATGTTAGATTGTTGACAAAAGAGTAAGAGTTAATAACATTTGGAATTTTGAATCTGAGTAATAGTATGTATTATAATATTTTTTATGAATATACAAAGTGGACCAAATTTGAAATTTAGGAGCCTACTTATACAAATACAGCATTGTTAGTACAAAACTTAGTCAAATTGCTTGCAGCTTGCTTCAGAAAAATGTCAGTATGCATGTTTGATGTTGTGGCAAGTGCTACAGTGCATTATATTGCATTGGCCGCTGTGTGTTACAGGTATATGTGCATATAGCTATGCATAGGCATAAACAAACACATCTATATATAGAAAACCAAACAGAAAATTAATTCACTTTAACTAAAATAAACATTATTAAGGTTAGGTTACTTTTCATAAATATGAAGTTGTGCTCCTTACACGACATTCTGATGCTAGAAGCAAAGTCCAAGTCAGCTTGATAAATGTTGGAGTGTATGCCTTTTGTACTTAGCTATTTGACTAAAATGATCAATATGTTTTGGATTCTGAAACTCAGAGTACAGATTAGATTGAAAGCCTGCTGCAGTCAATGAAAGTTTTCTTCTTCCACTTGAGACCGATTTTGATATAAATGTTTAGCTGAAGGAATTTTTACCAGTCTCAAGATAACACAGCAATAATGTTTACTATCATTTACCAAAGTATTTTTGCATAGAAGACCTGATGGTGTTCTTTAAGCAACTTTTTTTGCAAGATTAAGGGAATATCTGAACCTTCAACCACTTCCTTTCTAGTTTTTGAAGGGTATGCTGTCTTCAGTGCAGTTACTCCAGCAACGATTAGGTATTTCCTGATCAAGACACAATGGAAATCAGGAAACCAGGATACCAGGAATGCTCTTTCTCATGAAATTCCTGTAGAAGTCACATTTCCTACCAACTATAGTAACTATAGTAAAAAGTTAGAGAGATTAATTTGAATTTAAATTGAAGTTCATTGAATTTATATAAATGTGCCTAATTCAAAGCAGACCAAAAAAAACCACAACTCCTCCCACATCTTCTAGGCTGCCTCTGAACTTTCTACTTCAGCGGTGCCAAACACAAACCCTCCAAACTTGGTCTGATAGTAGCAGTTTACAAACAACACACTTGTTGAAGTACAGCACTTGACTGTAGCAGGCCCAGGGCCTACAAGGCCTCCTTGGCGGGCAGAAGCCTGAGCTAGGAAATGCCAAGTCAGCATGACTGGGCCTTAGCAGCCCCTCTCTTCTGCCTTTCGAACCCTGCTTATCTCTCTGTAAATCCATAGGTCACTTTCCCCTGACCCTTACTATTTCACAATTTCCAAAACCCCTGTAGGGTATATAAACCCCTAATTCTGCCTGGTTCGGTAGAAGAGCTATCAATGGGAACCTTCGTGAGGGACACCAATAAAGAATCCTGTGGAACCTTATACAGATTCTCCTCTCTCTCCCTGCATCTGCTGCTGTGACACCAGCAAGATAAAGAGCTGAAATCACAAAGAGCTGATAATCACTGAGAGCTGAAGTCACTAAAGCTTGCTTGGCTGCCTGCAGCTGGGAACTGCTTGGGAATTTGGACGCTGTGCTGAGCCTCCATGAGCTATCCTGGCCACGGCACTCACCAGGTACAGCCCGGCTGGAAACTGCCGCGATACTTGACCATTCACATTGAGGAGAATCACTTTCTGTCACCAGCTCTAATTCTGGTCAAATTAGTGACTATGAAAATCCAAGTCTTCTATCATTCCCACCTGTAAAAAAGAAGGAATGCTACATCCTTCCAAAGTGAAATCTTTCCTGGCTACTAAGTTTTTAGCTAAAAATTGAAGATAATATCTATTTTGGAAGCTTCTTCTGTAATTGCAAGTGATAACTTTCAGTGACAGATGTAGATGTTCCACTTCAGTTACTGATTATCTGTTCAGAACCTACATGATGTTAATTGTTACTGACGGGAAGGGAAAATAAATGTAGATGCTTATATGTTAATCATGTTTAGGTCAGTGGAAAAAGTAGATATGAATGTATTTAATTCCAGTTTTCAGTTATTCGAATCTGTTTCTCATGTACATTTAGAAATTCAGGGTGGTGGTTCATTAAGAACTGAAAAGTCTACAGAAAAAAAACCCAAATAATTTTCTGAATAGTAATTTGTTATATTAATAATTTTTTGTTTCAATAAGAATATAGAAAATTTAAAAAACTATTATGTTAAAATCAAATACATCCTTATAAACTGGATTTCACGAATTTTTTCACATTCAAGAGTAATTTAGGGTACTTATACAAGACTTCGTCTCTTCACCATTTCTCATTTTTGTCACTTTCCATTCTCTTCTCTCTGCTGTCAAGAAGGTCCAGTTTCTATGTTAGATTACAGTAAAAATTACAGCATATATAGGCAAAATATATATTTGTTTAACTGTCTTTACTAAGATTAAGATTTTAAGCACTGAGCTGTTGAGCGTGTGATATATAGTTTAATGTACAAGAACATTACTTCTCAATATAGTTTTCCTCTAGAATAAAAACACAAAGCAACTTTAAGAACAACAAAAACAGGTGTGACACAAAAGAAAATATTTTATTCATTCAATGACAAATTTAAGGATTGTTTGAACTATGGTTTCACACAAAGCCCTAAAAGAAAAAATAATACTTTCTTATAAGAGAAAGCAAGTTCATAGGCCCACACCTGTACCTATAAATGGCTAGGTAGTTGTCTTATTCTTTAAATAATAATGAATCTTGCATATATGTCAGAATTTTTCTTACTTTGTCATTAGATATTTCATATGGACAAATATTACAACTAATTTAATTTCTTTAAAAGGCAATTTTTTTGCAACAGATTGTCACCATGTCTTAGGGTAGAGCCTTGTGGAGATAGTTGAATGAGACCTGCTCTACTGCAAGCTTTGACAAGAGATGTCATTATCCCAAAAAATTATAGTTCATCACAGATACATCCAGAAATGCTCTATCTGTCCTTGCTAAATTCCAGTTCTCTATGCACTCTTTGTACTGAGATTACACACAACCCTGTATGGATATGAGTTGAGACCAAGATTTTCTCTAGAAAACCTGAAAGAGTATGCATCCAGGTTAAAAAAAAAAACTGCTTGATGGAGAAAAATGGCATTGAACAGAGCAGCATAATTTGAGGCAGCAGGGACTAGAAAAAAACATCACTGGGACCTAAAACCAGGACACTCTTCAATGTATTCCTGTTTAACTATGTGAACATCTCAAAATATTTTGTTCCTCAAAATGCTTGGAAATTTTCCCACTTTTCCTGGACTGGTCTTGTAGATGGAAACATATGTTGGGACAACAACCACATCTTCCTACTTCCTCCTGTTTTGCCCTTTTCCGATACCACCATCCGTTAACTTAACAACAATAATATTTTATTATTCTGGAAAAATTTCTTATTCAGGCATATCCAGGTACAGATGTACTTAGCTGATGTTTGTTTAGTACACTAATGATCTAATTAGTGAACAATATTCTTTGAATCCTGGTTGTCTTTTTTTTTTTTTCCCCAGACATCACAACAAGCTAGTATCTACTACTTATATTTTGGTCTAAATTGTCATTTACAGCTATGTAGAGCACCCAAACACTGTAGTACACAAGCACCCTTAACTAATGTTTATATATAATATATTTGGTTAACATGTATTATGCTGTGTGTCACAGTTAGAGCAATTCCATTCCATAGAAACTATAACATTTGTTTTCATTTCACCTTGGAACAAGACCAAAACCTTTTGGAACAATTCAGCAGAAATGGAATTATCAAAATAAATGTTTATGTATCAAAACATGTGGATGTGATTAGGGAATGGGCCTGGCACAGGGGAAATCCAGCTTCGATTACATTGTTCTATGTGAACCAAAACAGATTTTCTCCTGCTAGAACATGTTGAATCAGGCAGGCTAAGGATTTTGCCTCTAGTTCCTTTAATAATCAGTCTGTTCTTCCCTCCTCTTTCATCAAAGTTGCCTTTTTTTTTTTTGAAAATCATCTTTTCTTGAAAAAAGGTTCATTTTTTGAAATGCTGTACAGTACAAGGGTGTTCCAACCAACATTAATCACAGTGCTTGTGGTTTAGCATGCAAATATAGCAACTTCCACTTCATTAGTAAAGAAATTCAGTCTCAGGTGTTAAGTGATATGCAGAGGATCATGATGCAACTCAGTGAAAAAAGCTGGTTTGGGACTAAGGTGTTTTTTTGTGCCTTATATAATCAGCCACGCTCAGACCCTCTGTTTTCCCATTTTGTAAAATATATCAACATTGGAATGCATGAAATATGACAACAATCAATTTAGAATGATAGCAATTGTTACTTTAACTTTTCAAATCAGATGTGTGACTATGAGCACATGAAGTTGGGTTGCTCACATCAGCCAACAAGTAACACAAAAGCATCTTTGCTAAAGTAAGCTCTGACCTACATTTGGCAATAAAAGTCTTTATTCAAGGCTGGATTCTTGACTGAAATGCCAGTCCTAGGTTTGAGTGCCCAAGCTGTCTCTCTAGTGTATGGACTCTGACTACTTTTCATTTGGAATGTGAGAAGAGAGGGAGTTGTGATTAGGGATTGCCTTGTGACTTGAACACTCAATTGAGGAAACAAAAAGCACACATTTATTACATTTAGGCTGAGGAAGTCTGGACCACAGTTTCCAGATTCCCAGCATAATCAGAAACCACCAGCCTGTGAGAGATGTTAAGGGGAAACATTTCTCCATTTTCTCTGTTGTTGGATACTGGGCCACTAAAGAAAGGAAAAATTGTGCAAAGACTCAACAAGAAAAACTGAAAGGATGACTTGCTTAAGTGAGAGAGGGTAGGGATAGGCAATGTAATAAACCTTGGGTACTGTCCAAGCTTCGGTTTGTGCTTATGTAATTATTTTTTGTAGTGCCTTGTTGCTGCAACAGGCTGCTAACAAATACAATTAACTTTTCTTTGGGAAATGGCAGTAAATAAAAGTTGAGTTAATTAAATATGCATTCTCAATTAGTGTGAAGAACAGATTTTTGTTTTCCATTACACTTCCTTGAAAAGAGTTCAACTTGCAGTGGAATATGCCAAGAAGATTATCAGTTTCTTGTGCTTGATTGGCTTACAGGAGCTTCTGGGTCCATTTAATTGCTGTGAAAATACACAGCAACTGCTGGTCTTGCCTTGTTGGTATCCTCAGTCACACATGGAACTTAGCTTGGAGGAATTTTGAATTGGAATGTTGGCTGATTTGCAACTTAGAAAATTGACTAGCTGATAAGGGAAAAAAAAAAAAAGAAGAAGGGATTGGTTAATCAATACTTTAAACCACCTGTATAATGCATGGGTGAAATTTGCTTTGTGTATATATTTACATCAGATGTGTTAAATATTTGGTAGCTTTGGTAGGGACTTGAGATATAATTTGACATTTAGGGACACATTTCTTTATCTAAAAGTTAAGCTTGTATAGGTACAAGTTTAGAAATGCATTTATTATTGCCGCTGCTTGTTTCATTTTTTTGAAAGCAGAGAGGAATTTATTTTGAATGCCATTCCAACTGCTGGTAAATAACTCACACATTCTGAGAGAGTTAATTAGAGGTAATTTTATTGTAATCTAATTGTTAATGTTTTAAAGATGTAGTTAATTTTTCTACAGCTACCTCTGTAAATATAAAAAAATCAGACTCATTCTTGGCCTTGTCTGAGATCTTTTTCTAGGCCTGTAACAGACCACTTATAAAGTCAAGGTAAGTATCAGGTAAGTGCTCCTCTGCTGGAGGGCTACTCCTGTGCTGAGCAATGCTTGGTAACATTGGATAACAGTGGAAAACACCGGTGAAGCTGATGCCGATGGAGGCAAAAAATCTAGGGGCCATTGTTTGATTTGCCCAAGCTGGGTTTGTACAGAATAGCATGTATAATAACCAGTTCAAAAATGTGTGCCAGTATTGCTACAGATGTTTGGGAATGAGGCAAACACCATGACCAATATATTAATTCTGGGTAAAGGCAACTATATGTAAGACAAAATACATATGTACAAGGCTCCCAGTTGATCCTGAAATTGTGAAGGATCCACTGCTTCAGCTGTATCTCTACAAATATATGAGACCTGATAGGATTTATTCAAGAATCCTCAAGGATCTATCTAATATGATCAAATAACCCACTCTCAATGTTTTTTGTTTTTTTTTGGGTGGTCTTGGGAACCCAGAAAGGTCCCAGCTGACTGGAAACTGGCTAAAGTCCCGGCCTTTAAAAAAAAAGCAAGGAGGACCCTGGAAACTACAGGGCCTGTGAGTTTCATTTCTGTGCTTGGCAAAGTTATGGAGAAGATTATTCTGTGAAGTGCTGCAAAACACCTGAAAGACAATGCAGTCACTGGTCCCAGTCAGCATGGCTTCATAAGAGAAAACCTCCTGCTTGTCAAACCTGATTTCCTTTAGTGTCAAGGTATCCCACTCGGTTATCAAGGGAAGCATGTTGATGGGATGTTTTTTGATTTCAGTGAAGCTTTTAATGCTGTGCCTCATAGAATCCTTCTAGACAAAATATCCAGCACACAGCTGGATAAACACATCCTGTGAGGGTGTGCAACGGTCTCACTGGTCAGACAAAAAGGAGGTGGTCACATCTTCAAGCCTGAAGGGTGTCCAAACATTGGGACAATACTCTTGAGCACCTGGTGTGACTCCTGGGGATGTTCCTGTGCAGAACAGGAGCTGGACATGGTGATCCTTGTGGATCCCATCCAACTCAACATGTTCTATGATTCTGTGATTAATACAACCCATAAATGCAGTGATTTTTTAATGGGGTTTTGCATATTAGTTATCAACATCATGTGCAATATCATAATAAGTTACTGTCATCATAAGAATCTTACAACCCACAACTGGAAAGGACATAAGCTTGGAAAAGGGTGTTACCTTCCTTGATATGAAAGAAAGTACTTAAATAATGTTTAATAGTAGTTTTCCTCATTTATCTGCATGTAGTCAGGTTTAATAATCTGATGCTTTGTTGTTTAGGCTTATTGATCTCAACCCTAATATATTTGCTTCCGGATACATACAAAAAGCTCTACTTTTCACTAGTAATGGACAGATTATTGGGAAATCTCGGATATTGGGATATCTTAAACAAAAACCCTGGAGCCTTATATGCTGAGTATAGTTACTCTGTTGATGCTGCATTAACTAGTTTTCTCTAGGTGAAAATCTACTTTTGGATCTTTCAAGATGTCTTCCTTGAAAATTTGAAAATATTACTTAAAATCATACTCTTCAGATTTTTTCAGTATTATATTTTAATTTCTCTTTTTTGTTTGAGAATTTCTCTTTTTACTGCATGTCTTCCATCAATGGAACTGAAATACTGCATTCTTGTATGTCAATCTGAAAAGAAGTCCTAGGTGAGATAGTTTCTCCATATTGATATTGCATGTTGAATGTTTTATATTGTCACAAATGCCTTTTCTCTTTATTTGCCTAATTTTTCTTACTTGATAAAAAATGTTAGCTATTCCCAGGATAACAGCAATATACACATTTTACTGTAGGTTTTTTTCCGAGACAAATCGATGGGCATTGTTGAATTTCTTTCTTTTTATTGCCCATTAATGAAGTGGATCTTTAATAACTCAGGAAATTTTTTGTACTATGTCATGGACAGAAAATAAAAATATTGTCTACATGTGCACTGTAATGTGCACATTATACTCAGATATTTTCCTTCAGAATTTAGAGAGTACACCCTGATGGACAACTGGAACTAAAAAAAACTCCTTGTACTTCTTGAATTTTTGACTGCATGATTTTTTTTCTATTTAAATAATGAGATTTTTCAAACAGTAATTCAAAATGAGTAAGGCTTTTGAGCCTGTCTCACTTAACATCCTCCCTGGCAATCTGGTGAAGTATGGGCTAAACAAATCAACAGTGATGTGGAATGCAAACTGACTGAACTGCTGTGATCAGCAGAGTGAAATCCAGATGGAGGCCAATTGCTAATGGTGTACCTCAAGGATCAATACTGTATCAACACTTTTTAACATCTTCATTAATGACCTGGATGGTGGGGCAGAGTGCATCCTCAGCAAATTTGCAGATGATAGAAAACCTGGAGAAGTGACTGATTTACCAAGTGGCTGCATTGCCATTTGGAGGAATTTTGACAGACTGTAGAAACGGGAACTGCATGAGGTTTAATGCAGGAAGTGTGAAAAAATAGCCCCTTGCAACGCTACAGGCTGGGAGCCAAATGGCTGCAAAGCAGCCTTGCAGAAGAGGACCAGGGGATGTGAGTGGACAAGAAGTTAAATAAGAAGCAGGAGACATGCCCTTGAGATAAAAAAATCCAACAATATACTGTGCTGTATTAGGAAGAGCAGTAGGTCATTGGAGGTGATATGTCCCCTCTCCTCAGCACTGGGGCGATCACATCTAAAGCACTGTGTCCAATTCTGGGCTACCCACTGCAAGAAAGCCATGGACTTAATGAAGCAAGTCCAGTGTAGGGCACAAATATGATTAATTGACTGAAGCATCTTTCATGTGAAAAGAGAACTGGGATCTCTCTGGATCCCAGCTGCATCCAGTCTGGAGAAGAGAAGTGTAAAGTATATAAGCAACGTGTAAAGTATATAAGCACCTCATGAGGAAGTAAAGAAGACTGGGGTCATATGACTCTTGCATCCAGTCTGGAGAAGAGAAGGGATTTTATCAATGTGTAAAGTATATAAGCACCTCATGAGGAAGTAAAGAAGATTGGGGTCATATGACTCTCAGTGGTATCCAGGCACTGGACAAGTGTCCTGAAACCAGGAAATGACATTTAAGTTTAAGTAAATGAGGATGGCCAAACACCTGAGCCTTTGCCAAGAGATTTTGTAGAGTCCCTGTCCTTGGAGATTTTCCAAACTTGATTGGATATGGCTGTGTTATCTGATATAGTTGTACCTGCTTTAAGCAGCATGACGTGGACTAGACAACTGTCAGAAATCCCTACCAGCCTCAGCAGTTATGTGTGTATCATTCTGGGTGATTCTCCATGTAGAAGGAAGTGAAACACAGGTGCTACTTGCTCTCGTTCCTCTTGATTGCCTTGAATGCAGATGTCTTTTTGTTGCATTGATCTCATTCCTTCATGTGGATAACTGAGACAGTTTAATCCGGAATTAACAAAGGCATCTCACTAATTTGCTTGGAGTGAGCTATTTTTGTGGGGATTTTTTTTTTTTGTGGGGGGGGGGGGGGGCATTCCTTCATGTGGATAACTGAGACTGTTTAATCTGGAATTAACAAAGGCATCTCACTAATTTTCTTGGAGTGACCTATTTTTGTGGGTTTTTTTTTTGGGGGGGGTGGTTGTGTGTTCTTTTATTTGGTTTGGGGGTTTTTGTTTATTTTTTGTCTGAGAAGAGAGAATAGAAGGTCTATTGACATATGTGACGGGTAAGTGCACTGATGTGACATTTTACAACAGAAGATATTTCCCTTCATTTTTCTTACACAACTAATGTGCATTTTCCTTAGAAAGTACTTCTATGAGGTATATTTACTTCTGTGGCATTCACTCTGCAATTAAAACATTCAGTTCAGACATTTGCATATGGCTTAGCTTTGTTTGGTTTGGAGGTTTTTGTTTATTTTTTCTCTGAGAAGAGAGAATAGAAGGTCTAATGACATATGGACGGGAAAGTGCACTGATGTGACACTTTACAACAGAAGATATTTCCCTTCATTTTTCTTACACAACTAATGTGCATTTTCCTTAGAAAGTACTTCTATGAGGTATATTTACTTCTGTGGCATTCACTCTGCAATTAAAACATTCAGTTCAGACATTTGCATATGGCTTAGCTTTTAGCCATCCTTGTCAGGGCCAAGATGATGACTGCAGGTCATCCTAGGACAGGCACTAACTGGTTAGTCATCTGAAGGACTCCACAGACCACACCTGATGACAACTTTCACTGATTTTCATTGGTTCTGGTGGAACTTTAAGCTTTTTCCTGATGCTAGATCCCACTTGTCTGACTGAAAAGCATTTCTTCTCATCACAGGTATGAAGTGGTTCATATATAATGTTATTTGTTTTTTTTTTTCATAACCAATGTACAAAGAGTTATGTAATGTATATTTTCTTCAGTTTTCAGTGAACCACTTATTGTCAGTTATAAGAGACTTTTTCATTTTTTGACCTATAGGCAAACCAGATATATGTTCTCTTTTTCTCATTGAGTCTTGCTCCAAGGTTTTAAAGTGCAGATGCCCCATTAAACTGGGGCAGACCAGCTGTTGCAATTTGATTGGGGGGGCTCCCTGGGGAGTCCCCAGGGGGCCCCCTAAGCTGTGAGTTCGCTGGTATCCGTCAGCAGGCAAGGAGACTCCACACGGCTTCTGAGGGTGTTAATTAGATGAGGGTTTATTGGGGGTCCTACCCCTGGGAGCAGCATGGTTTCTGAGGGAGAAGGGGGGAAGGGGGCGGGAGGGGGAGAGAGGGAGAGGCTAGGGGAGGGAAGGGCCAAGAGAGAGTCTCAACTCCCCCGCACAGCTTGACAGGGAGATTCAAAGTGGGCACAGATTAAGACTTGGGCCAATGGGATTACAGATACATGATACTTCAAGGGAGGACTACAGCTTGGAATAAACTGTACATTTTCAAGGGGTGACACAGAGCATACCATTTAAATAAAATGCAACACCACATATCACCCTTTTTTCGTTAGAAAGAAAAGATATAGAGAAATATGATAATTAACAATTTAAAAAAATGAAGCAATAATTATACAGTATTGTAGCGTCAAAATAAATACAACTGCAGTGAGGATTATGTTTTAAACAGTCCATTTGACTTGATGTTTGCTTTTGGTGGTAGGTATCAAAGATAAAACGGGCATTTAATTGTAATAAAAGGGTTATGTGGGTCCATATTGCAGATTTTAAACAAATTTAAAGCATGGGAGAGTGCTTAAAGGGCTTCAGATTTTGGCACTAAGCCCATATGCGAGTTTCGGGATTGGCCTTTTCAGCGTGACTGGCCTAATGGTGTCTAACTTTTTCCAACTGGCTTTTGAGACCACACAGCCACCAGTTTTAGGCCATGGACTCCAGGCAGGTTTGTGGCCTCAGATTCTCACTCTTGGATCTGAGCTTTACTGCTGCTTTCACTTTCCAACCAGTTTAACCCAGAAGCCCCCTGGTTTTAGGTCATTAAAAGAGAAACAAAAAGAAAAAAAGAAGAAAACTTCGTTACGGCTCTTCTTCCTACTCAGGGGGCATTCACCACAAAAAACCATAAAAATACTTTCCCAGACACCATTTTAGGTTATCAGTCACCCTCAGAACCTACTGAGGACAGTACAAACCAAACAGCAATTATGATTCAGCAGTCTAATACAATGTGAACCGTCACTATTAAAAAAACAACCGAAAACTGCTTCTCGTTGGATCTACCCTTGTGACCTGACAGGCCCCTGCTTTCTAAAACTGAAAACAGGACAATCTGCAATATGAATATACATTTAAAGTAGAAAAACATAATTGTAGAAACTACTTCATGGGGTTGGCAGGGAAATGGGGGGAGGACAGGTATCGGATAAGAATGGTAAAAAAGATTAGAGGGTTTTAGAATAAAAGTTCTAGCTGACAAGTTCTTTTCAGCTAGAACAAGTGGATAGGGATTGGGAATTGGGGAGGTTATGGGAGCCAGGAACTCTGCGAAGGAAAAACCTTTTCGGGGTACCCTGCGCCTTCAAGCTGTTTGCTCCTAGTGAACTACCCAAAATAAAGAAAAAAGGGGTATGGATTGCAGAGAAGGATATTATCCTGCTCTTGGAGTAACAGGGGAAGGAGATCATAAAGTAGAATTTTCAATTCAATGAAATGTTGAGGCTTAGCCATGTGGCATCTGTGCCGGGTTTAGCAGAACAGAGTGGACTGCTGGGGATTTTTTAAAGGGAAGGCGGGTTACAGATGGAGTTAGGGAGAAGGAGCAGCGAGGGGAGAGAGAGTAAGACTGAGGAAAGAGGTCACAGAACTGATGAAAAAAGTATTGGGGAGTGCAGGGCTTGGGCAAAGCTGAAAGCTGCTTCTAGCTTGTCTAGTGGCTCCCCTGCGGAAACAGGTGGACTTCGGTTCCTTCTTTCGCCACTGCTGTGGTCCAGGGCATCGGCTGCTGGGGCTGGAAACAGGTGGACTTTTTTTAAACGGGTGGACTTTGGTTCCTTCTTTCGTCACTACTGTGGTCCAGGGCATCGGCTGCTGGGGCTCGGCGATCCTCATGGCCTGCCCGCCTCTGCGGGGCCCTCCCACTGCCATTCTGGGCAGGGGGTGGTGGGATTGGCCCCACCGCAGTGACAGCAGCTCCTGGTGAGCCGCAGCTCCGAGCAGCCACGTGGGGGCCATGAGGTGATGGTGCTGTGAGCAGTGGGCTGGGTGCTCTCCGCACAGTTTCTCTGGGTGCCGGGGTGTGTACAGCGGCAGGCTAGGCCCAGGGCCAGGTCCGCGGTGGGATGGCAGTGGTGGGATGGTGGTAGGATGGTGGTGGTGGGATGGCAGTAGTGGGATGGTGGTAGGATGGTGGTGGTGGGATGGCGGTGGTGGGATGGCGGTGTCGGGCTGGTGGTAGTGGGATGGTGTTGGGATGGTGGCGGTGGGATGGTGGTGTAGTGTCTCATGGGGTCTCTGCACAGCGGTGGAGGAGCCACCCGGGGCTGCGGCTGCTGCCCCACACAGCTGCCTCACGGCGCTGAAGGCAGGACTGAAGTCGTGTTCCGCTGGGTTCTGTGCTGTGCTGCAAGTCCATTTTTGTCTCAAGGTTGTCGGTGCTCTTGCTGAACGTTGGTCGCCATTTGTTGCAGTTTGATTGGGGGGCTCCCCGGGGAGTGCCCTGAAGGCCCCCTAAGCTGAATGTTGGCTGGTATCCTCCGACACACAACCAGCTGTGTTAAACTTCCACAAATGAGGATGTGAGCTTGTGGATCATTAAAAATTCAGGTGATCATCCAAGCTCCATTCATCTTCATAGTTGGCAACTAAGTGAATCTGAGTATCCTTATGGACTCACTGTCTGTGTTCAGATTGAATCTGGTTTTGAAATATTTATCTTGGAGATGAACATGTCATTTTCTACTAGGGAAATGTAGTTGGTTAAGCTAAAAGCTTCTGTGTGTTTTTCTGTATTTAATGTCTTCTCTCTCCAAAGAATATAGGTTTCTTCTAAAGGCAGCGACATAGAAATTGGGGATTTTAAGGTCCTGTAAATCAGAAAATAAATTAGCAGAGTATATACTTCAGACTTCTGAAAAACAGATTTTGGCTTATTAAGAGAATTAGGTTAGGTCTTGTGAGGAGGCAGTTCTAAAGGGAAAAAAATCTCAGGTCTTATGGACAACTTCCTCTAAGCAGAATGAGTATAGGTCTATCCTGTACAAAGGAAAACAAGAGACATTCAAGGGACATTCCATTCAGAAAGGTGACAGATATATGTGTATATATATATATGTGTGTGTGCGTGTGTGTGTGTGTGCACGTGTGTGTGTGTGTATGTATATATGAATATATGTACAAATACAAATATATGAGATGCAAGTGAGAATGGCCTATGAATGAAGAATAAAGAAACATTGTCATGTAGGAAAAGTGATGGAAAATCAAACACCAGCTGGATATAAAACTAGCAAAGGAAATCAGGAGCCAAAATATTATGATAAAAAACATAAGGGAAACAAAGGGGACTACTGGATGAGGCAGGTGTATTACTCACAATCACAATAGTGGCTGACATAGCAGATGTTCTTTAACCTGACTCTTCATCAGCCAGGGTTTTTATCCTTTATGCCCAGAGTCAGGGTTCAAGAAAGTGAGAAATTACCAAAGGTGGAAAAAGAAAAAGCAGGATCTCTTGAGAGAAATCAGTTCCTTATTCTCTGTTTAGCTAATTAATCATCCTGGAGAAGGAGAAAGAAAGCATACCTGTCAAAATGCAGGTGAAGCCACATGAGGAGGATGCAGTCAATACACTTGAAGCCATGGCTGCTGTTCAAAGGACTTTGACAAGATTGAAGAATGTGACAAACTGTAACCTGAATAAATTCTACAATGACAGAAGCACTGCAACCAAGAAAAACAACTTTAGACCTAGACAATTTTGGAACAGAATTTTGCCCTCTGAAATATACAAAAAATAAGTAAATCAACCAAATTTATAATTAATGGAATCATTCTTTGGTGGGTCTTCCATGGATGTATAGAGCTGGGGTCAAATATTGAAAAGGAGTAAATTAGTTTTGCATATGATCAAAACAGATTTTAATAGGAAACTCTAAGATGCCACAAAGACTTCTTAATTTATCTCAGTAGAATCTGAAGTCAATAATAGTAGATCATTGATTTTTTCATATAGATACAGAATTTTTCTTCATCCAGACACTTCAAAACCTTAGACTATATATATCAGAACACTGAAAGGGCCTATCTAGAGAATTTCTAAAAGAAAAAAAAAATGTTGTAAAGAATCTTTATACCGAGAATCTTCTTTTCAAATAGGAAATGTTGGATTATTCTTGGTCATTGAGAAACCATTCGTAGACAGTTTTAATCCAAAGTCAGTTCAGTTTACAGCACAACTTTCCAAATTATTATATTGGCAAGGTGAGGCAGTAAATTCTATGACAGGTACTGTAAAAAGTGGTTTTGCAAGGATGAACTTCTCAAGATCTGAGTCAAGACTGAAGGCAGTAATGTTGAATTGCCTTGCTTAAGTGAGCTGTCCTTTTACAACAGCCTGTCTCAGTGCACTTTCTGTTGAACCTACATTTGTTTTTAGTATCTCTTTTGAATGAATGCCCTGGGCATGGTATTCTCTCCCTAATGGACTCAGAAAGCCTTCCAGTTCAGATGACTCTGTGGGTACACATGTGAATAACAGAAATGTGCCCTGTCCCAGAGAATTTAGAAGCTACGGTTCCCTTGCTCAATATGGATGTAAGTGCTTTATAACACATAATTTTTGCACTGCTTTATACCCCCCACAGTAGAAAAATAAATAGAAATAGCTCTTCTCTCTGGAGATAAATACCAGACACAGAAGCTAATAGATCAACCTTAAGGTAGTAGTATTTTACCTAATGATTCAGCTGTGACATGAATTTAACCTAAGTTATTAGAGGAGAGAAACAGTAGTTTCTTGTGAAATGGAAGTTTAATTTAATGGCAGTTCGTTTAAATTAACTTTTCTCATTTAGGTACCAAACTCAATTTCAAGGATTCATTTCCTGGTGCTGGGCAATATTGGCTCTTTTATCTATTGTACACAATATTTACTGCTGCAAGATATTTATTCTGATGGGTTTTTATTCTCATAATATATCCTAAACCCCAATGATTTTCCAATAAATGGGAAATATCATTATTAAGCATACACCTCAGGAATGGACCCACTCTAGAGTCAATAATGAGGATAGTCTACATGTTGTTTTGAAGTGAATGTTTCCAGTTTTAGAACTATATCTTGCTACAGCATTAGCAGCTCATAGTAGTGGTATCTCCTATCTGGATTTCTTTATATTCTTGGCTTTGAAGTATAAATTCAACATTGTTTTGTGTTTCTAATTTTTTTTCTCAATGAACTTAATTTTCTGTTTTCTCTAAAAACATTTTATTACATAATACACCAAACATTATCTCATAGTAAATGCATTTGCCATTTCCTACTGGAAATAGTTCCATTGACATGGTTATGAGCAGGTTGCTGTGGTCAGACTAGTCATTTAAGTGTCTGGAAATCAGCTGTGGGGGGATTTCATTACTGTTAGTTTACATGGCTTTACAGCAAAGTTGACTTGAAGAGTTCTGCCCAGGGCAGTTTGTACTCCCAGGACAAACAGTGACACTCTCCTTCAGTGGGTTGGAGATACTTGGTTTGGGTACCATATAAACTAGATTGAGAATGGTCCAATGGAATTGAATTTAAAAAATAATATGACCAAGTGAAGAGGTTTTGTTTACCCTTTAGAAAAGAAATGTGGAAAGACATATGATGTGTCTTCAAACATGTAAAATAGAACTTCATAGATGGAGGAAATAGTTAATTATCCATGGCTGTTGTTCTTAGAATAATGTATAGCAAATGCTAACTGCAGAAAGAATGATTTAGGTTGCACATTGCAGAAAAGCTTTAAACTGACAGAAGAGGATGCATCTGATACCCCAATAGATGCACATATTTTTCTGTGGAGACTGAAGAAAGAATTTCCACCTCAGAATTTTTCAAGAAGCAAGTACAGACAATCTAACAAAGAAATTTTAGATATTGAAGAAACAGGGCTTTGGTAGAGACTTGGATTAATTAATTTTTTTTTCCTCTACTACTTGATGATTCTATGAGAATTGTGACACCACAGTGGGCATTATTGTCACACATAAAATAGGAAAGCCATGTCAACTCAGCTTATTAATCTTAAAAATACTTGTATTTCAATCCAAAATTTGTGTTGTTTATTCATTGATTATCATTGATTTATTGATTGTACATTATGCCAAAAATAGAATTTATTTGGTTATCACCTGTATTGGTATACAGTTATATATATATATATAGAAGACATGACCAGATGTATAATCCTGATAATTACACAGCCCATACTAAAACTTTCTCCATTGTGTCCCATGTGTTTCTCCTTCTCTGTATTAATAATGCTTTATTTGGGTCATTGCTGAAATTTCAGAATGAAAATTTCTCTGCTCATATAACTTGGAAAAAAACAGAGTTGTGATGTTTTTCCACTTTTCAACCAGGATGAAATATCATGAAGTATAAATTATACTTTACATAACTTATATGAAAAAAACCTTCTGCATCTCTGATATATTACAGTTCTCTGCTTAATTGCTTAGGGCTCAACAGTATTGCCAAAAAAATAAAATTTGCAAATGGAAGAAAAATGATCAGTAAGATTCTATATAAACAAAAACAATGTTAATTAATATAATCTTTTATTACAAAGCTAGTAATTCCTTATATTTTGCACATCTTCTTCTGGAGAAAGAAGATGCACACAAAAATGTGAAGCACTTCATCAATTTTCTCACTGCTGTGCTTGTGTTTTGTTAATATCAGAAATACCTTCAGAGTTTCTTAGAGACCTCAAAACACTTTGTCAATGGTGACTCAGGATTGTTTGTGTCAGGATGATAAATTTACTCTTTATCTTTCAGAAATTATGCTTTGTCTATACAGCTCTTACATAAAATATTCAAACATTTTGTTTCCTCTAATTTAATAATGGTTTTGTTCAATAACAGGTGTTTTCAATAGTTGGGAAAACAGTGTTTTCCTTTTCCAAATGTTTTCCTACACTGAGCCACATTAAAAAGCCTAAAGCAACTTTGTTTTCCAGTATAACAATTTATACACAACTACCGCTTGCTGTCTAGACTACTACAGGGACAATTTCAGTTCACAACAAAATAGAATATTTCTTCCCTCTACTGGGTATAGACCACTTTAAGAGGTAACATTGTTTCATGTATCTCACTCCCTAGTGTAAGGGAGAAGGAGTGTGATTTAGAGGAATCTTTTTCTGGGTATAACAAAAATTGTTTCTGGAAAATTTCCCAAAATAATTGATTTTTTGAGTCAATGTACAAAATTCTGTCCTGTGAGAACCATTGCCCAGTATTAACACTGTATTGGAGACAGCTATTTTCAGCAAGTGTGACTATTGTTGTCCTGCTTGGTTTTAATCATTGAAAGGGTTTTTTTTGCTTGGTTAGATATTTTGTTTGTTTGGGGTTTTTGTTTGTTTGTTTGGGGATTTGTTTTGGGTCTTTTAATGGTTTAACTGGGGGCTTTGTTGTTGTTGGTTTTTGTATATGTCAGTTTCAGCCTCCGCTTCTTTAATTTAATCTACCTGTGTTTGGAGGCAATAGCTACAAAAAATCTCATGCTGTTTTAGCATACAAAACATACCTCATTAGCAACAAAGACTGATGTGAACATTTTCTTTGAGGCCGTGTTGGCTTTGCACTCACTTCAAAGCAGAGTTCAAAGCCCTGATCCTAATAAAAGCACAAATGACAAGATTGCAGAAGCATTCAATGCACTCAGCAAAGGCCAGGTTTTTTTAACATGTTCTCTTCCTATTTGGGTGACAGATAAGTGCTTAAATTCTGAGAGAGCTCTCTGTATTGGCTAGTAAGTTGTTGAAAATCTGGAGATTAATGCCACTGGAGGATAAACAATTATGAGTGTCTGCCATTCATTATCAGTTCAGTCTAGGAGCTAAAGCCTTGTGAAAATGGAGTCCCTTCTTAAACTTTTACCAGGTGTACTCTAAAGTCCTTCCAGTCTCTGTTATTTCTAAAGTCTAAGGAAATTTAGTCCTGAAATTAAAATTGTCTCTAGATAGATTGGTATCTGCTTGTCTTTATGATTTTTTTTTGTATAATCAATGAAATTATAAAAATTCTTCTATTTTACAAAAAAAATTATTTTCTGTTTTGCAGATGTAAATTATTGAAAGTGCAATCCATTCTGCTATTTATTGTCTATAACACTTTTATATATAATATTTTTCCTCCTCAATATAATCCAAATGTTTTTTATTTTAATCTTGGAATACCGGTGATTATTTAGGTGTGGCCTGACTTGCCACTATTGTACACATATGATGTCATGAACCTTCACTCTTTTCTCTTAAAATTGTCATATAAATGTTCCAGTAGAGATTAATAGTGCCCCTTCCTCCACAATTCTGATCCAGAAAACTTTTTCTGGAGGTGGAAATGGTCTTCAGAAGATCCTACCAAAATATAAGTGGCAAGTTATCTCCTAAGTTTGCGTATTTGTCTTTGCTTAATTTTATATTTTTCACGTAAGAGACAGCTGAATTCCAAGTATTTGATTATCATAATTGACTGCCAGCATTTACACCAGCTCTAACATGGATGAGTGGGCCAAACATTTTATTGTAAATGAGATAGAGTCAGAACAATCTCAAAATGAAAGGACAGTGAGTACAACACCCCAGTAATCATTATGTGCTCAACAGGGATGCACAGACAATCCAGGTCACTTGGCTTTAGCCAGACTCTTTAGTTTGGTCACTGTGCTGTTTGTGCATGTTTTTCTTGAGTAAATATAGCTCTGGCAGGAGCCTACCAGGGCACTGGCAGACCTGAATTGGGTCCTTATGCATCCAGACTTCTTGCGTAATGAAAAGCGTAAGCCTTTGGGTCCTGCCAGAAAGACTCCACAGCACAGCCATGGACAAGAACCACTGAAAAAAATTTACCTTTTCTCCAGTTATAATGTGTATTTCTGGAAACCCTTTCCTTTGGCTTACTATGTTGCTGAGTGAAACCCTAAATTAATCTGCTCTGGGGATATAAAAGCATTGATATGGTTTCTTAGTGTTCAAAATGATATCCTGTAGCTGTGGATCTGAGCCCAAGAGCAGGAGGGCAAATGATTTGCAAGATTGTGGGTCTCATTATTTTTCCAGGTCTTGGCTTAGAGCTAGGCAAATAAAAGCCACATTTTTAAAGTACCTCAGAATTGTCAGTCAAAGAAGATCAAGCACTTTAACCAGTTGCCAGATGATAGTAGTGATAGCACAAATATGTTATTGAAAAATCTGTGCTGATATAGGACAGAACCTACATACAAGTGCTGCTGTGGACAGGCAATAACTCCCAGACAATACCCCACCACATACCCCAATAAATCTCGTGAATCAAAATTAAATATAAATCAAATGTCAGGTTTTTCAGACGTGAATTTGAAGGGGCTGTCCATATATAGGGTTACCCCTAAAGACCTAAAGACAGGTTCTTTGATATTGGTGGAATGGCTTGGAGAAATTAAATTTGTGCAGGCGTTTCTTTACAGCACATGGACAAGTCTAGATGCTTCTGGTATCTGTGAGGAAAACACAGATAATTTTGTGTGTAATATGAATTGAAACAGTGAATTTAAATAATCTTTCAAATGAGGGGTTTCTCCTTGACAGTGTCCTGTAAAAAGATATCTTCAGGGCTGAAAAGCTCTTACACTGCAAGCTTTCTGTATCTGTGGAGATAGGCTTAAATTCAGATTTCTGATATCAGAAAAAGGCTTTTACAAGGTTATGATAACATAGTAAGCTGTGTATATGCACACCTGTTCTTTTAAATATGATTTTCAGTTTATGTTGATAAAAAAAAAATCAATCACTGTTTTTTTGTAAAATACTTTTTTTGTAAATAAAATAGCTATCTGATACTTCATTTAACAAGAGCCAAACTCTTATAGTTTGCTCCTCCCTATTTGTTGTCTTAATGAGATACCACAGTGGTACTCAGGAAGACTTTTAGTTAGTATTAAATTAAGATAGATTAACATAGAACAGAATAGTTCCAGTTGGAAGGGACCTACAGTGATCATCTAGTCTGACAGACTGACCAATTCAGGTCTGAGCAAAAATTAAAGCATGATATTAAGGGCATTGTTCAAACATTTCTTGAACACTATCAGTCTCGGAATACCAACCACCTCTCAAGGAAGACAATAATGTATCTGTAATAGTGTAGAAGTGTGGTGTAGCAGATGTTTACTCACATAGTCTAAATTAATTTCATGAGCATGGGTAAGGATTTGAAAGTGAATTAGTGTGCTTAAGTATTTCATTAGTTAGAATTTTGTTATGAAAAATTACTGAAAAATCAAGTTCTAGAGGAGCAGGAGAACTAGGAAACTTTCTCAATCACATTAAAGAAAACCACAGTAATCTATAGTTGTTGATTAGCTCCCCTAATGAGGAAAATTCTCCTTGCAAAATATTTGTTAATCATTATGAAAAAAAAGTTGTATCTTTCTAGCTATTTGATGACTATTGCTTACATGGTTAGTAAGGAGCTGCTTTCCCTAATCACTCTGAAAAGAACTTTAAGTTGATGAAATTAGAATCTGAAAGAAAAGGTGACATTTATTGTGCAGTCTTAAATAGAATGCTAGATACAGGATCTTACTGGGCTAAATATAAAAACCAGCTATCAAAGCCAAAGCATATGTGTAAAAGCACATTATTAAAGCAGAACTGAACATGGGGTAAGATAAAATATTTTCTGGTAACAATACAGTTTTGTCCTGGTTCAGGGCAAATTTGGGAGATAACAGAACAAGACAATTGAGGATAAAAGCTTCATATAGTCAACCCAGGACAAGTATCTACTTGTAAACTATTTACAATATGGAAATGGTTTTTGAGAAAGAAACCTCAAGTACACTCAAGTACTTCAGATTATTTGAAGAAAGTGCATTCTTTTAAGAAATACATACTAAGCAGATGCAAAATCTGTATAAAAAATAAGAATACCTGAGGACAATTAAGTCCAAACACAAGTTTCATCTTTACCAGGTTAACCATAGGCCTGTTGAGCTAGTTTTCAGACCCTTTCTAAAGTTATGGAAATCTCAAGAAGAAAAATGTGCTGAAGTCTGACAAGGATCATAAATTCCTCATTCAACATTTCCCAGACTGCAGAGCATGTACTAGACTAAGTGTCTGCCCTAATGATGATTGTTAAAATTTCTAAGGAGATGTGCTGAGTACTTTTGAATATCTGAGGGTCTAAATATCACTTGGCTGATTATAAATTTTTCATGCTGAGATTTTTTGGGAGATGCTTTTAATTTAGAATACTTCACATTGGTAAGGCAGAAGGGAAAGGTAATGATTCCAAGAATAATTTGACTGCAAGGAAAAAAAGAAAAAGCCCCTAAACTTCTGGGGTGTGAGGAATAGTACTGTCTGTCTCTCTTCTGAAAAGAAATTGTAGGTAGCTTTAATTTTTTGGACTGAGTATAATAATACTCAGAAGAGGATGTAGGGAGACTGTACAGAAGTCTGCAACTTCCTTATGAGGGTAAATGAAGGGGCAGCACTGATCTCTTCTCTCTGGTGACCAGGGACAGGATCTGAGGCATGAGACTGAGTCAGGGGAAATAGAGGCTAGATGTAAAGAAAAGATTCCTCACCCAAGGAAGGGTTGTTGTACCCAGCCAAGAGTTATTGGTACCTGGAACAGGCTCTCCAGGGAGCGGTCACAGCCCCAAGGCTGGCAGAGCTCAGGAAGCTTCCCAACAATGCTTTCTGGGACATAGTGTGACTCTTGGGTTGTCCTGAGCAGGGGCAGGAGTTGGACTTTGATGATCCTTGTGGGTCCCTTTCAACTCAGCATATTTTGATATTATATGATATGATATATTTTATGCTGTGATATTATGTGATATATATTAATTATGTTATGCTATGTTATGTTATGCTAGGTTATGTTATATTACAATTTCTTATATGATTCCATAATTCCCCATCTATATCAAGCAGAATTGCACTCTGGACCTGTAATGCCAATGGACTGTTTCCATGGATGCCAGTGGACTTTTATTCAGGTTTTTATTTCTTGTGGATTCAATATTGATTTCTTGACTTAAATATTGATTTCATGACTTGATTTCTTAAATAGGTGTACATCTGTGACTACGTACATAATTCCTGTTGAAGTGTGGCCATTCCAAATGAGAACTGAACTTTTCTAAAATTCACTTTCTTTACTTCTTTGCTCTCTTTTGTTCTTCCTTAGCAAAACTAAACTTACTCCATCTCAACTTTGCTTCAGTCAGCTAGATGTAACTTATCCCTCAGCTAAATTGTTTAATGCCGATCATTCCTCCCTTTGGAATAGCAGGAGGTTTGCTGCTATTTCCCAGGCTTCCTCTTCCACTCTGTGCCTGTCAAAGGATGGCCTTAAAGTTAATGAATCCAAGACTTTGGATTCAGGAGGAGTCAAAATGTTGCTGACGGTAGCTTTCGGTCTTAATTCCAAACTGTGTTGAAAAATAGTCTTATATTATCAGGTGCAATTTAAATTGATTTGCAATGTGAGCAGGTCACATCTATGTTTCAGCAATCAAGAGCAGTGAATCCCTAGTGAGCCTTTGCTGACTATATGCAAAGTGGTAGGATTAGAGTTCATTTTTTTTTCTTTTCCAATAAGTACACAAAAAGCAGAACAGTTATCTACTGTAGCAAATACAGGTTTCAGATAACATGATTAAGCCATGAAAGATAATCTACTTTTCTTGATGTTTGTGGACTGAATCTAAAGGTAAGTTCCCATCAAGCAATGAGATTTATATGATGAATATTTTCAAACTGAAAATAACTGGTGTATAGATCCTGACACTGAGCTCAAGGTGGGCTCAAGGTGGGCACAGTGTGATAAGACAGCCTTTGTAGCACCCAGAGAATTCTCCATTTATGTCTCAGAGGTCAGACACTACTCAGCTGCTCTCATATGTGCTTGCCCTCAAAGCAGAGATGTGTCAAGTTTCCACAAAAAGCCTTCAACTCAATGAATGATCCAGATGTTAGTAATCTTAGGACTTTATGAGATATCCTAACTTCTGTCCAATTCAAGAAGTGTGAACAGGAAAATAAAATTTAAAAAAAAGAATCTATTGCATGCTATTGCCTGCATTTCATATGATATCATGTAATAATAAAAATTAATTGTCAATACCTGGTGCTGCTGAGTCGGGGATGGAATGTAAGACTTCAGTCTTCATAAGGTGAATCAGAAGGCATTTAATGAAGGCAACAGGTCTTTTTACAATGTGACTTAAGGTGAGGCTTGATTGGTCTCAAAGCAAAAACTTACATTATTGGTGAACTACAAATAGCACACTCTGGAGAACCATATCTGTAAACAACAGTTACACAAAGATAGATAATAATTATTTTAATTATTTTCTTTAAGTTTTTTGTAGTTCTCACAGTTTCCCATGAAAATCCTGGGACAGCTATGTCTCTGTTCAGAGGATATGTGATTACCAAAAATACCTACAGAAGTACCTGGAAATATATTTATATTGAACTCACGCTACTTCTTATAATACAGTAATGAAATTTAAGTTCCTTTTTTTCCCCCTCATTTCTACTGACTTATATATATACAAGTTAAGCCATCCTAGTTTTCACATAATCTTGCTGCATAGTTGGCATATTACAACTCTGCACTACTTGAAAGATCTAGCTCTATGAAACATGAACCTGAAGTACAATTGGTTTTACCAACAAAAAGCACTTATATTTTAATACTTACTATGCAGTTTTTTCACATTCCAATATTCAAAGGGAAAGAAACTCCAACATGTCACTGATTTTTTTTTTTAAATCTCAGTTCTGGCCTCAGCTGATTTACATTTTTATATACCCACTTCTATATTTTCACTTAACATTTTCTCACCTTTTTTCTTAATTTTTATTTTATGACTGTCTGTCTATCCATCTATCTAGCTAGCTAGCTATCATCTAGCTATCTACCTAATCTATCTCTGTGTGTGAATGTGCACACATCCACATTGTTGCATACTGACTTTCAGAATAAAGTCACACGGTTTGTAATGTCTTTAACCCAGGCACTATAAAAACAGAGAGGGAGGCATTTGCTCATTGCATGAAGCAGTCACAGTAACAGCCTTAATTTATAGAAGCAACGGTTACCCACATATTACCTCCTTATTTATACTTTTTAAAGACCTGAGCAGTTATTGCTAAAAGATATCATGTGTGCAATAGTCCAGGACTTATCATGAGGTTTCCATCAGCTGTGATTGTTCTATGAGAAAATCCTTATTGAGCACAGAGCAAGGTTGGGAAAAGGCTCAGTTTGCCACTGAAAATAATTAAAAGTTAATAGTAATTATCTATCTGAAGATGGAACAGGATCATTTGTGTATGCATAAGCATAGCTTAGCTTTTCAAATTCTAGAAAAATAAAAAAGAAAGAAAGCTATTACTCCTCTGAAGCTTTGTGTAGTTTTCACTGGTTTGCTGGTTTGCATCTTGAGTTCCACATGGAATATTTTCCCTACTGAAAAGTAGGGAAGACTTTAAGCACCTAACCAGCTCAGCGGAAGCCATAAAATTGAGATTATACCACTGGTTTTTGTTTTAAACATAAACAGCATGAGAACCCTTTGGTAAAGGGCTTAGAGATTGATGAAATGGGCTATAGATGGATTAACTGAGTATTATTGCAATATGGTAAGTTCTGCTCTGATCTAAATTGTAAGCTGTCTTTATTTTAGTTTTGTTTTAGTTGACTCATGTCACAGCAGGGGCTCAGAAATTAATGTCAAATTCCAAGTCTGATTGAAATATACTTCATAAATCAGGCCTTTTCTTGCCACTCTGTTATAATATGTGGCTTTTGAAATCTCAAAAATGGATTGACCTATTTTTATGTTCATTTTACACTGTAAAACTATTTTTCAAACATGCTATTAAGCTTTAAGTGTTCTTGGATGTGGTCTGACTGTATAAATTCCATATTTTTATATACACTCCTTATATAGTTTTTCTATTTGCAGAAATTTTGGCTTTTGCAGTCATGGTTCCCTCCTCTTCCACACATTTGCTGAAAATTTTGGGGCAAGAAGCTATTTTCTGTAGTTCACACTGAGACCAACATTTAGTTCATTATTCTGCAAAAAATGTTTAGTGATCCCAGAGTATTTCTATGCACTATAGAAGTGCTATCATTAATTTTTTTCTTTATAAAATTCAGATCTCAGGAAATTATTGAAATTATTATTAACATCTCTCCCATGGTTGACTGAAAATGTGGCATCTGTGTGCAGGTGTTTATAAGTATTGCATTCATTTCAGACTCAGTCTCCAAAAGGAGAGGTTTTGATAAACCACTAGCTCAGGGCTGGGTCTATAGAATTGACACAGTTCTGCCCCCTTTTCTAGTGATAATAGTGACACTACTGAAGCCTCATAACATTTTAAGCCCCAGATAAAACAAAACTGGACCTAGAATGAACACTGTAATATATGACTTTTTTGATCCAGCAAATGTTTTGTTTGATCTTTCCTCCACTAATATTGGAAAGGTATTATTCTCAGTTACTAAAGTTTCCAAAAATACATAAAAGTTTGCATTAATCTGTTGCTTGTGATTTTTATAATTTTCCCTAGCTTGAGTAGACATTGTCTGATAAAACATATATGCCTATGTTATTGCATTATGGTCTCTGGTGTTACTGTGGATCTGGACTGGAGCATCTGCTGTGAGGAAAGGCTGAGAGGTGGGATTGTTTAACCTGGAGAAGAGAAGGTTGAGAGTATATCAATAGCTAAATGGAGGATGCAGAGTGGATGGAGCCAGCTTCTTCTCAGTAATGCCCAATGAAAAGCAGTGGCATGAACTGAAACAGGCAAGACTCCATCTGAGCATAGGTAAACACATTTTCACTGTGAGGGTGACAAAGCACTGGCACAGGTTGTCTGAAGAGACTGCAGTCTTCATTCTTGGAGAAGCTTTATATAACTACATAGAATAAAATTTCATTGTGGCATGAGAACCTTTTAATTGAAATAAAATGTCTGAAAATTGTTACCTAACTGCACCATTTTGAAACTATTTTTTTCTCCCCTTTCTCGATCAGCTGATCAAAACCACCCTTTTTTCCATTTGACTAATATGTCTATTGGGTTTGCATGGCAAGGTTTTGTAGCAGAGGGGCCTAGAGGAGTGGTTTCTGTGAAAGCTGCCAGAAGCTTCTCACATGTGTGAGAAAGTCAATATCAGCCAGCTCCAAGACAGACCTGCCACTCGCCAAGGCAGTGCCAATCAGGAATGGTGGAAACAGTGACAAATCTGGCATAACAGTTTTAAGAAGGGGAAAAACCCATCCACAACTGCAGTCTGAGAGCTGAGTGATGATATGTGAAACACTTCTGCAGACCAAGATCACTGAAGAAAAATGGGGGTGATCTGTTCCAGGAACCAGAGCAGAGATTTCCATGCAGTCTGTCACCCCGCAGTCCACTGAAGTCCAGACAGAGCAGATAACCACTGGCAGACCCTGGAGGACTCCATCATAGAGCAGGTGGATGCCTGAAGGTGACTGCGACCCTGTGAGAAGCCCATGCTGGAGCAGGTTCCTGGCAGGATCTGTGTCCCCCAAGGGAGAGGAACCCATTCTGGAGCAGGTTTGCTGGCAATGCCTGTGACACAATGGGTGACCCACACAAGGAGCAGCTCTTGAAAACTGTAGCCCAGGAGAAGGACTCACATTGGAAAAGTTCATGGAGGATTGTTTTTCTTGGAAAAGACCCATGCTGGAGCAGAGTTCTCCCTCTGAAGAGGAAGGAGCAGCAGAGATAATGTGATGAACACCTCCCATACCTCTGGGCCACAGTGAGGGAGGAGGCAGAAAAAATTGGGAGTGATGTCACAGAGTGAGAACACAGGAAAGAAGGAGGGGTGAGAGGAAGTTGTTTTGAAGATTTGGTTTTATTTGTCTTTATCCTACTCTGATTGGTTTGATAATAAATTAAATTTCTGTTCCCTTAGAGGAGTTTGTTTTGCCTGTGGCAGGAAATGGTGAGTGATCTCTCCTTATCCTTGACCCTGTGGCCTTTCACTCTCTCCCATGTCCAACTTAGGAGAGAAGTGATAGAGCAGCTTTGGTGGGCACTTGACATCCAGCCAGGGTCAACACATCACAGGTTCACACAATGCTTCAAGAATTTGTTTCAGAATTTGTGGATGTATAAGAAATTACTAAGAAACCAGAGATAGAGGGCAGGTCTTATATTTACCTTTAAAAACAGGATTCTGATGGAAAATCACCACTCCTGTGACATTGGAAATCTTTGTTTTGTGAATGCAGATGATGACAAGTGAGAACTGAGATAGATATGCTTCATTAATAAAAGGTTATACTTTCATGTCACTGCCCTTAGTAACAACATCAAGGTAAACTAATAAACTCTTTCATGATATCTGTCTGCAATTTCCAGAATGAATTTCCTAGGGTGGAATCTGGTATTTTGAATCTCTCTTGCATAGGGGACTTTTCTTCCTCTATAGACTACATTGTATGTTAGTATTTAAACATAAAGTATTATTTTTTTAAGAGAGCTTAGGTTTAATGTCTGTTGACAAGAGTTTAATGGCTGTCCAGGGTCAAGGCAATTTTAGAAAGCCTTTACCTATAAAAATTTATACTTATTAGTTCTCTGATTACTTGTGATCAAATATATTCTTGCTGTCTCCTAGAGCCCTGGCAAGTCTCCCTCTGAATTGTCCAATCTCCATCTGAGATATCCAATCATTTGCTCTGTCTGGTCTCAGTTTTAATTTTAGAGCCCTGACATTTTCAGCTGTTTCAACTGGTTGTGTGCTCTGTCTTCAGTCCCTTTGTAGAAATTTCACCTTAGGTAGAAGTTCATTTCTTCAGGTAGTAGCTAAGAAACACATAGACTATGTAAGGATTTTGTAATTTTGGCCAGTACAAGATATTTGCAGCTCTAGAAAAAAATTAATTTAAAAAATATTTCAATGATTTTTCTTGCTCTGATTTCCATAGACTTCGCAGTGTGTTTTGATCTTCACAATCCCTAGTACAATCCAGGGGTCTGCCATTTTTTCTCAACAGTTTTAAAATCTTGGTGCAAGTATTTGTGTATTTATATCTTTCCATTCTCTTTTCTAAGTTTCTAGTATGTCTTTTGAGAAGCTTCTCACTTATTGTTTTCAGCTACTTACTCTAAGGATTCATTGCTCAGCTGTGTTGTGTAATCACCGTCCCACACCAGATGATGTGGGACAGCTCAGTTATGTCCTTTATAGACTTGAAAAACTATAAAGCAAGCTGTTTACCTTAGGGAGCTCCAGCTGATTGAAAGATCATAAAAAATTAGTGATTTTTCCACTGCTAATTATTTTCAAGGTATAAGAATTGCTCTATTTGGAATTTATGTCAGTATAGAGAACAAATGGGCAGAGAAGACAACCATATACTGTATTTAAAGATACAACCTAAGAAAAAGTTTGTTGTTTTGCAAACACAGTTCAATGTGTATTTAATATGATGTTGTTGCTGGTTTTTTGTTTATTTTTGTAATAGAAGAGTTGGATATCTGGCAACATTTTCACTGAGGAAATTTTTTCATTCAAGATGGTCCTTAGAGAACAAATACCTTGCCTACGCTGTGATGTTTTGTGCAATTTAGATGTCTGTCCTGGTTTAGGGCAAATTTTGGAGGAAACTTCTGACTGGGGTTCTTCTAGAAATCAAATTCAAGTGGCCCCTCTCACCCACTGGTTTGGGAAAAATTTTCTTGGAGAAAAGTGGAAAAACGTGTTTATTTAACAAGCAAAGTACTTACAAACATGAAAAAATAAATAATATTAAACAAAAAAACCTCTCTCTGTTCTGAAGAGATGGCAGTTTCAGAAAGTATTTTTTCAATGGCTCATTCAGTTTGTTATCTTATTCTTGATTTTCAATGGGTGTAGCTTGGCTCATTCAGTTTGTTATCTTATTCTTGAAACAGAACTGAAAGTTTTGTAGGACTCATTTCTGTTTGGTTGTCAATGTAATTTTTTAAAAGAAACTGATGTACCTACCCCACATTACTTAATCTAATTCCTCTTGGAACTCATATTTTTGCTCTCCATACTTTTCTATAGAGATTAATTCCACAACTTAATAACATTGCAAAAAACAGAATCCATCTTTTTCATTCTTCTTATAGTCTTGATATATACTGACTCGTGGGTAATAGTAGATAAGTGATCACCAACAAATGCACTCTAATAGTGCTTTCTTTTATATATATGTAAATATTTGTTCAAATTAAATACCTAGCCTGCTAAACACATGTCAGAAACCTATTTATAGCTCTATTTGCTTTGTCTCTTTTATGTTATATTTATTGCTTTATCTTTTTTTGTCTTCCTGATAAAGCTGTTTACTGTATTCAGGATGTGGATAAACTGTGCCTTTGTACAGTGGTACTGTAATATTTCCTGCCTTATTTTCAATGGCTATTCGAATGATTGTTAGTTTCTTATTTGTGTTTTAGCCACTACCTAGCTCCCATCTGTGGTTTGCAGAGAAGATATTTTCTCTATGATTCTTTACTACCAAAGTTCTAAGCAGTTTCATATCTCTGTTGGTTTTGAAAATTTTTTATCATCAGCAGTTATACTTCTGGTAAGCAGTTCTAAAAATCTCTTTCCTAAGAGTTTGTTGTTAATTTATTCAGTGTTATTGTAATTGAATAGACAGATTTGGGATTTTTCTGCATTATTTTGTATTTAGAGATATGGAATATACATTCACATCATCAGCAAACTTTGTTATTTCACTTCCGACCCCTTCTGAAAGATCACTCACTCCACAGACTGTATCCAGACAGCATGTGCCCCTTTGTGTACACCTCTAATTGGTCCAATTTCAAAGGACAATTTTCCTTTTTTCCCCCTGTTCTGTGAATTCAAAAGGAATTTATTCTTATCTCATCATGGTTTAATTTCTTATGAGTTTCTAGTGAAACAAATTTTTGAAAGGTCTTTGAAACCCAAGTACATTTCATAGATTATAGCATCTTCATACACCTATTCTCAGAGTAAAAATACATGAGGCAAGACTATTCTTTTCTTAGGGAAATATTTCCCAGAATACTTTGTTTATACACATATGTCCTCATTTTATTCTTTAGACATTGATCTACCTGGTATGAAGGTTAGCCTTTCTGGGCTATCTTTCTTTGATATCTCCTAGAATATTGTGTATCATATTGTGTCTTATTTGCTATCTCTTGGTGTGGAGAATGACTTAAATGGTAACCTGTACACTGCAGCAATTTCACATCTGAGTTCTTTTAGAGCTCTTGAGTGAATACCATGTGCTCCTGGCAGTTTGTCACTATTCAGCTTGTTCTAAATCCTCTTACAGTGGTAAACCAGTTGGAGACAATTACTCAGTCCCCTCTTTTGTAAAAAATGACTCAGTTGGAAACCTCAGCTCCAAGCTTCATGAGTCCTTGCCTTTCTTAAACCCTTCCTGTATTTTACTGTTGGCAATTAGATTCAGTGGTTATGTCTGGACTGGCAAGGAGTTCAGACCAATCTGTGTAGTGATGCAACTATTGCTGAGGCCCTGCTACTCCACTACCCATTTTTCAGTACCCATGTTTTTGTAAAAAAAATAAAATATATTTATAGGTCTAATTCTAACTTAGTCCCATGGACTGGACAACCAGCTGGCATGTATTAGGTGCACTTCCCTTCCAGATTAGTTTCTTTTGAAACTAATCTAGTTCATACACTCCAAGATTGCACTCAACCTTGGACAAGGGATGGTGGAAAATGTTCATGTTCATGAAGATTCCTGCATGGGGTACATAGCTGATGTCACATATTGATTAAAACAGAGAAAGTTACTTCCAGAGGTCAATTGAAAAAGGAGACAGAGTTATGGAGAGAGAGAGGGGGGAAAGAGATAACTCTCCTAAGTGGATGTCTAGGAAAGAAAGTGGTGGAGGGCTCCCAAGGCAAACATATTCCCTGGGTGCCTTCTCACATGCAGCAAAGTCATCCAATAATTCTTTGGCCATGGTAACTATAGAGATTTTGTCCCTATTAGTTTGTTGTTGGTATTTTGTTTTTGGTTGTTTTGTTTTTTGGGGTTTTTTTTGGGAGGGGGTGGAGTTTAGTCTGTTTGTTTTGTTTTGATTTGTTTGCTTGTTTGCTTGTTTTAGTTTTGTTTAGATTTTGGGGAGGGAAGGTTTTTCTGGTGGGGGCAGAGGGGCTGTTTGTAGTGTTGTCAACACTGATTAGAGCACATTTTATTAGGGACGGTTACATGATGATTGGTTTTTAAGTTTTTTGTATGTATTTTATTGGGTAAAGTAAAATAAATTCAAAATATAAAATCCAAGGGCAGAAAAGAGAAGAGAGGAGTGATTCTTATGTGAGTGCCCTGAGAACTAGCTGTAGGAATATTGGGATTTAAGAGTTAAAGGCCATAACAACAACATGAGCTCCATGGGGAAAAGTACTGCCCAGAAGCTCTGGAAAAGAGTACCACAAGAGCTTGACTGGAAGAGCAGAAATAGATGCAGGGGAAAGTCAAGCTACTGAGCTGAAGCAGAAGGCCATGAGCAGTACAAAGGCACTGTGCCCACTGGGAGCAGGGGCTGCATGGAGAAGCTGCACTATGGATCCAAACTGCAGCCGACCAGTGCATGTCCAGCAACTCTGTCTGGGGGCAAGATCCTGGTCATATTGTTTTTAAAAAAAGAATTACATGAAAAAAAAGAATTGAAACAAGATACTATAATTTTTTTTTCCCTTGATATATAAAGATATCAAGATAGCAATATGTTTGTTTTGTCCACTTAGCAACTATTTGTTTTTAGGGTTGCCTTTCTACTTGTCTTTTCTTTTTAGTTTTCTAACAAATAATTTTGTTTTGTGCTACTTTGAATACAAAATAATTTGTATAATTTTATTTCTGAAATCTATTTACTTCTATTTTTATCAGTCATACTTTTGCATATAAATATTTTGTCTTTTCACACCATATTTTAATTTTATTCTCATTAAGTTTCTGTCTTTCTACATTTTCTTTTTTAGAAGTTTAAGATGCATTACTGTCCCAGGTTTCTCTGCTTTATAAGAAAGTTGAATTGGAATGCATATAGTATGAGGCAGCATATGGTAGAGTAGTGAATTGTAGTCAGAAAGACATACAGAGAGGTACAATTAGTTTCCAACTCCCATTTGGAAGTCGGTGATAGCTGGCTGCTTCCAGCCCTCCCTCTGGCCATTCCCCTCCATGCCTGCCCCAGCTTTGGGGATCACCTATCTCGTCTTTCAGCAGCATGACACACAAGTTGTGAAGCATATTAAAGCTCTTCCTTTTTTTATTCATTGGGTATGACACACTGTATACTTGAAAAACCTGCTCAAAGGGAACAGGTTTTTAAAATTTTAATTATATTTCTATAATTTTTGAAACAAAAACTAACTCATGAGAATCCAAATAAAAAAGCTATTTCATACTTGAAAGGTTCCAAAATATGGTATTCTCTGTTTCTGTGCTCATAAAACAGTTTTGGGTATTGCATATCTGACATATTCATCTTTCTTGGTAACTCCCTCGGGCGTTCTGACATTAGAGAACACAGTTCTTGGTACACTGCTCACCAGCTGGAATTACTTACTGCTAATGGAGACACCAAGGAGGTACAGTGATGTTCTTTAAATAATTTTGGTGAAAAGACAATAAATCAGTATGATTTTTATTTCTTTGGAAGACTGATAAGAAACAAAATATAAATAATGGATTTTTCTCTGCTTGATGCAATTTCTGCATCATACATTCATTTCTGCCTTACTTGTCTTCTATTTCAGACTGGTAAGTAAGGTAAGTAAGAAAGTGAGTAAGAATCTTAATTTCTGTTATATGCTCTACAGACTTGCTAACAAACATAAGAAAAGTAATGACGTGCTTTTCTTCCTTTCTTCTTTTCCTTTTTCTGTTAGACAATCATGGCTTTAATTGTTTATTAACTTTTCCAGTTACAGAGACAGGAGCAAACAATGAAGGCAGCACACATGTTCTGACCCAACCTAAAAAGTGACATGTGTCCCTGAATCCTTTTTTTTTGTTGTTGTTTTTTTGGTTTTTTTTTTTTTTTGTTAAGAAATTCAGTAGTGTGATACAGTTGGGCACAGAGGGAATGGATGTGATTTTGTTGGTGTAATCCAGCACAGCAGAGACAGCAAAGCTCTGTCTCCACTTCCCAAATGCTTAAAGTTCTTGAACTTTTTAAATGCATTTTGGCCATCAGCACTTTATTAAAAGATGAAGACAAGTAGATTTTAGATTGATGTTTCATTTTTCTGGGGACTGAAAAGAATTATTTTAATGTAGAACACCATCAAAATATGAACAAAACTCTGCTGAATATATATGTTTTCATCTTTGATAAAAAGAAATTCTTATTTTCTAAATTGCCAATTCTCCCACTTCACCTATTCACCTTATTAAGTTTTGCTACATTTGGCCTGGAGAGCTATTTAAATATTTCTTAGTGATGGTTCTAATTATCCTAGGCAAGAGAGTAAATGAGTAGGGCACCAGAACTATAACAGGCAAGTCAGGAAATCCAGTTATATATTAAAATTCTTTCTGTTAAAAAATATTTAAAGGATTCCAGTGGCAAAATATATGTAATGAATAATTATTATTTTTTTCTAATTTTTTTGTTGACTGGATGATGCAGCATGTGCCATATCCCAGTATTATTCTGCAGTTCTTACTTCTGTGTGTTGTTCAGTTTGCAGTAGCAACTGAACAAACTTCAAGTAAATTAAAATTGATGGAAACTGAGAAGACTGTATTTATTCAAACTGAGGTGTGTCTCTTAACATTAAGGATGATTGCAAATCTCTTTGCAAATGTAGGACATATAGTTAGCATGGTATCGTCAGCAAGAGAAACGTAGCATTAATGAAATAAATGAATATTCTATGTAGTCTGTCTTAAGAGTGACCTTCAGATGGTAATGGAGTCTATATTCTCTTATTCACAGTCTTTTTACACTTTGAGTCTTGTGGCAAATGTCGCAAGAGGAAACTGTAAGGATTTTCAACATTTCTACCATTAGACTGACATTCTGCGATAATAGATTTTCTTTCCTTTTGAATGTCATCAAAAGAGAATAAGCTGGGAAAGGCAGAGAAGTATATGTGTGTTGGAGAATAATTTGTGAGTCAGTCTCTTTATAGCTTTCAGAAAAGCTTTCACTCAATTTGAATTGAGAGTCTGAGGTACTTCATTTCTTAGGATCAAATTACCTCTAGGAATCTACTTTTCAAAAATAAAGCAACACAGTATATATTTTGAAATAAACTTCAAATAATGTCTAGAACCTTAAGACAGATGAGCTGCAAAAGCTTCAGACCACACTGTTAGCCTTTGGAGCCTTGGGAGGTATTGCAGAGGAATTCAGCAGGAAAAAATCAGATGGGCCATGAAATCTGAGTGATACCATGGGCCCCAAAAAGGACTTGTGCAATGCCGTTTGATTTCTGCTAAGCTTTTTCATTCATATCTTTTGCAAGCTAATGGCATCTAAAGGCAAACAGTAAAAACATGTATGCACCTGACATGTTAGGTGTTATTTCTGAGTAACGGGTGAAAATTCTATATCCAGAAGACAGATATGTAGCTTTAATCTCTAACCCAGTACTGTGAGGCATTTTCACTGCACAGTTTCATCAGATTACAGGGAAGTTTTAAACTCATAAGCATTCCCTGTACCTGGGCTCTGTTCCTCTTCAATCATTATAAAAAACTTTAATTGGGTAAATGGATACCTTAGGGTTTTACTGCAACTGAATTTCACTATCAGAGAAGCATCCAGACTTGAGCTGCATCTGGAATGAGGAGCTATGGTACTCGAGATAAATTGATAAGGTTTGCACCCCATTTGTGCTCTGATTCCTGAAAATAAGTTTCTCATTGCAATTCCTCTCTAGAAATGTTTTCAGGTTAATTTTGCTTCAGATGACAGAGGCTATTTCACTTTTCTTCCTTCAGGCTCCATAATTTATTCTTACTGAAAAAAACCAAAAGGTGTCTTTCTTCTAGCCATTAAGACATAATAAACTGGTAGACCTATAATATCTAAAAATTGGTTGTGAATTGTCCATCTCAGAATCTAAAGCATTTGAATGTATATTTTTCACTGCTACAACTCAGATAATTGTTGCCATTTTTATCTTTGCATTCAGAGAACACAGTAACAACTAACATAGTTCTAAGATGGCAAGCTTTTTTATTCTTGTTTAAATGCCATTGAAAATATTCCAAGATTTGAAGAGTACTTTAAATTGGAAAAAGCATGTTCTTAGAGGCATGACAGACCTTTTGCACCAAAAACTGCTAAGAAATAGGTACTCATTTTCTGGTTGAGATCATGGGTGAGTCACAGAAGAGTCCAAATCCTTTACCTTTGTATTGTTCAAACAGTTTATAAATCCTCCCATGAAAAAAGGAACATATATTTGGCAATGATTTTATTCTAACTTATGAAGAAACCTCTGTTTTGCATTTTTCTTTTGTAATGACATTTAATTTGACTGATTGACACGATTGTTTTATATCAGTTTTTAGGAAGAAGTTGTTTTTTTCTTGCAAGCACATAAATTATGATAATTTTTAAAAATGTGATTATACAGAAATATGGTATTAGAATCGTGTTTAAAGATGAACATTAAAAGGGTCTACAGGTATTAGTTTTCTCCCATACACTTAAAATTAAAATTTACCAATTCTTTTGTAATACCTTTTCTTCATCAGTTTGTTATAAGTGAAGTTTGGGATTGTTGTTCAGTTTAATTTTCACTAAGGGAAATACAGTAGCAGAGAACTGCAATTTCAAAATGTGCTACTACAAAACTACCAAAAGCCAATAAAAATTGGTGCTTGGAGTATACAGTAAACTGAGGGGCCAAAAGCCTTTTGTTGTTGGGCACATCTGGGATAAGTTCTCCCCATATTATACAGGTTTAGTCTTAGACATATTTTTATAAATATCACTCTTCTGTAAAAAGAAGTTCTAATTTTTTAATTTGCTCAGGCTTTGAAGGTTTGTATTAGAAAATAGATTTTTTTTTCCTCCCCATAAAAGCACACAATTTACCGGGCTTTGTACTGAAATAAAATTTTGGAACAATTGCCTCCAAAAGGTCCCTTTGCCATAGCAACAGGCCCATAGAAAGCAGTTGTGCCAAAAATGGATCCTTTAAATAAAATAGAGAATAACATTAACACTTTGTCTACAAGTTTTGCCACAAAAATAATGCTTCACAATGTTAGTATCCTAGCTTTTCCCAAAAATTCAGTAGTGTGACATTCTACTTTCACATTTCCACATTTTACAAGTGATTGGCTAGTTCTTTTGTTCTTTAATTGTTGATGACCCTGTTAATTTGGCTCTGAAAGTGTAGTGACTAGCTGAAAGATAAAATGGTAAAAGGTCAGGACACATTACTATATTCCATTGTAGAGAAAATGTCTTACCTTTAGCTGTTCAGTGAAGAAGTGAAACATCTGAGAATCTGTTTCTTAATGGCTTTTCTTAACAGTCACCTGGAGTGCTAGATAAAACAAAATGATGGGCAGATTTTTAAATTGCTTTTGTCTCTCTGCTTAACCCAAGTGGCCTTCTAAAGTCCAGTCTGCGAAAGGAATCTTGAGGGTTTGAGGAAGCCATTAGGAATAACCCAGTGATTAAGGAGAGATCTATGATTAGTGTGAATTTGTCATTTGTTCACTCTTCTTTATAACATTTAGGGCTTAGTTTTGTCTGGCTATATCCTGATAAACTCCTGGCCCTGAAAGCCCAGCAGCACTCTTTTTCTTTTTTTTTTTTCCCTGTCACATGCAATTCCTTGTCAATTTGTCTCATGGTCTGGAGTGTATAAACCAAAAGCCAGTTCTCTGTTCACTGTAATCCAGCAAGATTTGAGTGATTTCAAGGTGGCCTTGTGTTCCTGAAGATAGATGTCAGTGTTTCATGTGTCCTCACAGTCTCCTGGGTTATTCTTAAATTCCTCCTCTCACCCAAGAATGGGCAGTTTATAAATCAGGTGAGGTATGCAGTCCTTGATAACCTGTAAGTCCTGTACCTTGTAAATCTTGCAGCTGACAGGAAGGCAGCTTTGTGTGAAGCCATATAAAATACAAAGTAATCTAAGAGGCAGATTTAATTCTTTGATGTACAGTTGGCATCACATTTAATGCAAAACCATCTATGGAGTCTTAGCACTGGGAGAGAAATGAGAGAAAGCTGTAAGTCATTTGCATATTCAAATTGCAGGTTCTGACAGATCTGCTGACAGGACCAAGCTATTAATGGGATTCCAGCACTGTCTAGACATAGATGCACAGCACTTATTTGATTTCTTAGTTTGTTATGATAGTTTTCCTTTAACAATCTGTGAATTACCTAAGCCCCCCTCTGAAAGTAAAATTATTTTATGTCTTTCCCAAATCACTGGTGTTGTTTATTGGAAAGGGATTAGGAACAGCTAGTGTCTGATTTCACAGCAGGTTGTACTTTTGTGCTTCCAGGGCTGGCTGTAAACCTTGTTTCTGGACAGCCTTTTGATCTCTATCCTGTATAAGCCAATCCAGCCTGCGGCCCATAGTGACTTACTGTGGAAACAGATAAAGCAAGATTTGAGTGTGTGTGTCATAGCTGTACAAATCTTCAGCATTTTTAGGATTTATCGTTTCACATGAGGAAGGAGTTTGTCTCACAGGTGGGGAAACATGCAAGGCTGGACAAATTTTCAGTCTCATACTATAAACATTGTAAAATGCTATCACTTTAATTTAGTAAAAAATTCCTTAGAATACAGATGTGAACACATCACTACAGGAGATCTGCTTCAGAGTAACAGGCACTGGCTCTTAAAGGTAGGCAAGTATTTACACTATGGGAGATGGGCAGGTGCTCTGAGGACCAGATTTGTCAGTGGCACAGATCTGTCAGGATCTGTGCATCACATTTGAAAAAAATTAAAATTGCGGAAGGCCTAAACATAAATAAGAAAAAAGTTTCCTAGGTTCATTTTGTGCCAGACATGAAATAAGGAGAAAGTAATGGATCACCCTTTGTGTTTAAAATCAAAATAGTTTATGCTATTTATATTGTTTAGCTTAAGATTGTTTGGCAGAAGACGCTTAGCATGGTGTCCATAACTAATAAGGGAAGCTCCAAGGAAATATTCTGCGTACATAGATTTTACACTCTACTTTAAATATTAATTTTATAATAATTTCTTAATCACAGTGGTTAACACTGGAGAATGCAATTATTATTGACAGCACAGAGAGTGATCTTTAGCAAAATTACATCCTTACTTATTATCATATTACCATAGATACATTATTATTATAGAATAACTTTTACTTACCTACTAACAAAGAGTAATTTTAGCAATTGATTTGAACATTCTAATTCTGTGAAAATATCTTACTTCCCTTTACGAACAACCCAGTGTCATCATAGCCAGGTAGTAGGATAGCTCACATGTATCAATGTACACTAAATGTTATTCAAATGAATTCCTTAAGCCAGAGTGTTCTTTCCTGTATTTCTGCATAACTAAATGGCCATGGTAAGATTATCCTGAAGAGAAAATGTGATTCTCTTGACTAGCTGTTGAATCTGTATTTTATGTCATGTGGTAGTAATGGTCACAGCAAGACACAATACTTAGAATGTGCTCAATGTGAAGCTTAGGCTGACTTTTTCTTGAAGATAGACTGCAGAGTGAAAATATTCTCTAGTTTTAGAGATTCAGAAAACTGGGTGGTGCTTTTATATGGGGTGTATCTCTCATTGTTGCACACTGGTCTTTAATGTGTGAAACAGTATACTGTTTATAACAGCTTATAGAAAAGTATTTTATGCTATGTATCATTTTAGTATCTGATTGTTGAGACACCTCCTAAGAATAGAACAGGACATGTTCAGGCAGCTGTAGTATTAGGATTAGGTCAATACACAATAGATATGAATACAGAAAAAACTGCTTGTTCCACAAATTCTCAATGTTAAAAAGGAAGTAGATAAGAAAACCCTGTCTTAACTGTAGGATTAAGGGAAAAGTTTAGAGAACCCTAGGAAACCAGTTATCAAAATAACTATGTGTAAAGAAAGGGTGAAAAAGCAACAGTGGGTCACACAAGCACATTCACAAACTGCATGCTTGCAGGTGTTCATGATTGCCACAGCCCACAGTTCCAGGGAGCAAGAGGGAATGGGTTCAGGAAAACAATTGTAACAATCTCAGAACAGCCGCAGAGATTTAGGAGAGAAAATATCTTCTATTGGGCAATGGAAATAAAAAAAGGCATTGAAGCAGAGCCTAGATTATATACAGGGAAGTTTCTAAAGTATAAATGAAATTTCTGTGTAGTTTTTTGTAGAAGTAAAGAAATATTATGGGTTGTTTTATGTGAGTTATAAGCTGAAAACCACTAGTAAATAGAACCAAGTTTGCTGTCGGACATACTTTGAGGTTGTGATCTTATTGTTCTGAATCTTTGCAGAGTACTCAGCAAGACAGGGAAACAAAAGCTAACAAAACTGAACTGTACATACACAGCTTGGCAGACAGGACCCCAGAACAACTGTACTACTGCATGCAAGTGAATCATCTTTTCATTGCTTACATGGTGCTCCTAGGCATGATCAGGACATAGGAGATGTGTTGTGTGTGCTTGCATAGACTTCAAGTGTGAAGTTTGGTTATTTTAACCTGCACTGCCAGCAATTTGGAAATCTGACTTTTCCAACAAAGTCAGTGAGATTGGCAGTTCTTCCTAAAGGGAAGATCATTTACTTTTTAGTTTTTGTGAAGGGGTATGTTAAAAAAAAGAGCAGCATTTTAAATCTGCGATAATTGCTGGGAAGTATTTAAGCAGCCTTTCATTGCAGCTGTCTAACTGACAGGCAGTCTGAATATAGAATGATTGACATTCCTGAAGATAAACATGCAGACTTATTATGCAAAAGAAAGCAGTGCCTTCTGATATAATATCCAGCACTGATGCTGTGTACTCATCACTGATGTGTGTACTCATCTACAGCCTTACAAGTAATTTGTGTGAAAATAAGGGCATTTCTAAATAGAAACTTGTAAGGCATCCTTGTAGACAGTGACAACTTCTCTGAAAGATGTCTTAGACTTTTGTTTTATTGCCAATATTAATTTAACAAAGACGTGAAATAAATTAAGGTGCACAGGGCACAATCTGGTCAAAGAAAAACAAGAAAGGGGACACTAGCTTTGAAAGATATTTCATCTAACTTTTAATCATGGAAAAGAATTGTACTGAAAATTATTACATGGTTTACTATAGAGAAGCTACATTTTTTCTGGGTTTTTTTCTTTTTTTTTTTTTTTTTGCCATTAGCATTTAACATATTGTTAGCTACTTATTTCAATGCAAGATATCACCCACACCACCCTTAATTCAGCATTCCATAACTCCATGTATGTCTACAACTTTATTTATTGTTGCTATCCTAAGAATATTTGTGTTGAAAAGAGCTGTTCAGGAAAATATGGCTGGAAATGCTGTCCAAATTTCATGAGTGGTTTCTTTTGAAGGAAAACATTATTCAGAGCCAGATTGTAAAGTTAATTTCAATCCTTAAGCATTTTTTTAATGCCAGGTAAAACCAACAGACCAAAGAAAAAATATTTCTACCTCTGCTGCCAGGTAACCTAGAGAACAGATAGGATGCTGTTTTACTCCTCCAATGTGCATAAGGGCCAAGATGGTTTTCCCAAAAGCATCATAAATATCTTGGAAGTCATCAGCTTTGCTGATCACAGTACTGAGGGCCCTTCAGGATAGCTAGGTTGCTGGATTTCATATTCAGCTGCAGATGTTTTCTCAAAGGCGGGGAGCTAATATGGCCTAAATGGCTCCACTATTCCAGTACATTCTTGCTTGAACAGCACTTGCACAAAGAAGGTTCTGAGATTAAAGTAGATCCACAGACAGTATAGGAAGAGAAAATATTTGATTGTGAAGCGTGAAGTCTTTTAGCCTTAATATCATCACCACACACAGTTATCCTACAACTCCAGTGAAGGCAATTACATATAATGTCTATTAGTCCCTTTCTGAATTTATCTGTCATAGTATGCTATTTATGGTTACAACTGTTCCATGTTTCATCAAACTATTAATTGGTTTCTAACTAAAATTGTTTCACTTTCTTTCTATAGTGTTTTCAGCCACTGAGAAGCTATCAGGTAATATAAGGAACCAAAATAATCACTTCCATGTAATTTTCCTTGCCTTTGTTGATACATGATTTTGATATAGTACTGGACAATTTTGTTAATTTTTTACAATCTCAGAGCCTGCACCATTCAACACCAGGAAAAAGTAATCACCAACAGCTTCTTTCGCAACTTTCTTTATTAACTTCTTTCAAATGACAGTTTAAACTTAACAGTCCTGATCCCTGAAATCAATGCACTATTAAATTACTTTCATTCTGAAAGTTACACGTTATAAACCTCAAAGAACTGTTCTTGAAGCAGGATACTCTTCACTCTGAGAGAAAGTAGCATTTTTTCCTTACTTATTTCCAATTCTTCAATTCCTAGTCTTTAATTTATTCATTATAACAGTTTGCAGTATTATTCAGTTATTTTTCAGTGTCTCATATTTAGTAAGGAACTTCTATTAAGAGCTTTAAAAATGTCTAAATAAATTTTAGCTACCTGGTTTACCTTAGACTTATTAAGCTACCTGGTTTACCTTAGACTTTTCATTTTTAAATCTTTAATTATACTCAGAGAAGAAATGCTGAAGCCAGAACTGAGATTTGTAATTTGTTTCATGCAGGCTAGACATCTCCACAATAGTCTTATCTTAGTGGCAGTAGAACTACGTTTGTTAAACAAGAATAATTGCCTGGTTACTAGCCAGGAAAGTTCTTTAGATGTCTAAAAAAAGTCCTGTACATGGGAGAATTGGAACAATGGTTGAATACCGATTACGGCTATACCTGAATTTTCCCACAATTTTGATACCAGAAAATAAAGGATAATTCTTCTAATAGCCCACTAAAGCTATAATAACATGAATATGACTTTTAAAACACTGTTTCCTTCCCTCACATCATTTAAGAACATGGTTATAAATGAGTAAATATTGCCTCATTAATATAGTAGTTCTGTAGAATGTAACCATTTTATATTCCCTATCTGCTTCATATTAAATTCCACTTCCTGAATGTTCTAAGTGATATTACATAGGTATTGCATAAAGCATAAGAGGGTTTAATGAAAAAATTTTATTTGTATTTCATATATTGCATAGAGCTATTCTGGTGCCTAATGTAATATCAGAGAAAATGTGTTTGAACTTTTATCTTGACATTCCAAACTGTATATAGCTGAAAACAAGCTGCAACCAAATATTTTCTTGCATTTTATACTTAATTTTTTAACAATCAATGAACAAGCAGAATACTTTAGACCAATTATAGACATTCTTTTCATGCTACAGTCTTCATTCTTACAAAATCATACTTAATGTAGAGAGGGCAGGGACAGCTGACATTATAATGGGGTCTGTTACAGGCTGCCTGACCAGGTGGCCCAGGGGGATGAGGCCCTTTGTGGACAGAGAGGGGCAGCCTCACACTCACTGTTTCTCATGGACTCCTTCAACCACTTCAATATCTGCTGGAGGAATAATACAGAAGGGCATAAGAAACTCATGAGGTTCCTGGAATGCATTGCTGCTAAATTCCTTCTCCAAGTGATAGAGGAGCCAACCAAGTGAGGAGCTATGCTGGACCTTGCTTTTATCAGCAGAGAAACTCTGGTGGGAATATGAAGCTCAATGGCAGCCTGGGCTGCAGGGACCTTGGAAAGATCTTTAGGGCAGCAAGGAGGTTTCCATAGCAAGCTCACTCTCCTGGAGACCAGGGTTCATCCTCTTCAGTGATCTGCTTGGGAGAATACCATAAAATAAGGCCTGGAAGGAAAAGGGGCCAAGAGAGCTGATTAACATGCAAGAATTTTCTATTCCAGGCTCAATAGCAATGTACTCCCAAGAGTAAGAAATCCAGAAAAGGAACCAGGAGAACTGCATGTATAAGCAAGGAGCTTCTAGCAAAAATCAAGAGAAAAAGGAATTTTAAAGAATGTGGAAAAGGGGATGGGCCGCTTAGATTGAATATGTCAGACTATACACAGATGTGATGAGGAAGGCTAAGGTCCATGTGGAATTACATGTTGCAAGGGATGTCAAGCACAACACAAGTATATCAGTATCAAAAGGGAGATTAAGGAAAATGTGGGCCTGATGATGAATCAGGTGAGTACCTGGTCATGAAGAATACAGAAAAGGCAGAGTTACTGAATTTCTTCTTTGCTTCAGTCTTTACTGCTAAGGCCAGCCCTAGGAACCCCAGACTCTGGAGGCAAGTCTACAGAAAAAAATACTTTTCCTTGATCAGGGAGGTTTGGGTTAAACTAATTATACTTGTAGAATCATAGAATCATTTAGTTTGGAAAAGACCTCTAAGATCATTGAATCCAGCCATTAACCCAGCCTTGCTCTGTTCACCACTAAACCACATCCCCAAGAGCTGCATTCACACTCCTTTTGGACAAGCCCAGAGATGATAATTTCACCCTTTCATAGGCAGCCTGAACAGCCTTTCAGAAATTTCTCCTAATATAAAATCTAACCCTCCCCTAGTGCAACTTGAGGTTATTTTATCTTGTCCTACCAGTTGTTATCTGTGAGAAATCAGACTGACTCCTGCCTTATCACAACTTCCTTCCAGGCTGTTTTAGAGAATTATAAGATCTCTCCTGAATGCCTTTTTTCTAAGGATGTGCAAAACTCTCCTGGATGCAATCCTGTGCAACCAGCTCCAGATGTATGTGCTTTAGCAGGAAAGTTGGACTAAATAATCTCCAGGGATTCCTTCCGTCAGACTGACTCCTGCCTTATCACAACATCCTTCCAGGCTGTTGTAGAGAATTACAAGATCTCTCCTGAATCCCTTTTTCTAAGGATGTGCAAAACCCTCCTGGATGCAATCCTGTGCAATCAGCTCCAGGTGTATGTGCTTTAGCAGGAAAGTTGGACTAAATAATCTCCAGGGATTCCTTCCCACCCCAAACATTTTCTGCATCTATGGCTCTGTAATTCTGTGAAACCAGATTTTATTAAAAAAAAAAAAAAAAGAAGAACAAGAGGGAAATTTCTATTTAATATTCAGAGCAGACACTGGTCACTAAGTGCCAGCACATGCATAACCATAAGCTTTATGTTCAAATTCCATAATAAAGATGATGTAGCTAAATATTATTGCAATAGTCTGCTGCTCATTTTCTGTGCTGAGAGTTAAATAATAATGAAAACAAATGGGTTTCTTTTTCTGTAAAGAGCCTTGATAATGTCTCTCATGGTAGACACTTGAATATGCACTTGGTAGACACTTAAAATTCTATACATTTCATGTATAGTGTAGACTTCAAATTCTATAACCTGTTTTATACAACCTTCTCTCAAGAAAATGGCTGAGTTCCTTCTCAATAACATTAAAAACATCTGAAACAGCTTTTCAGTTTAAGTATCTGAAATTATTTTACTTCCCAGGACATTAAATATTTGTGGCTTAAAAGCATTAAACTTTATTTGGATCGTCTGCTAAAGAAGAGCACTGTTCTTTTAAGAATCTGGAAACCGCCTGAGGTAAAACTCCGTGATCAGCTTTGCAGTGCTTATTATCACTGTGGAACTGCCTCAGCTGAGTGTTTCAAGAAGACTATAGGTGGTAAAGCCAATAGTGAATGTAGTGTTTACAAATACATAGATATCACTCCAAGAATGACCCATAATTTAAACACTAGATTTGACAGAACAACTTTCAGACACTTTCATTACCGTGCTAAGTAAGTAAGTTGTGTGGCTTGTGTAATGTACTGGGATTTAATATTAAGTTTTTAATATTGCATAAATTATATGGTTCATGGCCACACACTTGCAAGGTAGACCTCATGTAAATTGTACTTGCTAGGCTTAGTACAATATGTAGTGTTGTTAATTGGAAAAAGCTAGTTAAAATGGTATAAACCCCTAAGGCTGAAATAATGGTTCTTCAAAATTGAATTTGGCTCCAAAAGAATAAAAGGCCTTATCAGAAATCACTGTCACTAATAGTGACAAAATAAAATAAATCTGAACTTCCCAAATGGTGCATGTATTCAAAGGTGTTAATAACTTACTTTGCAAATCTATTCTAATAACACCCAAAAGGCATAAGATAATGTGCACGATAATGAAGTGTATTCCTGGCATAATTGTTCAACTTTCTAATGCAGAAGAGAAATACCACAGCATGCATACCATCAGCAAACCCCAAGGAAGGGAAGCAAAGGTAGCTACCTTTGTGCATAGCTGTCACTGAGGTAGCAGCACAGGTTGCAAAAGATCAGTATTAAGATTTTGCAGGTGCTGAAACAGTTCTTTTCTGTCTCATTTGTGTATGATGTCTTTTGTTAGAGTTACATTCTGGAAAAAAAAAAGTATTCTTCTCTCCAAAAGTGGAGTTGAAGATACTATCAAAGGTAAATTTCATGTTCTTTAAGAGGAAAAATTTCATATTAATATTCTTTAGAGGTTCATCGTAGATAAGAATTCTGGAAAGGAATGTCTTTGTAGAGTAAGATACTTCTGTTAGCCTGAATAAAAGATATTTGCATAGTCCTTGTGCAAGAAATCTTCTTTCAGAATAGCTACTAATTCAGAGGCTCAGTTAAAGACTAACAATAGGAAACACTGCTCAGAGTTCTGAATTCTGACAAGAGAAGTTGGTTGACTTACTGATGGAGCCTTGGCCTTGTAGTTTTCTTTTCCTGTTCTATCTTATGATGTGGCTTCCACTCCCAGCTATGCTATGAAAATATTTTGGTTTTTTACTCTCAGAAGTGTCCTGTTAGTTATAAAGAAACTTCAAAGAGCTGTTTTGGTTTATTTCATAAATTAATACTGTGCTATCAAATCCCTGCATATTGCATACAATTAGGCAGTGCAGTTATTTTTAACAAATTACTTCCTTTAAAAATCATGAGAAGGTTTCCCATAAATTCTCTACCACACTTACAATATCAGGAAAAGCTATTTTGCCTTGTACATGGAGGACCATCATTCTGATGATGTATGCCTTATAAATGTCCCTTTTCTATGATGAATAACACCAGGCAGCATTGCTGAAATGATAGATGACATAAAGAGCTATTGCTCTGATGATGTATTCTAGTAAGGGGACAATTTTGATTTAAAATATATAATAAGAGCAAGTTTCTTGGAGTTATCTATCATCACAGCAATAATCGTCAATGCTATATACTCCATTGGTGGTATTGGTCTGACAGGACATAAGATGAAATGGAATCTCTTTATAGGTGTGGTCACTATACTATTTTACTACATAAAATAAGATTGGAATGAGAAAAGTTAACCCATGTTTCTTGGTTTTGTTCTAGTTTTGAAAGCAAACCTCCTTGAGGTAATAGAGCTGTAAAAATAGATACTATTGGTAATAAATCTGCTTTCCGTGGCTCCAAAATAAAGAGCTGTCTAGAATATGCAAATTAATCATGATTTCTGTAGACAAAATGAAGCTTCTGACTCTGCTGGTATAATTACAGAATATATGTATGTCACTGTGACAATATGTAGAATGTAGCAGGTTTTTTGTTGTCTTCTATGGCTCTATTAGCCCATGAATTAAAATGTGGGACATGGGGACTAAATGTCAGTGATGGCATGAGGGATTTACATCTTCAGCCATAGGACCTTGTTACTTTATATATATATATATATATATATATATATATATATATGCATTTAGCTTTCATATGGAATATTTTGCTAAATGTTTGCAATAACATCTTTAAAGTTGTTATACAAATCAAAATGTGAAACTTGAGGTGTAGGTGCTTACATTACAGCATCACTATGTAATTATCAGGCAGACTGAATTAAAATGTGAGCCAGCAGGGACTGCATTTGCATAATATTACAGTGATAATGAGAAGCACAGATGTAAAGTCATAGCTCATAACTCAAGTGATAACCATGAAAATCAGCTTCTTGATGCGGCATTCACATTTGAGAAAGAATGAAAAACTTAGTTGAGAATTACCCTATATATCTTGGTCACTAGGACATTCACGTTATGTTAGACAGGGTACTTTATTGATTTTATAATAGCTAATTCAGAATTATTAGATGTGTAACATGGAAACAAAAAGTGCTGACCATGAAAAAATGAATCAGAAAAAAGTTGATTTTTATGACTCACTGCCTTGCAGATTAGGCTTTCTCACACCCAAATGCAGTTTTCATTTGTAGTCAAATGTGATGCTATGACCTGGAAACAAGCAATAAATTCATTGCATAGTAAATAAAATTGACTTTTTCAAATAATACATGTCAAGCAAGCTTTTAGTCTCTAAAGATTCTTTCAGAGGACAGATTAAGAAAGTGGCATATTATTTGTCTTATACACCACAGTATATTCTGTAACAAGGGTTTCAACATTCATTTACCTCCAACTGCCTTTGAGATGGATACATCTGATATTTTCAGTTCAGGGGATTATTTTTGTGAGCACTAAATGAAATACAGATCTTCTCTTGACTTCAATAGATAAAGTGATAAGGTCCCAAAAGACTTGTGTAAATACAGTGCTGTAAAAATACTTAGAATTAACAATGATGAAGCAGCCAGTAATTTATATCTGTCAGGGCTGATTGCGGGCTGTAACTTTGGACCATATGTTATTAATTTTATAAAAATTATTATGTAATTCTTGATTCAAAGTCCAGAAACCCCACCAGAAATCCTCAGATAATTTCAGCTGGATGATTTCACTGTCAAAAATGCTAAAAAACCAGTGGAAATTTTGGAGAAAAAATAAGTGACTCTAGAATCTCATGGGACTGGTTTGCATGAAAAAGTGAAAAATTTTTTAATTCCTGAGAAAATATTAATAAATGAATAAACATAAGATTAATGATTAGAAACTTTTTTTATGAACTAGAATGATAAAGAGGACAAATAAGTATGGCACATGGGATTGCAGCTACTGAACTGAGTGGAACTGAGATACAAGTCACAATGAAGAACTAAAATGCTATTGGCAGTAACCCATGCCTTAACTATACCTGTGATTTACACTGCCAAGAGGAACAGCTACTTTTATAAAAACAAACAATTCAGGCTTGTTTTTGTTCACAAATCATTTTTTCTATCATCACACTCAGTGGTCAATGTTTTTTAACAAGGACAGCTGTTTAAAACCCCAAAGTATATGGCCTTGTATATGACCCATGTATATATGTACATGACTCAATGTGTATATATATATATATATGTATGGTCTATGGTCTTGTAGGACTTGGTGCAGTGAAAAACTGAAATAGAAATAACTCCTGGGCACATTAATAGAGTCAAGAAGATAGAAATGAGAATAAGTATTTTATATATTTCCAGATGTATTGTCAGCCAATCAGGCCATGAGATTGCAAAAATTCTTTCTGTTGCTGAGGCAAGTTGTAGCTCTTTAAACTGTGAATAGGCAGTGTAATCTAAAAGATTAGATTTAGGTTATCTGAGGGATAAGCTAAAATACTATTTATCACACCATTTTGTAAAGACAGGGATTGCAAAGGTTTTGGAAAATCGTTCTGCCTTGAATAATTCAGAATTAATTAAAGCAGGGACTTTCAAACATCTGTAGTTGGAAAGACATCAACAAAAGTTTTCTGAAATCCTGAAGTTCTTACTGCTTGGTCATGCACATTTGAAATTACCTCAATTCACCATGTGCATGTTCAAGTAACACTAGACTGTGTGACCTAGATAAAAGTACAAACTGTTTAAAAGTACATTTTTAAAGTATTCCTAAATTTTACCACACCCAAATTATTTATAGATGCTCTTCATATGATTTACCAGCTCTAATAAATTACCTGAAATCAGCTTTTCTTAAAAAAAAACCAAACAGGCTTGTTTATCACATTAAGTGCTTAGCTTGTAATGTCAATTTTTTGCTTACACTTTTGTCTAATACAGGCATTTAAACCATAAAAAAACCCACATTAATTTATGTATAAAGTGTTCCAGTGATTAAATTGCAGAACTATTAATGATGTTAAATGATTTAAGAAAATACCTAATAATTTTGTCCATAAAACCTTGAGGAGCTAAACTCTTTTTTATTCCAGTAGTTGAAAACGAATGTTTTTATGAAATATTTGAACTCTCTTATAAATATTAAAGAAAGCTTTATAGAAGAATAAACTGAGAGAAAACTTTGATTCCTGAGACATCTCCTCAGTCTGCTCAGGGTTCAGTAAAGGTTTTATCTAGTTAGGTACAAATTACAGCAAAACCTAATACATTGAAGATCAGTTATTACTCTTGTTAAAATCTTGTGTCTGATTGTCCAATGCAAGAGTATGAAAATATTTTAGCTTCAAATCTTTGTTAAAAAGCAGCTGCACTGCATCAGGTTGATATTTAACTTGTTTGTATGATTTCAAGTGATCCACTTAGATATTGAGAACCTTCCTTTGATCTAAGGTATAAGATGATCTAAAGCTATATAAACACAATTACATAATAGCTACTGTTTTAATGAGAATTATGAAAAGATGTATATGTCTTGTTGTCTGCAACATAAAAATCCTTCCTCCAGCTCTCTGCAACATAAAAAATCTTATTCCCTATCTGCTTAACATGGACTACTGTATAAAAGCAAGGTGGAGATTTGTTAATATTTTTTATCAGCCCTTGCAAAGTGGAAAAAAAATAAAGCTTTATATAAAGAAGGTACTTTAAACTTCTATTTTGTTATGTTTACAGAATTTTTCCATCTGTGAAATTGAACACTATATTGCTGACTTTGAAATCTCTGAGTACAAATTTCAATATAAAAGCATTTCATTACCCTTTAAAATTAATCCTCAAATATCTAACTGCCATTCTTTGGTAACAGCAGAGAAGTTTTTATGTTAACCCTTTTTGGAAAGAAAGAAAAAAGGCTCATTTAATTTTTTAAGGCTATTCATAAATTAAATTTTTTACCACTTTAATTAAAGGATCTAGTATTTTACTAAACACCCAATCCAATAATTTCAATTTTCTTTTTCTACATTTTCCATTTAATTAAAAAAAAGGTCAATAATATTTACTTCTATAGTTACTTATTATAATGTGTTACTTAAAGCATGTAGCTGCATGTTTAACCTTAACCTCTGTTTATCATGTAGGAAAGACTACTACTATATTTTAGCCTGTTCATTCTGGGAAATAATCTGCTTCCCACCAAACAAGTGGTTGTTGGCTGCTTATAAGCACTAACATGGATGATTAATTGAACACTCAGCAATTACTGGCTGGGTAATATAAGAAGATTTGTGAAAATTGGAATTGCCTGTCCCTGCTGTTGTGTATTCTGAATAGCTCTTACTGACATTTGAAAGTTTGAGAAGTCATTTGATTTTGTGTGAATGGCTTTGTCACTTACAGTGAGCTTACATCAGGCTGCTGGAATTGATGCTGTTAAGCTTTCCTTCAACCACGTTAAGCATTATTGTCACTAACATATCATGTCTCATTGAAACAAACAATAAATGAATTCTAAATGCCTTCAGGACTGAGACTTAGTGTCTCACTAAAGGGTACATTCTGATTTCTTGATGGCTTCTCACCAAAATAAAACAGTTCACCTTGAGGAGAATAAGGAACAGGAACAATTCTCTTTTACTTTTTTCCCAGTCCATTCAAAATTAGATTATTTTTTCAGATTAGAGGCACTGTTCAAAAATTTTTTATAAACCCTTTATTTGTATGTTTGATGATAATTTAGATACTTTTGCTTTTTAATTCACACAATGTGAAATGTTGAGCAATCCACTCCATCCAGCAAACATTAGTTGTGTATTACTCAGTCAACGATGACTGCTGGTTTTCTGAGCCTATTTATTTAGGGATTGGTCCTTACGTTTGCAAGTACTTAAAAAAAACGTTATTTGACTGATGTCAAGAAAAATCATAAATTCTTCAACTGAGAACCTTAAAAGAAATGACAATAAAGAAATGTGCTAATTTCCTGCTAGAATGAACATTGGCTTATAGAAAATGAACAATTTCCTTATCTTTTTCTCTTCTTAGTTGACTAAGAAATCTATCTTCAGTTGACACTGAAGAAATCTATTCCTGAAGGACTATAGCCCATGGAAAATACTGGAGCAGTTCATGAGCTCCAGGCCACACTGAACTGCATCACACAGGAAGGACCCCAGGTAGGAACCAGGGAAGAGTGTGAGGAAGAAAAAGCAGCAGAGATTAAGGCTATCGGACTGATCACAACCCACATTTCTCACCTTTTGTTCCACTTGAGGGGAGGAGGCAGAAGAGTGACTTTGAGTTTGGGAAGGAGAAGCAGGGGGAATATATGTGTGGGGAAGGTGGTTGTAGCTTTGTGTTTATTTCTCACTATACCACTACATTGTTTATGGGCACTAAATTCAGTTAATATTCCTGAGTTCATTTTGTTCATTACAGTAACTGGTAAGTGATCTTTCCCTGTCCTTATCTTGTCCTACAATATTTTCCTAATAATTCCTTCTGTCCTGTTGGGAAAGGGGAGGCTTGATGCATACCTGGAAGCCAGACAAGGTCAGCCAACCACACAAGTTTTTTTCTAGCAACGTCTTTAGAGCAGTCTCTTCAGAGTCCTGTACTTCCCCTTCAGATTGCTTTAACTGGAATTGCTAGGTAATACAATTGTGCCATACTCTAATGGCATTCATATTTCCATGTTCTCATCAGAAATTGCCCTCCTGATGCAGTTCTAAGTTTGGCAGTATCTTGTCTACTGTGTTTTTTCCTCCAGAAAATTCTTTTATTCTCGTTATGATGATCTCCTGATAATGAATGCTTGTGGCAAAAATTCTTACAAATCTTTAAACAACATTCTATGGAAATACATTTGAAAAAAAAAAAAACAAACCAGCATTGATACAGAAGCAAATTTTTTGCCTTGCCATTTTCTGTATTCTGCATCCTGTTAAGACAATCTTTGACTGAAACTTCTCTCCTTCCCACTCTCTACATCCTGCAGAAAAAGGGAAGCTCTGTGTTATAACCTGTTTAAAAAAAAATTGTGAGGATTCATAAATCTAGTATGAAAGGGAAGCTCTGTGTTATAACTTGTTTAAAAAAAAAATTGTGAGGATTCATAAATCTAGTATTATTACTTTTTGTAGGTCTAGGTATTGATCTGATAATTCCTAAATGCCTTAACTCCAGTTGTCTTCAGGAATTCAGTGGGGGCCGTATTTCTGCTTTTCTGTAGTTTATGGCTCTGAGTGTTATGGTATATTTGTCTCATCTATCAAGAAGAACCATGAGAGAGAAAGGCACAATTTCTGTTTAAATAAAACCATCACTGGTAATAGCAAGCATGTGGCCAAGGGAAAAAAAGGCAAAAAGGGAAAAAAAAGCAAATGAAATATAAATAGATGAACTAAAATGGAAATCAATATCAAAGGCACTCTGATTAGATAAAAGCTGATGAGCCATGAAGACAAATCATTTAATTTGCTTCTATTTTTAGGGATACCTTCCAAACAAACATAGTGATTAGACAGAAGATCTTCTATACAGGGATATGACAAAAAAGCAAGGGAAAATTTTATTTTTGAATCTGCAGAAAATTGGTTGTTCTAAGAATTATTTAAATCTATATGCCAATACTGGGAGATAATTTATATGGGAAATGTAAAATTAACACAAATCTCCTAGTGCTTATATGCATCTCACATCTAACAATCAGGAAGAATCATTCACAGAATCGCAGGATATTCTTCATTGGAAGGGATCCAAAAGGTCACCGAGTTCAATTCTTAAATATTCAGTCTTTTAGGGACTTTCTATCATATTTTAGGTTTAAAGGATTTAGTCACATACAACTAATCTGAGTTTTCTGGCTGGAAATAGATGTTATTGATGCTATTTCCAGCTGTGAGTATTTTGAAATTCAGGATATGCAATGAAGTAAATTTCATATTTATGAAATCACATGGATGGAGTTCAAGCTATTTAACTGCTAATATTTTGGTTTTCTATCTCTTATAATATGAAGTGCAGATAGACACTTGGCTTGTTCTATTTCATAATTTTAAGCAATGATTCAACACAAGCAGTATGTGTGTTTAATAAACTTTGTATCTCTTTGGAGCTCTTCATTTTGAGCACGTTGCATGCTTTGAGTAAAATTATTGAGAAATCCAAGCATGAATTTCTTTTTTCAGATGTCTGCACACTCAGCAATGGCAACACTCACGTACATTGTGAATAAATTTATAATTTCAATGCCATATTATAAGCTTATGTACTTGAATGAAACCGAAGTGCATGAAAGGTGATTAAGGATATAGTTTTAAAGCATCAGCCAAGATAAACAGTAAATTGAAGCTGTGTCTGTGTTATGGCAGTGGGCTGAATGCCATAATAAAATTTATGCACCTGCGGAGCAGTTGGAAAACTATTTCCACATAAGAGGGAGAAATGTATTCTAGCCTCAAGGCTTCAGAGACGTCTAGAGCATCAAAACCTTAGTAGTTCACTTGCCTTGTGCCACATGGCACACAGGCGTGGCACCGGGGACTTTCCCTGATGTGCTGGGTCTGGGCCTGGTGAGCTGCAGGAGGCCAGAGGACTTGGAGAGCCAGGACGTTAGATTTGACATCTGCTCTAGCCTTCAGGAAATAAAGTCTCTGTGGAGAAAGAAAATTAGTTCTACACCTATAGCTTAGAGGAGGTAGCTGAATTCCATTTCCTGGGGCTGTATTAATTCCTCTCTGTAATGTCCAATGTACTTCAGATTTGAAAAGGGGGTACATTCCCTTATAGATGACTTTGAGGATATAAGTGTTTAAGTAAGTGGGGTTTTTATATAGAAATGAAGGCAGAATTATTCAGTCAATTTTAGTTCTTGGTGTTGGAGGAGACTGGATAAAAAAAATCATTATTACGTTATTAAGAACTGCCCTTTTTCACTGGTGGCACTCTTTGATTTAATATGCACATTAATTATATGGTGGCACAATCTCACTGGCTACATGGTGCCTAAATGTGTGTTCGATAAGGTAAAAAAATCAGGAAGAAAGGAACAGAAAATAATTTTATGAAGTACTGCAAGTTCATTAGACACTGGAAATGCAACAATTTAGTTTTAACTAAACAATAAGTTCATTAGCTCTAGAAGACCATATCTTAAAGCAATACATATAAGTGGTTCTGCCATTGGGTGAGTTCTGATAATCTCAAGTTTATCTTTTTCACTATATTCTGAAGCTATGTAAAATAAACACACTTAGAAGTGACTGAATTTGAAAATAAGGTATACTTTGTAAACTCTTTATTCAAAAGAAAAGGGGTGGTAGCATTGGTGTGTTTGAGGTTTTATTGTCCTCTGCCTTTTAAATCTGTCAAAAGATAGGAAAGTGATACCTTTGCTCTTCTTCAACAGGAACAATTTTTATTTCTCCTGCTCTATTGCAAGCTTCTAAAGATAGATTTTCTTTTAATTTACATGAGTATGTATAAAGAGAGGCCACCTGAATAACATTACTGGGCTGAGGTAGAGGTCCCCAGAACCATGGCTGGCCCAGATGAGAAAGTTGTAACAACTTTCAGACAACTGCAGCTCATTCAGCCACTCATAAGAGCTTTGCTGCAGAGCGTTTATCACTTTCATTGTCCTTCTCTGGACCTGCTCCAGCCCTTCAATGTCTTTCTTGTGGTGAAGGGTCCAAAACTGAGCAGAGAATTTGACTCAGGTCTCACCATTGCCAAGTACAGGGTGACAATCACTGCCCTGGTCCTGCTAGCCACAATACTGTTTGTCACCATGATATTTTATGAAAAGTCCCTTCACCAGGATTTCTTCTTCTGGGAAGCTGGGAAGTTTTGGCTTCTCCCTGTTTTGCTGCTTTGGAATATGATTTGGAGAATTGTTTATCCCAGCATGTGAATTATTTTGATTTAATAGCCAATCACCATCCAGCTGTGTTGGACGCTCTGAGAATTCATGGGTTTTTATTATTCATTCTTGTCTAGCCTTCTGATGCATCCTTTTCTCTATTGTTTAGTATAGTTTTAGTATATAATTTCTTTTAATAATATAATTAATATAATATAATATAATATAATATAATATAATATAATATCTCAGCCTTCTGAAACATGGAGTCAGATTCATCTCTTCCCTCGTCCTGGGACGCTCTCAACCGCAACAACTGTTGATACAGGCCAGGATGCCATTGGCCTTCTTGGCCACTTGGGCACACCCTGGTTCATGTTCAGTTGCTGTCAAGCAGCACTCCCAGGTCATGTTCTGCCAAGCAGCTTTCCAGGCACTCTTCCCCAAGTCCTAGGGAATGGAATTCACTGTTTCTTCCCCACAAAAAAGTTGAATAGGAACATGTTAAGCAGAAATTAACAGTTTAAGTAAAAAATGTCTGAGCTCTAGATACATAATTATATAGATATATTTTCTTACTCTCCGTGCACAAGAGAAATTACTAAGAATTACTACTTCAGTCAGCCTGGTAAAAGCTGCACAACAGCTATTACCTGTTGTGAAGATGACTCTTCCAGGCATATATACCATGTCCAGTTTCTATATTCTCACAGGGTGGAGGAAACACAATAGCCATATGGATCCATATGGTTTAAAACTCTCCTATAGCTTATAAAGTGTGAGCATGTGTTGCCACATATTCTGAAAGTCTTTGCAATTTTTCCCCATTATAAAGTACACATATCCATGGAACTGTTCACATATACTTTTTAAGGGAGACTGAAAGCGTTACTGTGTATTGAATCTACTTACTTCTCTCAGTGAAAATTTAACATGAAAATGTTAAATTTTATTAGCATGCATTATACATGTTTACTGATGTTCTTTAATAAAACAATAATTGTACATAGTCCATCAACACCATTTTGTTACTACCATGTCAGTGAAAAGCCAATGCAAGAACCAAAACCTGTGATCACTAAGTAATTTCAGTTTGAAGACTTTTTCAAATGTCTTGTTTATGTCCTAGCCTATTAAAAGAGGATCTTCTATTATTCTGTTCCTAAGGGATTCTTTTTCTTGTGGGAATTTCTCTTGTTTCTTCTGTTACACCATATTTTTGTGATATTTTACAATACAAAAAGAAAAAAAAAAATTATAATTCACTTATTTTCCTGTCTACAGAAAATAAAACTACACAAGATTTAAAACAGAGGCTGGTGTTTGCTAAAGAGAAATATCATGAATTTTTTATCACATTTTCAGCAATACATAGTGTGTACTTAATTTTCTTCCAACTTATTCTCTTAAATCATAGAATTTATGAGAATGATTCGGGTTGAAAGGGACCTAAAAGAACATACAGCTCCAGTCCCCCTGACTTGGACAGGGACACTTTCTACTAGACCAGATGGCTCAGAGCCCCATCCAGCCTGGCCTTGAACACTTCCAGGGATGGGAACCCACCATTTCTCTGGGTGACCTGTTCCAGCATCTCACCTCCCTCACAGTAAAGAATTTAATCCTAAAATATAAACTAAACCTACCCTCTTTGAGACTAAAGCCATAACTACCTGTCCTTGTAAAAAAGTCCCTCTCCATGTTTTTAGGTACTGGAAGACTGCTAGAAGGTCTCCTAGACCCTTCTCTTCTTCAGGCTGAACAATCACAATTTCTTTAGCCTTTCCTCATAGTAGAGGTCCTCCAGCCCTCTGATCATCTTTGTGACTCTTCTTTGGACTCACGACAAGAAATCCATGGGGACCCCCAGAGCTGGACACCATTTTCTAGGTGGAGTCACACAAGATCTAAGTAGAGGGAAAGAATCACCTGTCTCAACTTCTTGGTCAGGTTTCTTTTGATGCAGCCAGGATACATTTGGTTTTCTGGGCTGAGATAGTGCACTGACAGGTCATGTTGAGTTTCTACACCCCCAATCCATTGTATCAGGACTGCTCTCAATCCATTCTCCACCCGTCTTATTTTTGTACTTCAAATTGCCCTGACCCAGATGCAGCGCCTTGCCCTTTGCCCTGTTGAATTTCATGGGGTTTGCACAGTCCCACCTTTCAAGGCTATTGAGATCCTTGTGAATGGCTTCTCTTCCCTCCAGCATGTTGATCACACCACACTGCTTGGTGTTGTCAGCAAACTTGCTGAGGGTGAACTCAATCCCACTGTCCATGTTGATGAAAAAGATGTTAACAAGTGTCAGTCCCATTACCAAGCCCTGAGGAATGCCAGGTGTCACTGATCTCTATTTGGATATCAGGCTGCTGACTGCAAATCTTTAAGTGCAACCCTGCAGCCAGTTCCTTAACCACTGAGTGGTCAGCCATCAAATCTATGTCTCTCTCCAGTTCAGAGCAAGGATGTCATGTGGAACAGTGTCAAATGGTTTGCCCAACTTTGGAAAGAAGATGTCAATTGCTCCTTCTTCATAGACCAATGCTGTAACCTTCTTGTAGAAGTAGGCTACTAAATTTTTCAGGTACAATTTGCCCTTAGTGAAGCCAGGTGACTGCTAGCGGTCACCTCCTTATTTTCCATGAGTCTTAACAGAGTTTCCAGGGGAAACCACTCCATGCTCTCTACAAGCCCAGAAGTGACACTGACAGGTCTGGAGTTCCCCTGCAGGAGTTATGTTTCCCCTTTTCCCATCAGAAGGAATTTCACTGGACTACCATGAGTTTTCAAATAGGATGCATGGTGCCTTAGACACTTCATTTGCCAATTCTCTCAGGACCTGCAGATGCATTTTGTCAAGTCTCATGCATAGTCTTGTGCAACTTCAGGTTCCATAGATGTTTGTGGACCATAGATGTTTGTATCCTGTGGTGGGTGGGTCTTCACTGTCTCATCTCTGCCTTTGCCTCCTTGACATGAACAGTTTTACTGGAGCACTTGTCAGTGAAGACTGAAGCAAAAAATAATTTGAAAATTCTGAATCATATTACCTTACAGCAGATGTTTGATTATTCTATTTGAGGTGTTTTATTAAATCATTGTTTAATGATGTTGTCTTAAACAATAACTGAATGTACTTGATAACAAGTATGACAACTGTTTGATTCTCATAACCTCTCCTTCTTAGTAAGGTGATGCTGCCATGGAGTATTATGTACTTGCTCCCTGTGGTTTAGACTTTCAAAGAAGGTACTGCCATTCAAGGCAAGTTGCATTTGTAGCAGACCCATTTAGTGGAATTGTTGAGCATAAGGAGGCAAGTTAATTATTTCATTAGTTATGAAGAACTCTGCTTAAATAGCATTCTTCCTGAAGCCAGCATATGAAAGCTGTCTAACCTTTACTATTTCTACCAAAACTCTTAAATCCCTGAAGTCAAATTATGCTTGCAATGATGTACTTAGCAGCCTTAATATATTGCTGTATGAGATGTGTGGTCCTTCCCAAAACAGTAATGCAATTTGCCTTTGGTATAGTTATGTGTGCTAGCTGCAATTCATCAACAGTACTTTGTGCCTTGTGGCTTTAGAGTGCACTAATTTCCATAGTTGTATGACAAAAACTTGCTCATTATTTAATTTATACTCCCAGATTATTAGATTAACAAACAATTAATGTCTAATTTCTAAGACATAGTAAAAGAGGTTTGTTGTGAAATACTCATAAGTATATGCTTTCTATGTTTTTTCTTGGTAGTGGGTTTAGATGTATGCTATAGTGGCAGGATAGAATTGCAAGTTATATATGGCTGTGTGTTCCATAGCTTTCATCTAATTTGGTTAAATACTAGCAGCAAAAAAACTATTATTGGCCTAGGATAACCTTGGAAGCAAAATCTTACAAACTGAAGTAAGTTTGCAAGGTCAGGGTTGTTAATCTTATCCCTGGGGCCTTGCTTTTGGTATTTTATAGGGCATTTATATAGTATTTTTTAGGGGAAGTTATCTTGAGTTTACTGGCCCATGTTGCAACAAATACGTAGAGCAGATTCAAAATTGCTGGTATATTTTAATCATGCCTCCTTACATTATTTTTTCAGTCTTCCTATGTCTGCGATCAGGCAAATTAAGGAACATTTCCCTTTAATATCACTAGATTAAAGTATTAACACAAATGGCCACTCAACTTCTGTGCATGGGAACCATGTTTCTATTTTCACCTGCTTTGCTCTTCAGGTACAGAACATGTGTTTGATAGTGAAAGAATTCCACTGCAGTTTTAGTAAATTCAGTGACACAGGATAGCAAAATATTTTAAAAGGTGTTATAGTATATAAACAATTTATATGTGGTCTGAAGCAGCAAGGTAAATTAAACTGGCATTTTCTTGCATATATTCTTATGGTATCTAATTCTTTAATTATACTGAATATTGTCCAGTTCCTCCACAGCCTTGATGAAATTAACAGCACTGCTTGAAGAATAAGGCATCATAAATATGACTGAGAATAAGAATTAAAGTGTCTCAGGGAAACCCAGGCTGGAAACATAAGGGTGATCTATACATAACTCAGTGGACCCTAGAGAGAAATACAACATGGGTGTGGGCTATGGTTAAGAGTGAACCTGACTGTTGAAACCATTGCAGGAATTATACAGGAGTGCAAAACATGCCATTATTGAGTAAGTCAGATGACTAAAGCCTACATGGTACAGAGGATAGTGGCTGTTGGACATCAGTATGTCACACTGCTGCAAGCTCACCAAGGCAAGCATCATGTGCATCATAGCGGAGCTCACCATCAGCTGGCTGGAAACACCCTGTATCCCATCTTACCATTCAAAACAGCATCCCAAGTCTTGAAAAGCAAGGTCTGTGTTGGTATGACATTTCAGAAAGGGTCAGATCAACCAACAGAACTTTTTTCTAAAACAAGTTCCAAGTTTGGGAAGCAAATATTTTGGTTGAGTTTATCAAAAGTAAATTTAATTTTGCTGTTAATTGTTGCCAGTCTGGAACCTTGAGCCAATCACACAGGGCACACTAATATTCCTTTAGCACAGCAGGTAGTTGAGACAGAGAGAGAGGTGTGGGAAGCATGCTCACATATTTGCTGCTGGTTATTGCGGTCCAGCTCCCTACTACCCTGAATCTGGTCCAGCTGGGGGGAATGTGACAAAACAGATGAGTGAGAATGATGGACTTGCCCCGAAATAAAAACCATTAATAGCAAAGTAACAAAATCAAAACCCGTGTATCTGACAAAGATTCAAAGTCCGGGGGGTGTGATGAACATAACAACATATAGGGGTATTCTGAGGGCAGGGGTCCAATCATGAATGCGAACTCGGAACATGACTTTACAAGCAACAGGTTCTGAACCGACTGAGAACAAGAACCAGAACCATGACCTAATATAGAATAGTTCCACTAACATACTATTAACATACCTACTCCCATGACCATTCTCTTCTCGCCATGACCTGACCAGATACCTCTTTCAGCATCCTGTTTCCCAAGGTCTCAGGCTGATGCTTCCTGTATATGCTGCTGAGGCTAAACCACTATTCATCCCAGCCAGTTGCATTCCCACAGCTCCTAGTTCAGTCATTAGCATCACTTGACTCATCTGAGATGTTAGGGGAGTGGTTTCAACCCTTCTTCAACATCTCTTGAAGCAGAGGTTGAGGTCATGAGCTTTTGCAGTCAAACTGAAGGCAGAAGACAAGAGGATATTGAATATTTTAAGATGCTAGTTTAATTTTTCTGTTTATGCGGATGAATAGTACTTAATTCTAAGAAAGAATGTGGCATCTGGAATGTGAAAGCTTCTGCTTTGACCAAATGTGGGAATCTTCTACCCCAATACAGTTGTCTTATGTCCAGGTTCATAAAACAAATGCTTTTACAATTTGTTTTGCATTTACTTTCTAAATAAACTTTGCTACTAAAATATTAGTTTTCTTTATCCCAGCTTTCTCTTCTAATTCCATATATATAGGTATAAATATATTTATATTCATATTATTTATTCACATTCACATTTACATTCATATTTATATTTATATTTATATTTATATTTATATTTCTATTTCTATTTCTATTTCTATTTCTATTTCTATTTCTATTTCTATTTCTATTTCTATTTCTATTTCTATTTCTATTTCTATTTATTTATTTCAGGAAAGGGAATGAAATATTGGAATCAGAGAAGAAAGTGGATAAAACACTCTGGCAAGGAGATATGATAAAATAAAATCCAATTGAAAAAACCAGAAAATTTGGAAGTAGCCAGACTACAAGCAAATGCACTGAGATTAAATGAGGTGCAATGAAAAGCATCAAAACTTGCCAAAATTATTCCCATCACAATCCCAAAATCAGGGAAGAAAGGTAAGCAAAGAGACAGGAGAACATATTGAAGAAATGAAATGAGAAAAAAAAATTAGAAAATTCTTAAACACAATGAAAACAATAAAAGTGATTGTGATGAAAAGAAATGCAGGGAAATGGACTGAAGCTTGACCAATTGATCCTCATTGAAATCACAAGATTTCATTCCCTTTCCTGAAAGGTACACATAAATATATACATATTTATGTTTTTGTTTCAGAGAATAGTAGGCAATTTTTAAGATATCCTCTTGGAGACAACATAACTTCCTGTTTTAGAGAAGGACCCCTCAGGGGATTTTGTTATTAAAAAAGGCCTTTAAATCCTTGAAAACTCCAAAGTGAAAGAAAAATATGACTAAATGAAGGGTCATTGTGCGGAAAAATAACCAAGCAAATACTGAATAACAAAACACCTTTACTGGGAGATGCAAAAACTTTTTACATAAATTCCCACTAGTAAAACCCTAAATATATCTCTCTGCGTAATAAATTATGTTTTCTGAGTACTGGGCCAAAGTTCTGAAGCAGAATATAAGGATCTATGAAGAGAACAGTTAAGTTTAGCTCAAGACGTAAATTATATCTATTTCTGTAATAATGTGGTGTCATCTACTGTAATATTTCTGGCCATCTTGGCCAGATTTTTTACAATCCATCTGCAAAGACACAGTGGGACTGGTGCTTCAGGGAAGTGACAGACTTGCTGCACATGCCTGAGTTGATGGCACTGCATGTGGCAATAATTGTATGACATAAGGACTTCCTTGGCTTGTCACAGAAAATAGTGCATATTCCCACAGCACAAAAATTCACACAGCTTATTCCCAGCTACATTCCTTCCTGAGGATAAATCACAATATGTGGTGATGTGATTGTAAGCAGCAATAATGACCCTAGCAGTGTGAGCAGGGAGGAAGCTTTTTTTTGTGAGAGTGATTTTCCATTAATAATTTTTAAAGTGTTTTTGATTTTGGCTTTGTTGTATGCTATTTACAGTAAATATTTGATGCTCAGCATTTCAAACAAAAGTTATACTGAACCGATCATTTTATTAAATATATCATCAGTATTATTTTTCTTATTTTGATTCACTTATAGTCAGAAATAATTGAAGAAAATAACAGTGTTTGGTTTTTTTGGTAGGGAAAAGACTTTGTTAATAAAGAGAAAGAGAGATGAGAAGAAACATTTTTTAGATAATGATTTTAGTTTTGTTTCTCTGAATCAGTAAACATGGAACATTAGTTTCATTAGTTTCCTGAAAAATTCTTAAAACAAATATATAATTCAAATTTCATTTTCTGCTTCTCACATGTAGTTGACACATGCTCAATTACATTTCTGGCTGCAGGTTTTGTGGCCGGATCATTTTCCATGCATGCTCAGTCTGATTCACAATGTGAAGACTTCCTATTGGCACTAACAGGAGAAGCATTTCAGCCTTTATTGTTTTTATACTGGACATCTGAAGAACAGTTTGTAAACTGTTGTGGCCACCTGCTACATCTGTAAGCCATGTCCTGTCATATCTGAAATGTACCTATCTTAGACAAATATCAAAATAGATGAATTTGGATTTGCTTCCTTTATATTTTATTGCATTATTATTGGGTCAATAGATGAGAGATAAGAGGCAAAACAAAACCAGACACCTTGTTTACATAATTTTAAATTAATAATGTTGATATTTAGAACTTAATTCATAGGATAAGGAAGTTACTTCTGCATCTTCGTAAGTTATTTTTCTATAGTATTTTTTTCTATAAAAGAAAGAAGTAAAATATGTTTTTTCTAAAAATTGTATATTTTTTAAAGCACGTGTTTTGAATTTCTGAGAAAAAATATTTGGTTAGCTGAATGTAGATATGTTAAAAGCATAATTTATAATTAGGATGAATTTCCACCATGTTATTTTGAAAGCATTTTTTAAATTGCCAACATAAAATAATCTTTTGTATTTTTAACAGAAATTATAAAATAAATTGGGAAATATAAAGAAGATTGGCACTTCAAAAAGAAAATGTTTCAAAGATTTGGCAAGTGGCTTTATTTTATTGTTGTTTTGAATTTGATCTGATTTTAAAATATAAGGGAAAGAAAGCAAAAATGAGCAAAAAGTTGTTATTCAGTTCTGGTTTTTAATATTCCTCATACTCAATAAATTTAAATATCTTCATACTTAGAGAAATGCAATAGTGGCAGGTTCTTGTGAAAGCAGCATTGGAAACAAAACCTTCATTTTCAGAGAAAACTTTGAATATTACTTGCTGAAATTATGTGTTAATAGAACACTATTTTTGATAAGAGAGCAAATGGAATAAGGGAAACATGAGATCAGAAACTTACAACAAGCTTTTTCCTCTTACGTCACAACAAGAACATTGACAGCACCAACAATCCTGATTACTGCTATCATGAATACATGATGAAGTGCTGTCTCACTGAGTTGGCACTACAAAAATTGCTGTTAGAAAAATAGAACAAAGAATTTTAGAGAAGTTGTCTATGTTATGCTTCAATGTTACAACTGCTTGTAAAGGTTAAACTTAAAAGAATTATTCATAAGAGAATCTTGCCATCAAAAGAATCTGACAAGTCTAACAAAGATAAATGGATATAAATTCAAATGATAGTGCTCACAAATCCACTTTCAATCATTTATCAGTAATCCTGGTTAACTGTGGAGCTCCCAGCTATGTGGAAATTGTAAAATATGACACCCATCTACAAGAAGGTCCAGAGGAGGATCCAAGGAACTAATGGGCCTGTTAGCCTGACCTCGATGCCATGGAAGATCATCTTGAGTGCTATCATGAGAATGTGCAGGACCACCAGAGGTTCAAATCCAGCCAACATGGGTTTAAGAATGGCAGGTCCTGCTTGACCAACCTGATCCCTTTTTATGGCAAGGTGACCAATCTAGTGGATGAGGGAAAGGCTGTGGATGTTGTCTACCTGTGCATTAGTAAAGCCTTTAACAACATTTCCCACAGTATCCTCTGGAGAAATGGGCTGCTTATGGCTTGAACAGGTGTACTGTTCCCTGGATAAAAAACTTGGTGAAGATCCAGGCCCAGAGATTGGTGAAGAATGGGGTTACATTCAACAGGAACCTGTTCATGTGTGTTGTTTCACAGGGCTCAGTGCTGGGGCCATCACATTTAACCCCTTTATCTATGATCTGGGCAAAGGAATTTAGTGCTCCCTCAGTCAGTTTGCATATGACACCAGGCTGGGTTGGAGTGTTGAACAGCTAGAAGGTAGAAAGACTCTGCAGAGGGATCTGGACAGGCTGGATTGATGGACTGAGACCAGTTGTATGAGATTCACAAGACTTCAAACCAGGCCCTGCACTTTGGTCACGGTAATCCCATGCAGCATTACAGACTGGGGGAAGAGTGGCTGGAAAGCAGCTGGGTGTGCTGGTCAGCAGCAGCAGGACAAGAGCCAGTATGTGCCCAGGGAGGAGATGTGGCCAATGGCAATGCTGGCCTGGGCCAGAAATACTGTGCCCAGCACCCAGCACTAGTGAGGCAGCACCTTAAATCCCATGTTCAGTTTTGGAACTGTCAATTTAAGAAGGACACTGAGGTGTTGGAGCATTGCCCAGAGAAAGGCAATGAGCTGGTAAAGGGTCTGGAGTACAAGTTCTATGAAGAGTCACTGAGGGAGCTGGAGTTGTTTAGCCTGGAGGAAAAGATGCTCAGAGGGGACCTTATCACTCTCACCAACTACCTAGGTGTCGGAACCCAGGACATCTCTCTGGATGTCCTGGATGTCTCAAAGCCCTGACAGGGGCTCGGAGACCCTGGCAGGAAGCCAAAGACACCTGCTTTAAAAGCGTAGCCTGCCCAGAACTACCTTTTCCCGTGCTGGGGCAGAGACAAGTAACAGCCAACCCCAGCACCTAGGGAATGGAATGAGACCATGCCATGTACCAAATGAAGGGATGAGAGAAAATGGCCTCAGGTTGTTCCAAAGCAGGTTTAGATTGAATATTAGGAGAAGTTTTTTCATCAAAACAGTGCTTAAGCATTGTAACTAACTGCCCATATAAATGGTGTAGTCAGTATACCTAAAGGTATTCAAATGATATGTAGATGTGGCATTTAGGGACATGGTTTAACAGTGGACTTGGCAGTGTTAGGTATGGTGGTTGGGCTGATGATCTTAAGGGTCCTTTATAAATGGAATGATTCTATGATTCTATATAAACTGATAAAATTCTGTGTTGTACATCATCCTTGGTTTGGAAACATCCTCTCTGGTGTCTTTGATAATGTCTGTTGTTCACAAACACTTTCCTATGAGCTTCCAGCAATGAAATCCTTTTAAACAAAAGAGACAATCAAAAATATTTGCTATGAGATCCTGCACAGAAGTTGTTTATCAACTACTGTTTCAAAGTGAACTTCATTATCATACTATTCTAATTTCACTATCCTTAATTGCCACATGATTACATGTTTAATGCATAAAATATCAGTCATTGACAAAGAGTACAATTTGTCTGTGTTTTGCAAAATCAAAATAGATCAAGAATCAGCATAGACAACTGCATTAAAATATTTGGCTGCTTAGAAAATAATCCATGAAAGTGGTGACACAAAAAAAATCTATTCGTTTATTAAATAGGGAAGCAAAGAATTTACCTTTGTTATATTTATAGTTTTATTTGTTGATTTCTGGTGATTTGTGCAAAGAAGCTGTTTTGGAATGCTCCTGTCAAAAGTGCAGTTATCAATTAATTGATAACTATCCAGTTATCAATCATTACAGAGAACTGTAAAATTCTTTAAATTTCCTGCTCAGATTATCTGAGAGTGAAAGATGTAAACTCTGGTAATTCTATAACTTTAGAGCCTCTTCATATATATATATTTTTATAGTTCATTTGTAAGCTGAAATATCTGTAACATAAATTATATTTTAATTTTTTTATATTTCTGGTTATAGTCTCAGACTTAAGCCACTCATCTTAAGTGTGTAGAAAAAGTAGATTTTAATTACATTACACTGTGTACTGTTTAAACCTAGGTCAAAATCTGAAATTACAATAATAACTTTCCTTCCCCATAATTTTAAAAGTCCAAATCCAGTTTCAAACTGCTTCATTCAGACCCCTAAAATACATTATCCAGTCCGTGGTGTATCCTCAATCATTAGTTACTACAGGCTTTTCCTGCTGTGAATTTGTTCTGTTTCCCTGCCAAGTGCATTAACAAGACAGCACCTAGTTCTCAACCTCATCAGTACTCACCTGACACCTCACAAATTGTCAGATGCCAGTTGAGGCACTGAAAACCAGAGGTCTCTGTGGAGTTTTAACCTAAACTGAAAATTAGTAGTAATGTGCCTACCTGTGGCTAATCAAATGACATGAAAAATTAATTTTTATTGAGTGCTAAAAAAGGCTGGCTGAAAGGTTTTGCTAGTTCTTCATTCCCCAGCTAAGTTTGAACTTGTGAACTTTCTGATTTAGAATGTAGTTCCATGAACCTTGGCAGCAAGGTTGGAGACCCTTCCCCTTCTTTCTTCTCATGACTACCTCTTTCCCCTTTCCCCCCTTCCTCTTTTTTTTCCTCTTTTTTTTTTTTCTCCCAGTTAATTAACCATTTTTCTGTAAGATCCCATAAAGAATTTGTGCTGCCACTAGTGCCAGAAGAAGGTGTACATGGCATAAAATTGTAGTCAAGCAGGAGGAGCTAGAAGAAAGCAGGAAGTTTTGAAATGGGGTACTAGAGGAAAAGCATCCAGGAAAAATTATGTCCAGGAATTTGAGATATGTTTATAGTGACATTTTATTTAGGATTTAACTTGGTGTGCCACAATGTAGAACATAAGTTCCAGGCTTTCAGATCAAGGTTCAAAGGCTGTCAGAATTCTCACAGATGAAAGACCTTTGGAAAATAAAGTATAAAAGTCACTAAAACTGCAAAAAAATTATGTGTCATTGTAGTCCTTTAAATTACTAACAGGTATATAGTCGTCTTAGCAATAAGAGGAATTATTGCACAGTCCAAATGTTCCCCATGTTCAAATATAAGACCAATAACCAGAAAATACCAATTGCTAACATGGGAAATTGTGTTCAAGTATGCATTATATATCTTCAGTTTTTGTGCAAAAATATGTTATTTTCCACTAGGGTCTATGTTTCTACTAGGATACTTGAAAATGTGACAGCTCAGAAAAAGAGACTCCTTAGTCTCTCTGCTTCTGATTAGTTATAAGAGATATGACTAAGATTAAGTGGCTGTGCAGTCATGTACCTAAATGCTCATGGAAACATGACTACTGAAAGTCTTGTAGCTGCAGCTGCTGCTGAGACTCAGCTGAGCTACTCTGTTCTGACCAGATTCCACCAGTGGGTGTTTCTCTGGTGAGTCCCAGGGAAGTGCACAGGCTGACTTGTCAAGACTGCACCAAGAAATTTTCCAGGACTTGGATTTCCCATTTTATTTTGTAGTTCCTTATGTACAGAGAGTGACTATGATCTTCTAAAAGTGCTCAGAAACTTAGAAGAGGCACCATAAATTTCCCAATGATGGCTATTATTCAGTAGAGTACCCAGTTCAGATTTTAACAGTGATTGAATAGGTTAAAAATTTTATCAGTAGACTTGGAACAAGCATATACTCCTGTAAAAGAAAGTTTCAAATTGGTAATAGATTAATTTCTTAAGAAAGAAAGTTTAAAACCAGCAGTTGCTGGATTTCCAAGTTACATGAATATGAATTTTATATTGATGATAGAAATGATGGGCCAACATTTCTTTGAGAAGGTCATTACTCTTTTTAAAACTATTCTCATTCTTTCTTCCTATATGTTCTACCAAATATTTTTTGATAGGTTTTCTCTCTTGAGTAAGGTAAGTTGTTGTGTGCTAAAAGGTAAGGTAATGAGTAAAGGAAATACAGGTGATTATGGGGTATCATAGAGTGTACTGTCTTTTTTGAAAGATCTCAGCATTCAGACATTTTATGCTGTGTTGAAATATTATTTAAAGAGCACCAAAGGACATTTTGTTGATACCTAGAAGTATTATCTTGTAGCTGCATGTCAGCTGTACTTGATTTGCTAAAGAAAACCTTAATACTTCAAAGAATCAGTAGCTCTGTACTGAAAATTACAAAAATTGGCTTTTGTATTTAATTTCTGCAGCAGGAACAGGATTTGAGAATAGTATTTTATTCACCAAGAAAAATGAACCCAACGAATTTCACAATTAGAAATATTAATATCAAATAGGCATTCCTCAGGTGGTATTTACTAACTCTTAATAGATTAAACTATGCTGTAGTAAATGTTTTAAAGATAAAATGAATGCTAATGAAAACTTTCTTTGCTACATAGAAGTTTTAAAAAGCAAATATTTTTTCTTTATTCTTTGGTATCCTAGCTCTTTTCAGTTTATTTTCTGTGTTGCCTTTTATATGTTTTTTATGTTGTCTAATGTTGCTGCCTGAATATTTTTCTGGAAGTTGCTAAGAGTTCAAGAGTTGCTAAGGAAGAATTAATTCAGAATTGCTCATGTTATCAGGGCCAAGCACAGCTGTATATACTCCAGTTAACACCTCATTTGCAATGGAGACAGTTTCCTACAAGCCATGGTTAGTTAGTCTCATTTTATTTTTTGGTTAGGCTGTAAATTCACAAAACAAAGTTAGTTTTGTGAACATCTAGAGTAAAATAATAGGCTATACATAACTGATGAAGGATTAATGTAAGTTTTTGTTCTCTTACACTATTTTTCAACTATTTCTCATCCTTACTCTAAGTGTGCAATATAGACATAATTAGGTAAGATTGGAATCTATTAAGTTCATATGAAAATTGAAAGAAGCCTTTAATCAGCTAGCTAGTGCTGCAATGAAATATATTTATAATCTGCACCAAAATGAGAAAGCACCAACCTTATCAAAAGATGTTGATAAATATGCTATTAAAAATGCCTATTCGCCTATGCATAGTTTCAAATGTTGCTCTTGATGGTTATCAAATTCTCTATATGTGTGTACATTCAGAGTCTGAATGATTAGGTAAGAAAATAAATTTTAAATAAATAGCTTATAATTTCTACAGAGGATATGCAAATAACCTTATTAGAAATCATCATCCTTTTCATCTCTAATTTGATCTCTACAATTATTTTATTAGGTAAGTTCTTTGTAATGTTTTAGAAAGGCTTCTCTAGTTTTGAGACAAGCAATTGCTCAAATGAGTCAGTGAAACCGAGTTAGATGTAGATGTTCGTGATCAGCATCATTGATCAAAGAGAACTTTTTTGTATTACAGCTATAGGATTTCCACACATGCTTTATATCACACAGAAGTAAGCTCTGCAAAGGATGCCTCTGGTTATTTTTCAGGCTCTCAGCTGCACATAACTTTTAGGAATAAAAAGTGTTCATAACAGCATTCCTGTGTTAGTCCTATCCATCAGGTACTTTTTTTACAGTGGGAAGGTAAGTCATTAATTTTGGTTTGTGATTACAATCAGTTAAAAATTATTAATAATCATGGTGAAAAAGGAGAACAAAATTTTAATTTGCAGGGTAGCTGGAGGAAAGCACATTACTACAACGCTCTCCATTTTTCTCCTGGCTCTCAAAGCATTTTCAAGCTTCCTTAAAGATCATGTCCTCTTCTCTATGCAAGGATGACGCACGATGCAGGGCAGTTCAATGATGCATCCCACACAGTCACAGACACTCACAGATGTATTATTCACAGACCTACAGCCACTTGGACACTTGTTTTTCATGATGTTTGTCCCACTCAGTAGCTTGTTTGGGTGCATGTCACCCCATGCTTCGGTTTCTGGCACTCCAGAGAGACATCCCCACACGGCCCCTGTGAGCCATGACTGCAGTACTCAGACACGCAAACACAAGCACATTCACCAAATAGAAATCTTCTCACTGAGGGTATGACTTCCACCCCACAGAGCTGATGACTCTCCTCTGACAGACCTGGGAGAAGCTGAGGCAAAGTGTTATTTCTCCGACTGGATTTCCCCACATTCTGTTTGCTGTTTTGGAACCCTTAACATGTTTTGGAACCCTTAACATGTTTTGGAATCCTTGCAGCGCAAGACTTTTATCACATAATCTAACCATATTTTCAGTGTCAAAAAAGCATGTAACATCATGCTGCAGTGAGCAGCATTTCAGGAATTTTTTATCTCCATGCCTTTTCAGCTTTGAAAATGTAGGAAAAGATTGTCTACGGATGTCTACCCCAAAGTGAAGATCAGCTGAAACAAAGATTTAAAGAACTAGTCAAGCAGACAATATAGTTTCTTTCTATACATATATTTTAAGAAACAATTTTGCTTTTAATTTGGTATGCATACTTTTAGTTGTCCACATAAGCATTCAATAAAACTTTGCAGCTAAGAAGAGAGGGCATTGATTTAAACCAAACTTTTGATGCTGCGCATGCCTGACTGAGTTTAGAGCTTTTGTACAATACTCTCAGCCACGATGGTGTGACTCTTGGGTCTCCTGTGCAGGGCAGGGAGCTGGATTCAGTGATCCTTCTGAGTACTTTCCAACTCAGCATGTTCTGTGATAATCTTGGCCAAATGTTGGTTTTTGGCTCCCAGTACAAGCTGTATCTTACCACTAGGGCTCAGCAGTGCTGTAACAGTAGTCTTAACCCCAGGCATCTCATTATGTTATGGTTGCAGATCTTCCTATTAACATAATAACTTTTTTTCCCCCTGAAAACACACACCATAAAATTGCTTTTAGAAGTAGTTGTGATTGAAGCACTTGACCTTTCCTTTTAGATGACTAATTTTAACAATATGTGAGCAATAGGATATATTTCCTGATGGAAGCTTAACTAGTAACATATAACATCATTAATTCGTGTAGGGGGCAAATAAAAATACCCCCTTATGTATGCCAAACAACAGCTTTAAATGATAATATATTCACAAGAAATTTTTTTTTCCAAAAAAGGTGAATATCTGGAGAAGAATAATTGCACTTGTTAGAGAACAGGTACTGCAAAATCGTTACCTTCTTCCCAAATACAAAGCACCAGACATAATTTGCAATGAATGGACCACACCACAGAAAAACACTGTTTAAATGTGTATGGTTTTATTTAGGTTTCATATTTCTGCATTCACTTGTCCTGTTCCTTTCCTAACCTAATTTCCATCTCTACCTGCTGTCTTTGTGCATCTGCCTTTCAATTAAACCTCACACCTGCAGTGGCTTCAGTCTACTGACCATAGCAATTAGCTCTTTCCAATTTAGCTGAGCTCATTGAGTACTTGTGTGATTTAGAAATAAAAATTTAAAAAAAGGAAGAAATTAAAATAAAATGGGGTGGTTCTTTTATTTTTTTTCATATATTCTTGGTAGACAATATGCTTTGTTGACAAAACAATTTCTCAAATACCTTTACCATTTAACAATTCCATAACAGGATAAAACACATTGTTTTGTGCAATGACAGATCTTAAAATCATGAGTGTCATTTCTCAGTTAAATGGACAGAGAGTGAGCACACATATCTACAGATTAAGATTGAGGGATGTTTTTTTTTTATAACTAGATGCTAAATTTTGCTACTTTTTGCTGAGTGCATAGGAAGAACCTCAAAGATTTAATAAAGAAAAAGTGGGAGGGGATATATTTTTTTAAGACACAGTGTTTTTGAGTGATTTAAAAAAAACTGTGACAGGGTGCAGCCACAAAAATCTTTGTATTCTACTGGAGGTGTGTAACTAGTTTAAGAAGCATATTTGATGTATTTAGGGTCCCTTCAAATTTGAGTCATACATTTTGGATTTTAGCCCCATTGTAGGCACTCCAGGCTGTATTTAGGCAAAAGAAACACTATAATGGATAAAATATTGAGGCTACTGAAGAGAATTCATATCAATATAATTCTGGAGTCATGTTGTTTTTTCTTCAAAATCTGAAAAATGTCTGTTGCATGATATGAGAATAGGACTTTGCCCACTGTTGTGAGAAATTCCCCACTGTGAAGTAGAATAATTTGACAGTTAGCTGCTGCCCTTTTTCCAAGGGGCCTGCTGTGATTTAACATGGCTCTCTCAGCCTAATTGGTCAAATGCCAAATGTAAAGTGCTGTATAAATGTAAAATATTATTACAGAATACTTTACTTAATTGGAGTAAGTTTTTTATTGAATTCTTCAGTAGTAATTAATTTAACCTAGTGATAGTAGACTGTAATGACTTATTTTCAATTGGTTGATATTAGCATATATTCTGCAGAACAGCTACATGTACATATGTAGCTGATGCCAAGTAGTTAAATAGTACTTTGACAAAAAATGGACTTTAAGGAGATAGGGTGGAATCCTGTACCCTTTAAACAAGTGATGAATCATGCTGTGATGACCCATATTGTATCCATAATTTCTGAGCATCTCTTTCACAACTTAAGATGGAAAGATCTTTTACAGGGCATATGGGTTCTGTTTTCTGGAAAAGTCCAACTAAATATCATTAATATTTACATATGTGCTATTTCAGGTTTACTCATTGGTATAAGATGAAGAAGTTAGGCGTTCTTTCCTGATTGAAATTAATCAGGCACCCTAGGTTCACTCACTGTAGTAACACTTCCATCCTTAACAATGCCTCTTCAGGCAGACCTTCAGATCTGTAGGGGGGGACCTGCAATCAAAAGTGCTAAGATGCTGAGCATTAATATGCTGTTCAGAAAGACGATGAGTCACAGCTGAGTTTCTCAGTGTGCTAGTTGGATGACAAAGCTGATTTAAAAAGCTCTTGCCACATGCTGCATTTCATTGTTCACTCAGTTGTGCTAGTATAATTGTGTATGGATCCCATTGTCAGCAAGGTTCCTGAAATTATTGAAGTTAAAAGAAATCTGCAAAATGAATGGCTCGTAATAAGGATTAAGCTAGTCACCATCCCTAGAGTCTCGTAAGTGTTGTATTGACAGAGCTGGCCTGATGATGAGTGCCAGTTCAGGCACATGCACTTTTAGAAGGCTTTGTTCTCAAAATCAGTAGACTGAAGGGCTAATGAGTAAACTGCTTCTGAGCATTCCTTGATGCTAATTATCAGTTTATGGATGAGATGAGAATCAATTATTAAAAGGAGACACATGGAATTGCTGTGGTGACTGTTGATTGGCTCTGCCTTTTAGGAAGGGCAAAAAAAAAAAAGACTCACACGGCTGTAATTTGGGCTCTAGATTCAGCTGGGAAGCAGGAACTTAGAGCAGGACTAGCTGAAGCTTTCTTCTCCAGTTCCATCCAAGAGGGTTAACAGTATATATTTTCCACTGAAAACAAAATTTTCCTGGCTCACCAAAGTCTCTGGTGGGAAGGAAGATCTACCTTTGAGGTTGTTATCTACTATGTGTTGTGTGAGACCTCCTTGAATGTTTGCATGACTGTGAAATCAGAAGTCTAGAAGTGTCAAATTTTAGGCTTAAACCCAGTCTGAGTAAAGCATAAGCTGAACCCTAGATTGTCAGTTCCAGCGTCCAAACAAATTGCAATAAGATGGTGTAAACATCTTCCACATCTTGTCTTTTCCCTAGTTTCTGTGTACTTTTGACCTGCATCTGCTCTGGACATGTGACCTTTCCAAGATGAAGACCACACCTTTGTGCGGAAAAATGAGCACATTGTGGCTATTGCTGTGAGCAATGGATAGTGCCATTGCAGAAATCACAGCTCCTTAACGGCTCCCCCAGGGAGCTTCTAACTGGGAAAGTGCAGAAGGAAGTGTTGGAGACAGGCTTATCTGAAAAGATAGCCACATATTTGGCAGTTAAGTGACAGTTATCAGAACTGAGCTCTTTAAAAAAAACAGTCTGATCCATACACAGATAATATTTATTATCTCTTTCTATTATGTCAGTTTGGATGGAAATGTATAATGGCATAAGTTTTCTTCTAATTAACATGGTAAATCACACACTGTAAACCAAGATTTTCTTATCAAATTCTATTTACAAATGCATGTACTTCTTCAGGCATGTTCTGGTTTCCTTTGATGATTGGGATTTATAATACAGATAAAGATAACCAAGAAAAATCCTCAATCAACAGTTTTGAAGTATTCAGTATTTAGGTTTGAGTTTATCTGCACTGTGAAATGCTTCTGCAGCTAAGATGAAATTTAAATACTGAACGGTTTGATAATAATACATTTATAGAGGAAAATGGTCTTATAAGAAATGTAAAAGAATTGTATTCATTACTCTGGGGGCAGTTTTACCACCACATTATTTTTATTGTAGACATATTTCTCTGGATATTGAACGAGCTCAACACACAGAAGAGCCATAGCCTACTCTTGCTATTAACTTTCTTTGTTTTTTGATCAGGAAGCACACATTTCCTGGTTAGGAAGTTACTTGATTCCAAATTCTATACAGAAATCATAAGCCTACGCTTTCATGCACATAAGCCTATACTTTCATGCAGTATCTATCTGGTACTTTTCCTTATTTTTTTAAGCAATTATTAATACCTCTCAAGGTCTTAAGGTAGTCTAGGTATCTGTGCATACAGATTTTTAAGACACATATTTAGTTAAATATCTCTTAAAATTATTGTGGAATAAGTTGAATTTTGTGGTGCCTTGAACAATGACAAATCTGTAGATTTCCTTTGAATATCATCTCCATTCTAGCCAGACCGAGACTTTGTTTTCTTTCACTTGTCTTACTGAAGATGAATTATATTTTGATAGCAGTAATGATTTTTTTCAATGTAAAGAACATGATTGCCCTTTTTGTCAGTATTTCAAATTATTCTCTTTGTAAAATTAATTAATTTCTGCATGTTTGTCTCTGAATTTTTTGTGATTTTTTCCCTTTCTTTGGAAAAGAAGAATTCCATTCTTTGTTGTCTTTTTTACTTCTTTTTCTCTCAGGAAATTTTACCTGAGTCTCCATGTCAATGGAGGTGATCCCTAGGGAGACACCAATAATGTGATTCCTTGTGTCTTCTTTCAAGCTTTTGTACCAACATTTGGGAAATTGAACAAGGCAGAGTTTCTGATCATTTCAAACTGAGGACTAGGAATTGAGGACATAATTATTGTCACTCTTCTTATTGGCAGAATACATTTTCCTGTAACTTCCTTTATCCTTGATTTTAGAAAGGAGCAGAAGTGTATGAATTTTTGTATCTTCACGTCCCCATACAAGAATTAAATAAAAAGATTAATTAATCAAGTGAAGAAAGGAAAAGAGCCAGAAGCAGAAGCTAGACAAATTGCAATGATGAATAAAACTTTTTTTTCTTTTTGGACACCAAGAATAAATGAAAAGACACCATATTAAAGGGAAAATTTTCTCACTTATTCTTTTTCCTATTCAAGTCTGGAGACTTTTGTTCTGGAGGTATATTGTAATTTGATGTATTTTATCATGTTCAGGATTAACTGGATGGAATTAAAGGACTTTTTAAAACTGGCTATTAACAGGGCAATGACAGCAGTGAATGGCTGAAGAAAACAACTGCAATGGTATTTTGTGTGGAATGGAGTCAAGTCACTGTGGTTTGAGGTTGCCTACTGAATTAATGCTTTTCACTGTAGATGAAAGGTAATGATAATTTGCAAATTGTGAAGGTGTTTATGGCTGAAACTTGCATTTATTTGCAATGTGATATTAAAGCTAAAAAACCACCTGTAGATGCATAGGCATATAAATTTAAAGACTGAAGACTTGATTGTTGGCAACCTCATTCTTAAGTATTTAAAGGTTTTTAAGTCTCTGTGTTCTGAGCTGATGTTCTTCCATCTGTCTTGGATATTCAGTAAGAAATATTTGTCTTATTTTTTGTTCAGGTTATAAATTCACAGGTAAAGCAGAGTGGAATATCTTTCCCTACATTTTCTATTTCTAGATCATTATTTATGTGACTTGGTATCCCTGAGTTCTTGATACGGGAGATGTGACAAGGGTGCTACTAGTGTCATTCTAACTCAGTTGAAAGTTTTTGAGTTTTCCTGTGGGCAATCATTTGAAATGTCAGGTTCTTTTTTTTCTCCTGTTTCATCTCCGTAATGGTTGGAAACTGGAATTTAATGGGACTCTTTCACTTTGAGGGAAAAAAGGTTTTGTTATCAGTTCCAATGTTCATCTTTCATTTCTATTCTTTTCTGATCAGATTTTTCCTTCAATAACTTTTCTACCTTTGATACCATGTTAGGTCACCTTGTTATGTTAAGGACTGTAGAAGGGGTCCTCTTCTTTTTTAAAAAAGGAACCACTGAAATATGTAGCAACAGACATGGAATCCCTGCCATCCCAGTATATAAAAAAAACTGGAATTGCCCCTAGCACCATTTTTATCATATAAATGTTCTCATTACAATAATACTTCATTTTCTGTTGGTTTTGTTGACTAATATTTTGCTATATAAGAAGTGTATGTACAACACATTGGAACATAAAAGGTTTGGTATAAAAAATAGGATAATTTTGATGCATTAGACAACTGCCTAAATACAACTATTCTGCTGAATTTGGTCATCAGTTAGAAATGGTTGCAAATTTTTGTTGGACAATTTGACAATTTTATCTTCATCAACCTGTAACAGGATTAAGTATATACTTTTATGTATGGGGAACCTGTTTTTACTTTGGTCAGTATTGTGAAGAGAATGGACATACTGGACTATAAAGGATATCTTAGAGAATTTGTCAACATCTTGTGCCTCATACAAATCCATTGATTTCACTTAGAATTAATCTCACCTTCTTCATTCACGTCATTATGATTAAATGATAAAGAAAAAGAGCAAAAAACCCTTCTCATCAAGACCTGATCCTGCACATTCATTATGCAAATTGTAGCTTGTAAATTTACCTGGAGTATCCTGGTTTCCATGAAAGCACACAGCACAATTGTTCTCAGATGCAGACCCACTTATGGAAGTAAAAGCCACAGTGGTTTTTTCTGTGAACAATGTCAGAAATCCTAAGTTAAATGTGGTGATCTATTTTTCTGATAGTATATTTGTGGGCAAATATTAACCCCATGGAAATGGCAATGATGAATAATTTTGGTTTGAGAACTACTTAAGCCTAAATATGTTTGGCTAGCTTCCTATGTAAAACAGTCTCAGTATTTTTTTGTTACTATTTCAGCATCAAGGCCAAGAACAAGTGGTTGCAACAAACATATTTTCTACTAAAGAGATTTCAGTGTTCCTCTAAAGTGCTAATTCACTTTTCATACTCTTTAACAAATTTATTTCAGTGCCAGATTGGTCTCTATTTTAATTAAATTTTAAAATTCACATATTTAATTTCACCTTCCTCTACTTTCAGCTAAGTCATTGCCTGCTAGATCCATATTCAAAGAATTTCCATTACTTTGAAAGAGAATATTAGTGTAATGTAACTGGAAGTAATAAAGAGTAGGAGTTTAGTTGCAATAGTATATCAGATTGTGGTTGCCAGAGAAATCAAACAAATGGCAACATAGATTTCAGCTGATTGTCACAAAACTGAAAAATGACCAATATTAGATTTTTGCATTCTCACTGTAAGATTTTAAAAGAACTCCTGTCAGTAATGATGTAGTGCATTGCTGCTTTCTGTTAAGGACATTATTAATCTGATTAGCAATCTTTCCATGAAATAGAAAGCAAACATTAAAAATTCATTCTTCCCCTTTTATATTTTGGTATTGACATTTGGTGTTGTTCCAAGTAAAAAAAGTGTGTTTCATCTTCTAAATAAGTGAAACAATGAATTTTAGAAAACCACAGCTATACCCAACAAGTGATTATTTCTTTGCTTTCATATAAAACAAGTATTGCATATATAGAATATCTATTTTGTTGCTTTTGGATTGATTATATTTATATTTATTGAAAGCTAGATATTTTTCAAGTAAAACTATAATTTCTTTCCTGTGAAAGAGCTGGCACTCACCCTATCATTATATTTGTTGTTGTTGTTCTCTTGCTATATCTTCTCTCTAGATTCCCATAAATGACCTGGAAACATTAGAGCCTTTGTCCTGTTGCTTTTAGAAATAAAGTAGTTTGCATGGGAGGATATGGGAGGATATCACAGTCTTCAGAGGGTATATAAAATGGAAGTAAAAATGTCCCACTTACACCAACATGCTGTATTCCAGCCTCAAAACTTTCAAATTTTAAACTTCAGTTAAATGGCTAAAAAATGTGTTGTTTGGAGTCTTTTAGTTTTGTTTTATTTTTCCCTGCTTTAGATTTTATTGTTTGTTTTCTGGTTTTTTTTTTGTGTAACTTGTTTAGGTTTGTAAGTTTTTAGAGCTTTTTTTTTTCTTTTTAATGAACAGTTAAGAGAGTAAGTGGTGGGGGTCTAATGTAATCAAGTTATTGAGAGTGAGAATAGTTCAAGGACCAAATACATGTAGGTCTACTGAGAGTACATTTAGTACTCTCATGTCAGCATGACATATAAGTAAATAAATTGTTTTATTGCCTAATATTATATTTATAGAACAAGTGAGACTAGAGGTCTTATCATTAATGAAAGTCGTGAAGCTGGTTTCTGCTTTTCTTGAAAAACATGAGAAAGAGAGGTGCTGGGATTAAATAAAACATTATTAAGGTGATCATCATCTTTCACAGGCACTGTTGCCTTTTGCCTAACCTGGAAATGAAACTCAAGATAATTTTAGTAAGGAGGTAGGAGGCAATCTTTACTTGAAGGCTTTCAGAGGCAGTTATGGAAAGACGTCCATAAAAGCCCACTCCCTCCAGAGATGACTACATATTTACAGGTTTTAGGAAATTAGCATAACTGAATAAAAACACGAATTAGGAGGACAAATGATGATGCAATTCACCCCCCAGTTCAAACCCCTTCTCTGGAGTCCCTCCCTCAGCACTGGCTGTACTTTGCCTATGAAAATGTATCTCAAAGAGTTGTTTTGAGCCTTGGTTCCCAGGAATAACCAAGATAGCACTGGTGCCTTGTACCCACGGGGCTTGGAATTTCTTTTGGCTTTCTGTCTAGGGAAAGACTGTGAAAAAGTACTGGGAAAACTAGCCACTTTTATGATAGGCTACAAAGCTACAAATGTATGTGCAAAAATACAAAGAACATACAAAGGAAAAAAGGAAAATCCAAACCAGCATCACACTACAACTATGTTTACACTTTTCATTTTCACCACAGTCTAGATGGAATTATTAATGGATTTAGTGATTAATTAAGTCAAGAATGACTTAAAACTTTGCTCTCTTCTTATATTTATTTGGACGACTTATTTTGGTCATCAACTTAGCAATGGATGGCCAATTTCTGCCTTAGAAACCTCCCCATGTAAGTCTTAGAACACCTGATCTTTCAGCAGAATAGCACAGATTATCCTGTACACACTTGAAAAGAAGCTCTTTTATGAAGACACAGTCACTGGAGAAGATGGTCTCTCTATGTTCTTAATGGGACAGTTGATCAGCAGTTCAAATAAAACATGGAGCAATTCCAGATTCAATCCCTTCTTTTCCCTCAAACCGCAAATTAACTCCATGAGGCTATGAAAGTACCTTAACCTACCAATCACTTGGGTGTTTTCTGAGGTGGAGTTGGCCAGCATTTCTCTTTAAATTACCCATGTTGGATGGCAGCTTGAATGCTGACTACAGTTTTGTGAGGTGTGAAGAATAAGGGTGAAACCATAAGTATTCTGTGATGGTGTACGGTGGTGCTGGCTGAGAGGCAACATCTGTGAGGGCAAGTCAGGGCTGCCTTGTGCTTCACCCAGCGAAATCCAACTGGGACCTGGTGGGCTTCTCCAGGAGATATATTTAAGAGCAAAATGCAGAGCAAGCAATGAGGAGTAAGGCAAAAAAAAAAAAAGAAAAATAACAATGTGAGCACCAAGGCCAGGAAACAATCAAGGGAAGGAGTTTTCCCAGGCAGCAGAAGAGAGGTTGCCCAGCAGCCCATGGAGATGGCATAGCAGAGCAGATATTTACACTGCAGCCTGTAGTGGACCCTCTGCTGGAATGGGTGGATATTTCTTGCAGGGACTGAGGACCATGGAGAGTCCATGCTGGTCTTTTTTGTCCTAAAGGATTGCAGCCCATGCTAGAGCAGGGGAAGGAGCAAGGGAGAAGTTTTATGGATGGATCCCATTTCCCATCTCCCTCCAAGTAGGGTTGATGGAATCAGAAATGAAGAAATGAAGTTGAGACTGGAAAGGAAGGAGAGAGGGGTTGAAGGAATGCTATTTTAAGTTTTGATTAATATAATTGAAATATACTTTTAATTGGCAATAAATAAAATTAATTATTCCCCTAGAAAAGGCTGATTTGTTCATGTTGGTAGCCAGTAGTAAATTATCTTCTTATCTTTATCTCAACCTATGATCTTTTACATCCTAATTCCTCCCCCTTTCATTTTAAGAAGGTAGAGAGAGAGAGCAGGTAGGTGAACTTCTGGCAGCCAGCCCAGGTAAACCCATCACAGAATATTATGTCATTTCTGTCAAAAGGTTTAATTTACTGCTCTACAGAGCACTTATATGAAGTTGTTTGCTATTTAAAAACTTTAGGGCCAATACATTTCAGTTTTCCTTTTGGAATGTATTTATTTATTTGCTTTTTGGCATGTCTCTTTGTTGAATGGGACAGACATAACTGCATTAAAAAATGAATCTGGGTGGATGGATATGGTGACTTTTTCTATACTGTTAAAAACTTTTATGAAATATGAGTTACTCTAGGCCTTACTAGGCTGTGTTCTGCTACAGATCTTATTCACCTGGGTTTTATTTGCATAAGTTTCCTGAATGTAAATTATTTAAGACTGATTATTAAAGGTTGAGTGAACTGGATTTTTCCAGTGAAAATTTGGCTTGATCTCCAGTGCTTATATAATTACCTTAATCCCAAATTTGTCATAGACTTGACATGTTTATCCATATTAAATTCATTTATATGGGTAGCACTTGCACACCACTTCTGAAGCAGCAGACAGTAACTGACTGCTGAGAGGTACAGAGGATAAATGGCCTGAACAGCTTTTTGAACTGCTTCTCAGCTGTTTCCTGGCTCTTTGAGTACTCACAGTCCATTTCATGGCAAAATTAAACATTAGTTCAAACCACTACTGTAGGTAGTTTGAGACAACATGCTTTACTTAGCTTTGAAACAGTCACTTAGAGATAAGAGGAATCTTACTGTTTCTCAGATGCTAGATGGTACTGGGTAATTGAGACAGTTTCTAATTGTGTGAGAACATTTCCTTGATTCTGTAACAGCTTAAATGACCCCTTTCTTGTTCCAGCTCAAGCTGCTTCAGAGGAGGAGTACCCCTGCGATCAGATACCCATTCACACTGTGATTCTGTGGGCACCAGCACCTGCTGCTTTCTCTAATTGTCCAGCACTGGATGGTAGGGTTTGTGTAGTGCTGTGCATTCCCTCCTCACCTTTGTGCCACAAACCAGGAATGGAAAGAGTTAGAGAAGGCTGACATACACACTGACATCCACAGAGGGATCACAGATTAAGAGTGGTGGTTTTCTTTGGACTGGAGCTGATGGCAGATGGTGCAAAGAGTCTTCCCAGAGCTTCTGATCTTGATTTTTATGCCAGAGCTACTCAGAGCAGTACCACTAGCACAGCCTGTTTCTGATGGATGCCTACTTAAGCAATACTAACAGATGAGAAATAAAAAAACTTCTTAAGAGGCACAGATTAAATTTACATTTGCCTGTCTCTTCATAGTTAGACTCAGCTGATTTTCTCTGTAGAGAAGGGAAAGGTGAAAATCATTGTTACATAGTAATCTCCTTTGAAGCATTGAGAGGTGTATGCCACATGTTAAAATGAGACCAAGACAGGGGTTTCAAAATGTAACCTTTATTCTAGAAAATAATTAAATCTATCATCACAGACATACAGATGAAATTCTAGTTGTTTTTGAAGAGTGGATGACAGGAGCACTGACTACATCTTTTTGTGTACATCTTGTAGCGTATGATCAACTCACAGTCAACCCCAAAACTGTGCAGGATCTGCTGCTCCATCTGAATTGCTTCAAATCTATAGGGCCTGATGGGATTCACCCAAGAATCCTCAAAGAGCTAGTTGATATCATCACAAAACCTCTCCTGATGATTTTTGAGTGTTCTTAGAAATCCAGAAATGTCCTAGCATTGGAAACTGACAAATGTGCTGATTTTCAAGAACAGAAAGAAGGAGGACCCTGGACGCTCCAGGCTTGTCAGTCTCCCTTCAGTGCCTGGTAAAGTCATGGAGAAGATTATTCTGGGAGGTATTGAAATTCACCTGAAAGAGAATGCAGTCATTGGCCACAACCAGCACAGCTTCATTAGAGGACAATCCTGCTTGTCAAACGTTATTTTTACAAGGTTAGAAGGTAACCCACTTTGTTGACCAAGGGAAGCCAGTTGATCGTTTTGGATTTCAGTGAAGCTGTCAATGCTGTCTCCCACAGAATCCTGGGGAGACAGCATTGACAAAATATCCAGCACACAGCTGGATAAACCCATCCTGTGACGGGTGAGCAACTGGCCCACAGTTACACAAAGGGGTAACTGTGTAACTGTGTAACACAGTTACACAAAGGGGTGTAGAGAATGAGGTGACATCAGACTGGGGACCTGTCACTAGTGGGGTTCCACAGGGCTCCACCTTTGGCCCTGTGCTCTTCAACATCTTCATGAATAACCTGGATGTGGGACTGGGAGGGTCACTGAACAAGTTTACAGATACAAAACTAGGAGGAGCTGTTTACTCCCTCAAAGACAGGGAGGCCCAGCAGAGAGACCTCGATAAATCAGAGGGCTGGGCAATCACCAATTGTATGAAGTTTAACAAGGGAAAAGTGATGGATTCTGCACCTGGGATGCGCAACCCAGGATGTGCAGACAGAGTGGGGAATGAGATGCTGGAAAGCAGTGCAGGGGAAGGGGACCTGGGGGTTATGGTCCAGGGAAAGCTGAACATGAGAGCAGTGCCCTGGCAGCCGGAGGGCCAAGGGTTTCCTGGGGGCATCAGGCACAACATCACCAGCTGGACAAGGGAGGGAATTGTCCCATTCTGCTCTACACTGGGGTGGTCTCAGCTCAAGTCCTGTGGGCAGTTCTGGGCACTACAATATAAGAAAGATATTAAGCAATTAAAGACTTCCCAAAAGAGAGCAGTGAAGATGATTAAGGGCCTGGACAGGGGGCTGAATGAAGAGCAGCTAAGATCACTTGGTCTGTTCAACCTGGAGGAGACTAAGGGAAGACCTCATTGCAGTCTCCAGCTTCCTTGTGAGGGGAAGAGGAGGGGCAGACACTAATCTCTTCTTTTTGGTGACCAGGGACAGGACATGAGGGAAAAACCTTAAGCTGTGTCAGGTGGGGTGTAGTTTGGATATTAGAAAATGGTTCTTCAGCCAGAGGGTGGCTGAGCACTGGAACAGGACCCCCAGGGAAGTGGTCAGAGCATCAAGTCTGCCAGAGCTGAAAGGGGTATTTGGACAATACTCGGAGGCACATGGTGTAACTCTTGGGAATGGTGCTGTGCAGGGTCAAGAGTTGGACTTGGTGATCATTATGGGTCCATTTCAATTTAGCTTGTTCTCTGATTCCATGATATTTTATTGCACTTGCTGCTCTATTTGACAAAACACTGCTCTTAGTCTTCCTCAGATAGCAGGCCATGGGAATAGTGCCTATCTGGTTTTTTTTGGGAAGTTTTTATGACATATCCTTTAACTGGCACTTAATGTTTTCCTTACAGCTCAGAATGTGCACCCTTACTGAGTTAGAAAGTTAATTCTCTGCTGTCCCTTAGAGAGAAGTTTGATTGTCAGATTAGATGAAGTGAACATTGAACAAAATGAATGGGTCTGCAGTAAGGAAAATTAGACCAGTGAATACTGGATTGGTGCCAATGTCTCAGAAGTAAAAGTGCTTGGTAAAAAGTAAGGTTTGTTCTCTTGTTTTTATATCAGGAAGATATTGATGTCATGTTTCTGACCTTAAACAGCAAGGAGAGGACTTTGATTTTAATGATAAGGAAAGGACTTGGATTTTAGTGGTGCTCAGCATATTCATCTTGGATCTTTTATTGGGATTTTGGTTCTTATCACCTGAGTTTAATATTTCATAAGTTTACTCATATGTTTTCGATAACATGCGTTAGGTTGACCCTGGAAGCCCAGAGCCTAAAGGCCCACTAAAGCTGATATCAGTGTCTTCCTTAGCTGGACAGGGGAAAGAAAATATAACAAAAGGCTCATGGGTTGAGTTAAGAGCAAGGAGAGTTCACTCACCAGTTGCCATCATGGGCAAAACAGTCTCTACTGGGGGAAATTATTTTAATTTATTACCAATCAAATCAGAGAAGGACAATGAAAGACAAAACCAAATCTTAAAAGCATCATTCTCCCTCTCTCAACTCCACCCTCCTTCTTCTGAGATTTAACTCCACTACCTTCTCCCTCACAGTGGCACAGGAGCATGGGGAATGGAGGATGCCACCAGGTCATCCACAAGCTGTCTCTGCTTCTCCTTTCTCTTCTGGGAGAGAACTCCTCACAGTCTGCCCCTGCTCCACTGTGGGGTCCCCACCATGTGAGAGAGTGATCTGTGAACTTCTCCAAGGTGAGTCCTTCCCACAGACTGCAGTTCTTCATAAACTGTTGTGGGGTCACAAGTCCTGCCAGCAAACCTGCTCCAGTCTGAGCTCCTCTTTCTATTGGGACACAATTCCTGTCAGGAGCCTGCTCCAGTGAAGGCTTTTGTACATAGTCACAGCCTCATTTGGGCATCCACTCACTCTAGAGTGGGGTTGTCCATGGGCTGTAGGTGGATCTCTCCTGCCGTGTGAATTTCCATGGGCTGCAGGGCACAGCTGCCTCACCATGGAGCACACCAGGAGCTGCAGAGGAATCTCAGCTATGGCACCTGGAGGAACTTCTCTCCCTCCTTAACTGACCTCGGTGTCAGCAATGTTGTTGCTCACATATTCTCACTCCTTTCGTCATCTGCAAATGCTGTGGAAATTGAAATGCAGCAACTTCATCCCTTTCTTATATCTGTTACCCCAGAGCACTATCACTGTTGCTGATGGTCTTGGCCTTGGCAAGCAGCAGGTCCTCATTCAAAATGTCCCAGTTAGGTTAGAGTTTTTAGACTTATTTCAATGAAAATTTCTCCTGTCACAATAAAACTTTTAAGTACTGTCTAGTTATATATAAAATTTTAAAATAACATAATGAAATTGTTGCAGCTAGAGAAATTAAATACTTGCAATTAATTCACCTGTTTCTTTTTCTTTTCATTTTGATCTCTAACAGAAAGAAACCTTACTGAAGTCTCAAAATTTCTCAGGAAAGAGACCTGATTTTCAGTGGGCTCTTCTCTGTGATTGTTAAATTGAGATTTTAAAATATTTACATACTCATAACTTGAATACTAGTTTTAATTTTCCTTGTAATTTTTTGTTTGTGCCACATAAAATACTCTCTCTAGTTCTTAGTTAAGACTAAAAGGAACACTAGTGAGGACAAAGGTTGAATACATTGAAAATTATACACATTTTTTATTAGTATTTAAAAATAAGGAACTCAAAATCACTAGAAAGAATAAGTTTATTCTGTATATAGAATACTGAAATACTGAATACTGAAAGGTAAGTCTCTATATTATACATTTAAGTCTGGAATATATTTTTGAGGAATAAAAATAGTAATATATTTTTCAGTATATAAAAATAAAAAAGGTTGTAGAAACAGACCAATTTAAGGAAATAGACCCATTGCTTAATTCAGTTTCTCATGAATCAAAATAAAATATATTCTGCAAGGCACTAGTGCTCTCCTAAGAAAACAGAAACTGAACAAAATCATATTAAAAAATATTTTTCTTCAACATACTTACTTGTTTGGTGGCTGTTTATTGTACACATCTATTAGTGTTCCAATTTATTTCAATGGCCTATAAAAAGAAAAAATAGGCAACATTTTTCCCTCCCAGACTCCTTCCTGTATTCCCAGCAGCACCCCATCAGTCTCCTTGCAGAAAAGCTCTCATTCATCAATATCTTTGGGAACACAGAACCACAGAGGCTTGAGTTTTTATCTGGCAGCTTCACAGAATGTGCGGCTAAAGCAGTATTTTAGAAACTCCCTAGCACTTGGTATATACCAATTTACAGGAATTTGAAAAAATTCCCAGCATAACACAGCTTATATAAATACTTTGACTGAAAACTTTCAAAACCAATTTCAGTCTGAGAAAGCAGCATTTCTCTCCTGCCTCTGTATATGTTCTTTAATAGTATTATTCTAAACTTTGGCAGAGCATAAGATTATTTTTTAAAGAAGCTGAAGAAAGTATTTTCTGACTATTAGAAACCAAAGTGCTTGGGGAGGCTTGAAACAATTATGCAGTTTGATAAAAAAGGGATAAACTTTTAGTACTACCAGTGTATATATTAATAAATAGTGAGGAAATTTAAAGGAAAAAAGTCTTTTAAAACATTTCACAAGAGCAACAAGATATATTATGGGGAAGAGGATGCATGCTCCTGATCTTTCTCAGCTAAGAGGATCATTTAAGAGGAAGACTTGTTTGTGCTGCAATGATCACAGGGTAATCCTTGAAAATACCAACACTAGAGTACATGGCATTCTGCATTCCAGTATTCACTTCTACCATGGGATCTAAAGGATGCTGTTTGTCTAAGTGCAAACTGAATCATGTTCTGAACCTTCTGCCTGGGAAAAACAAAGAGCTGCCAGCCTCTGTTCACCAGCTCTCAGAAGTTATAGGTATTCCATGAAACACATTTTTTCCTCTGACAAATTTGTGTACATGTTTCAGCCTATAGCACTTCAAACATTGCTGTTTGTCCAGATAATATTTAGTTTCTTGTATTTTGAGAACAAAATAGTAATAATAATAACAATAATAAAAACAACAATAAAAATAAAATACATTCTGCTTATTCAAGTAAAGGATTATTCCTAACACAATATGCAGAATTCAAGGATGTGAAAATGTAGCAATAAATTTTTCACAACTGATTATTTAATCTGTTGCAATGTTTATCACATATTTGATTATCCAAAAGAACAAAAATATTCTATTATGTATTCTGGAGAGGAAAAAAAAAAAGATAATTAAGACAACCTCTCATGTAATGCTTACCTGGTAAATTTCTGATTGTTCATCTGTGAAAGGCCATCACTGTTAATAAAAATGTGCCATGTAGTACAATGTAGCTATGGGAATCTTCATTTAATTTTTCAATACACTATTAAATTGGAATTTATGACACCTTTAAACTAAATGAAAGCACAGACATCTAATAATTGTTTAGAGAACACCTGCTAAATAAAGATGAATCTTGAAAATTGTCCAGATCTTAAGTTACCAAAAGAGTGCATTATCACTGATCTTGATGGCAGCTGAGAAGATCACTAAGGAACTTTATTAATATTAGCTGCAGACTCAGACAAAGCTTGGACTTGTATTCATTCAAAGCCCTGCGTAGTTCTGACTAGACTTTCATTTACTCTGATTTGGCTCTTTGCTCTAATCTTCAATATCATTCAGAGTTTGTTTTCCACATTTGTCCTTTTACCCTTTTTCATTGCTTTAATTTCCTCTAATTTCCTGTTTTAATTTCTTTCAGTCTATCTTCAACTAGCTTTAGGTACCCTTCATCCTATTGGAAATGTGAATTAAAACACTCTTGCTAGTCAGTTGTGTCTGTTTTTTTCTTCTGCCTTCCTGTGTTTCAATTATTTTAGCTCAGAGCCCTTTTGGAAAGAAATCCCTTATATTTCCCCAAGAAAAAGAGCTAAAATACTGGGGCTCTGTGCTATGCTGATCCTTGGTTAAAATCCTAAAAGGCATGATTCACTTACTATCCACAATAATACTTGTTGTCAGCTTGAATTAAATACACCACAGTCTGTGTTTCATACATCCTTCCTTTCTATGTCTGTAGGTTTAAATTAGTCTCGAAGATGAGACTGTCACATAGGTAGAAGAAAACTGGTAAGTTATTACAAATTACTTACCCCAAAACCAACATTTATGGTCTTATAAATATGGCCCAGAACAAGAATTTTTTATTCCATTCTTAGACCTGTCTATCTGCATCTACAATTGACACCTATATTTGAAAGTATAATTTCAGTACCAAGAAGATAACAAATTACATTCTCAATACCTTTCAATAGTAAAAGTTAACCTAATAGTTATCTGCTAAGGATTATTCTGGACTTGTGTTTTGTGTCACAGAACATGGGCAGGTAACTCAGTAGGTTAGATACAAACTAAACTTGTTAAGAGTCCAGAGTCCAGTAATTCACTAAGACTGTGGACATAATTCCACTGAAATGCAGAGGAATTTCATTACAGGAATTCAGTTGATGTGGTGCTGTGAATAATGAAATGTTTCTGGGTTATATACATTTCATTAGAATATTCATATCATGTTGTCCTTGTATGAGGATGTCACTGTACCTATTATGATGCAGACCTAAAAAAGTGTTATCATTATTCAAGACATAATAAAATCAACAGGAGATCATGTCTTTTTTTCATTTCTTTGTCATTAAGCATGGGGGATAAAAGAAATTCTCATCTAATGTAGGTATTTTAATGGTTAACATCGCTGTAATAGTTGAGCATGTAATTTGTGTACAGATTTAGGCTGAGTATCATTATATGGCACAAGAACTGTGTTTTGGCAAGAATAAGCCATTGTCTGGGAACACCTGTGAGAAGACCAGAATGCAGACAGATCACAGTGGGAAACTTGGGCTTCTTTATAGCTTCCTTGGAGATGCTATCACTGGGATCTAATACCAGTGATAGGCTGCAAATGTAATTCAAGTTAGTGTTATATAATTATCAGTGGAAGTAAAATAACAATGCATTAAATTTAAACTAAACTATAACTGAAACCCTTTATTCATTATATGTGTACAAAAACTCATTGAGTATGTTTTACCTCTAAAATAAATCCCAAAGAAATTCCAGAAACAATTGTTAAACTGGTGTTTTAAAGTGTCATCTGTTGAGTCAGCCTCTGAAACTAGAGATTGTCCTTGATCCCTTTCCAAAAGCAACTAATTATTTAACTCATAGTGGTAAAACACTTCAACATAAAAAAGTAAACCTCCCTCCCTTTCAAAAATAAATGTATTTTAAATGTATTTAAGGTTTGTGTTTGCTTTTCTTTTTTCTGTGAGGGTGACAGAGCACAGACACATGTTGCCTAGGCTGTACAGTTTTCATCTTGGAGATTTTCAAGAGTGTCTAGACAATGCTCTGGGCACTGCTCTAAATGATCCTCTTTCAGCAGATGGGGTTGAACCTTCCAACTTCAATCATTCTGTGATTAAATGATATATTGCATTTGTTGTTGGAATCAGCTTCTTATTTCCTCTCAATGTCCTCAGGCAACATATGTGTTGCTCACTGGGCAATGACAACAAATGCACAGCTGTAGATGGTGAGAAGAAAGGACCTGGGTGCATACCAGCTGCTGGCAGCATCCACACCAGAGTCAGTACTTACATTTCAGGAAATATTTTCTGTCACTAGAGATAAGAATTACTATATTATTTGAAAGAACTGCTATTTTACTACAGCATATGTTAAGATCTTAAAATATTAATCAGTGATCTTCAGTTATTTATATACAAGGTTGCAGTCAAAATTATTAAATGGAATGTGGGAGATTTAACAAAGGCACTTTCTGTACATAGTTTCATGCAACAGTCAGTCTGACACTTCTCATGTATAAGCTCCTGCTGTATTTGACATTTATTGGTTAAAATCTTCACTTTGATATGCAAGAGAAATAGTTATTATAAAGAATCCCGGATTTAAATCTATTTTGCATATGACAGTTTCTATTTAGATAGTTCTTTATGACTAAATCAGACCTTCTTTACTAGCATGATGAAAAGCACCCCTATAAGAAGCTTGTCTCTGCCAAATTTCAGCTTCCTAGATACAGCTAATTCTGTGCTAGATGTTTTCAAAAAGTGGCAATGAAATATATGATATTGAAAAGTTTTGTTCAGTAGTTGTAATTTCATTCAGGCTGAAATGTTTCAACTCCCCCTTCCCATGTCCACAAAATTTCCCCTGAACAGATACCAGATCTTGATATTTGGACGGGCTTAGAAAGGATTACTGGAGGAAATGTCAGACAGCCTTTACTTTGTGAGAAATATTTTCACTGAAAATATCTGAGTATAAAATAAATGCAATGGCCACGGTGTCTCCTTTTCCAAAATGAGGACTTGGTAATACAGCCAGCTTTTCCTCCAGATGGAAAGACAGCACAGACTGTTCAGAAGCATCTCAACACATTCATATGTACAAATAGAAAGTTCTGAATGGTTTACCAGTGATCTGCTTTCTTTCCCACTGCACACAACTGCACAGAGGTCACTGCATTACCAAGTGAATGAGGTCCTGCTTTGCTTGGAAAACTGACAAGACATAGAAGGGTCCTTACATCTATAGCTGAACTGGTAGTGTAGGATGCATCTGTGCTCTGTATGGGACCTGATTTTCTCTAGATGTGCATTATCCACTTCTCCCTTCTTGAGAGAGAAGAAAAAAAAAGACAATGGTAGAAGAAGATATTGCAATGCACTTTAGATTAGAGTCTCATCTAAAGGAACATGGCACTGGGATGTGAGGCATTGAGACTGAGTTCTGGGAAATCTGTTTGACTTTGACTGAGACCTTGATAGGTCTTTGCTGTAAGCACAGAAAATTTTCTGTGTTCAGAAGTGTTATCCTGCTGCTTACTTCATCCTCCAACCACATACTAATTCAGGTTATCTTTACTGGTTTTGTTTTGTTTTGTTCTATGAACCCTCTGCTAGGTCTAAAAGATTTGAAAGACTTGTCAGTATTCTCCACTGTTTGAATTTCAACATCCAGCCTATTTTGCCCCACAATATGATGCAATGTGAGGAACACCAACTGATGTCCACACAACAGTGAAAAAATCCCAATCTGACTACTTAAATCTCACTGATAAAGAAGCTTGGGAATGGTTGTATGCCATTTCTGTTAGGTTGACAAGAGCTGCCAAACCAGGACTCAGTGAATTATATGAAGCAAATGAACATTCTGTCACATTGTTTATTTTGTCAAGTTGTTGGAATGGATAAACTTTTTTCATGGTTTTATCATTTTCCCATTTCAGACTGTGATAGTTTTTATGGAAATATTTGTCATTGCCATGAGTCATAGCCACATGGGTAGAATAAAACTGGCTTATATATTAGCAGAACATTTATGTAAAAGTTTGGGAACTAATAAAGATTTTTACAATATTTGTGGCTGTTCATATGTGTGCATGTTCAAAAATACATGTATATATATATAATTCACAAAGCTGATTTATACAGCTTTTTGTCCATGTGGGCTTGAAAGGAAGGTAAATTATATGAGTTGTCCTAAGAAGCACTCTGGTAATAATATTTTTTAAGTATTTGGACAACACTCTGGGGCCCCTCATGTGATTCTTGGCCTGTCCTGCCCAAGACCAGGAGCTGTGCTGGATGATCCTAATGGGTCCCTTCCAACTCAGCAAATTCAATAATTCTGTGATTTGCCTTATGACCACATCTTATATTTTTGATGTCATGTATTTTGAAGTAAATTATTTTTGGAGATATTTTAGCGTTGTGAAAGATATGTAAGAAATACATTTATACATACCTCATTTTCCATATTGTCTTCTTTGTGGTAATTTTTTAGTGCATTTAGATTAGCAAATCCACAACTCTAGAGTTACACACTAAGTTGAATGAAAAAAAAATCTCTACTATGGGAAAACCTATGATATAGAAAGGCAGAAGACATTTTGCACCATTTTTCTGTGGCTTAAACTAATTTTTTCATGAGTTGAGGATATCTATAAATTTCACATATTTAATGTGAATAAACTGTTAAATATATGTAGTCCAATATTGTCTTAAGATATCCTTTAAAAGTCAGTGAAAACTCCTTGATAACAACTGAAAAAACATCAAGGCAAATAGAGGTATAAAGGCATGTAAAATTAACCATAAAGAGTTACAAATTCTTATACTTTTGCTTTTGATCACCTAGAAGGAAAACCACCTGCAAATACAATGAAGAGAAGTGATCATCTGTTGATGAAATGGATTTTCATGGAGATACTGGTAAAATTTCTGTAAGCCAATAAGGAAAAGAAAATGTTCTTTCTTTTTCTATTTTCTTTTTTTCAGACTTTATATCTGGGATAATTAGTTACTGTCACAGATATATTTTATGAAAAATCCTTTTGCCAGGATCTTTTCTCCTGGGAAGCTTCAGCTGCTCCATGTTTTGCTGCTTTGGAATGCGATATGGAGAATTGCTTACCCAGCATGTGAAATTGTTTTTCCTTGATGATCAATGAGATTATCATAGATTCATTAGAATGTCATCTCTTTTCACAACTTTAGAGTTTGAATTAGAGAGGCTGGAATAATATAATATATTCCCAGGTTTTTTATGTCTTTTCTATGAGTTTTGTAATTAATGATCTAATAAAAATTAGTAGTAGTAGTGACAGCCTTGTTTGATCAGTAAAATAAGTAAAAAAATAAGCAGTTGCAAGCATTTCCAGCAGAATTATGCAATGACTATTTTTCCAATGACATAAAAATGTGATGAAATAAACCAGAATTATATTGATAGGCAAATATTTACAACCACGGTTCATAAAAATGGAACCTAAAATGTCCTAAAAGTATTGGACTAGGTATTTTTATGTCTCAGGTTTAAATTAACCTCAAATGAGTTAAACCAGTTTGTGCCAGTTTAGAGGCTTGTTTGTGGATTACAATAGGTTTAGCAGTCTTTGCCACTGTGGACATTAACAATTGTGGTGGGAAGCAGGGAAAGAATTTGGAAAGCTTTAGAACTCAAGATTTGTGTATTGTTAATAAAATGGTCCTGCCTCCAAGAGAAAAATTCTCAGTACTGTTGAAAAATGTTACTTTTTTTTTCTTTATTTTTTTGTTAGGAACATCCATTTACTTTGTTTAGAAAATGCTTAAACACATCATAATTTCACAGTAGTTGGTTAATATTGCTGTTTACTGTTATAACTTAACTACAGTATCCCCATAGATGCTGTAGCTTCCTGACAGTTGGCAATGTAACTGAAAAAGCCTTAATAGTGACTTAATGATTTAACTGGAGTGTACAAATGAAATGTATTTTTGTAATGCATATACATTCTTCTATAACTTTTTTCTTTCAGAAAAGTTCTTTCAACATGCTTTTGTGTGTTTTGCTTTTCTTGTCACACAGTAAGTAAAGGTATGTGAAATAAGAGCATTGTAGGATTTATTAATTCTGGATTACATAATATTTAGTGTGAAGTCAAGCACCTGTGGCACTACCACTGAGGAAAAGGATAAGTCCAATAAAATTTTGGAATATCAGCAGTTTACTTGTCGGGTTTTTTTTAACTCCTTTTCCCAGAAATTTACAAGTGAGTTTATCCAGGCACCTATTGTCTATCAAAAAGAAAAAAGAAATTATATTCTTGGTTCACCTTTAAGGTATGTCCTGGCTTGTAAAATAAGCATGTATTCTTTTTTTGCCATCTGTTGGGGGTTAGGCAGTTTTTTTCTTATCTCTTTCAGGAACAATGACACTGCCAGGAAGATAATCTCCTGCTAATGGGCTATTGAATTACTCACTGTGGCTGGTAAGATTAGTTACATCATCCCATTGGGAGATGCTCCACCCAGAGGGAGGAGCCAAGCATCCCTGCCACTATAAAACAAGCATTTCTGAGACCACAGACAGCCTTCTTCGCTGGATTTCCCAGAGGAATCAGGAACCAAGGCCCAGCTGCTCCTTCGCCACATTTTCAGAAAGGATCTACACCCTTCTGCAGATCGCCGCTCCAGGAGGAGCAGCCACCATCTGGCTGGACTACTATCAACACCCTGACTTCTCAGGGTGTCAGGTTTTTCTCACTCTGCCAGTGGTTTTTTGCTTGTGCTAAATTACATTGTTATTTAGTTTTGTTTCTTCCTAGTAAGAAACTGTTATTCCCATTCCCATATTTTTGCCTGAGAGCCCTTTTAATTCTGAAATTGTGATAATTCGGAAGGAGGGGGTTTACCTTTTCCATTTCACAGGAGGCTTTTGCCTTCCTTCACAGACTCCTGTCTTTTCAAACCAAGACAAGGTACCATCTATTAAAGGAATAATTAACAATACAGGACATAAATCAATAATAAAAACTAGTCTGTATTGTGTACTGAAGTGAGTTTATATGTTTTATAAGGCCTGAGTGGAAGCCAATATGTCTGCTATAAAGAGCATTAAACAAGAAATGAAAGATAATTCTGGTAAATAGAAACTGATAGAATTTTCTGGGGACCCCAGACATTCAGTTCAGTATTAGGTCCTAGCAGGAATAGCAGTGGGTCCTTGACTAAATTAACAGAGTCACAGATATACCTAAAATACATTACAATTGTAAAAAGTTTTGATGGTTCACTTTTGTTTTTTCATTTGGGGAATAAGTAGTTTCAAAAGGTTGTCAATAAATTACAAAGAGTCTCCCCTATGCCCACATCCCTAAAAAGCCCCAAAACTGCCAAAAACCCAAACCCCAGTGTAACCTGTTTGCATAGTCAGCATGTGCTAACACTGCTACCTTCTGACCTGTATGCCTTATATTGGGTGTTAGGAATTTTGAACGAGTGAGTTTGCTCAAACATCAAACCACTGAAGCAATTATAAACTCGCATGAAAAATTTGTGACTGAAAATAATACCTTAACTGGTCACACAAACATCATTCAGGGAAGACTTGATTCAAATATTGAAAATTAAATCTAAAATATGGGGACAAAATTAAACAGGCTTTAATTACAAAGATAAGTAAATTGGAGCATTTTTTTTCAGAGAACAGGTGAATTGCATCATATATAAGAACTGGACTGCTCATATCAGGACTGTATGGTTTATGAAAGATGTGCTACAGACCAAGCCAAAACTTAGGACTTGATATAGTAAGGCTCATTATTCTTTTCCATGCCAGATATGCTCACATCTGTTTCCAATATTTGGAATTCTGGATTTGGAATTTGCTATAATTTTGCTATTTGCAAGATAAGCATGGCCCATGAAAATAGCCATAGTGTATGGTACCGACAGCACTTCACATAAAACAACTGAGGCTGAGAAGACAACAGTGAAAATGGCAAAAAAAACAGTCCCACAAACAGAGAAAAAAAACCAAAAAGAAAACAAAAGACATTCCCAAAAAAAGGAGCATATCTCTGTAGCTGGATACAGCATGGAACTGGGAGGGGGAGCTGCATGCAGAAGCTGAATGCTGTTTACCTCACAGTGGCTGAGATACTAAGAAAATCTTGTCAAGCCCAGAAATGCCACACAAACAGAGTAACTGAAGAGTCTGTCTGAGCTGGAGGCAGTCTGGGACTGCTGAAGTCCTCCAAAGTGTAAGCTCACCTGGAAACACCTAGGCATGGATGAAAAAGGTGAATTGGAGGAACAGGCTCCTTCTGAAGAGTGCTATGTTTTAGGGGCCATTATTGCAGCTAACCAAATCTCATCATTTTTCTGAAGAAGTGGTTCTGTCTTGGATCAAACTAATAGGGGGGGAAAAAAGGAGGTAAAATTTTTGTAGGGAATAAAAACACATACTTAAATATTTTGAAGAACTTAAAAAAGTTAATATAGGAATGCCTAGCTATCTTAATGTCCTGACTGTCTTTCACTTTTTAGGAAACACTCCAGGGTCCTTTGTTGATAGTCATGCAACCTTGTTACAAACAAATGGTGCCAGGTATATGGCCCATGAGACAGCAGGGTCAGATGGAATTCTGGTGCTCCTATGTATTCTAGATGTGTATGTATACCTGAGGGTATTCTGAAATATAAGCCATGCAATCCCTGTTTTCCTTCTTCTTATTGGATCGTTCAGTATAGATTATCCAGAGCCAGATTTTAGGATGCACTACTTGCTAAGCAAAGTCGACAGTAGGTAAATTTAATTTCAAACTAAGCCTGTAGGCCACTTCTGCTCTGTAATGTAGATGTGGAATTTAAATTTTATAATGTTCTATGCAGTACCTAGATTAGATTTGATAACACTAATTGCAGAGTGGGAATAGTATTCTGCTTGTGGGGTAGAGCCTCAGAGAACTTCTCATATGCCATGTTGCCTAGCATGCATGTATTTTTTTCTTTTAAACTCTTGATTTTTCATTCCATTCTCACAAATAATGTGTGGATCAGCACATGGGGGAAATTTTCAATGAATCAAGATGGGACACAAGACTGCAATATGACACTTTTTTTAAACAAAATTTAGCATTTTTAAAAATTGCACCTAATTGTGCTTGTATGAACTGATAGTGAGACAAGGTATGTTTCTTAACAGAAGGTATGATTTTTAATAAGTTGATTTTTGTCCTCTGGTCTCATTATATCAGAGGTACATCCACATACTGCTACATAGTGCAAATGAAGTTAATTTGTCCCCCTCCAAAAAAAAGTACTGTAGCAATATGCTGCATTTTTCAGAAGGCCAAACTACATAATCTTTTCTAAAAATCATTTGTTCTCATATTATAATAATATTCATAGGATTTATCATCAAGAAAAGTAGGAAAGTATAGGAAAATTTGTAAAAATCTGAATTAAAACTCTAAAGATTTAATGCATGGTTAGTGCCCTTTATTGAACACATGAAATTAAATTTCCAAGAAAAATAATATTTATAAGATAAATGGATCTCTTGTACTTATAGCTCAAAATGTGAAAGCAACTTAGCATTTGAATGTCCTCAGGCACTAAACCAGAAATTCATGACCCATTTTCTTGTGGAACAGAAATATTTGGAGCAGTGCAATCATCTCAAGTGAAATATCTTAAATGCCCAGAATATACATTTTGCATGTGAATACATGTGTGTGCACATGAATATATACATTAACCTTTTCTTTTGGAGTGGAATACTTTTCTGTGGCTATTGTGTTGTGTTAAACATAAAAACTTTTATTTATCAACCAGATTTGTAGCATGAAGAGCATTGCTATAGGCCAGATTAATGGGATTGTACCTTCTGGTAAAACCAGTGTTCTTCTTCAGGTTCTTTCCACAGACTCAGACGTCACTGCAACAGCTGTCAAAATGAAGATACTGATGCTGATGACACTCTAAGTATGCAGTGAGGCTTTCCTTCTTGGCATGCCCATTCATTCACACAGATGGAAGAAGCTTAAAAGACGTGACTTTTCTCAGTCCACACAGCTGACTTTAATCAAACAATTTAACCTAGTTCTTCCTCTTTCCAAGGTTATGGAAGACAAGGAGAAAAGATAAAAAAAAGACAAATCTTTACATTCTTCTTGTATTTAATATAAACAGTCCTTGTTTTGTATTTTTCTGTTTTATGCCGCAGTGTATTTTCTCTGAAATGTAGGAAATTTCAGATTTGTTTGGAGTCCCAGAAAGAGATCTCAAAGCAGCAGTGGAGGAGGAATAATAGGCCAGTTTTCTCAAAGATGATAAAGCCTAATAATTAATGGTTAAACCTTATGAGCTTTTCTCATATCAAATAGTTCTATGCAGACTTTCCTCATGATACATGACATTGACCCATCACTGGCCTGGAGGTTATCCCAAAGCCTGTGGGACAGAGGCTTTATTTTGAATATTTTCAGATGAATATTTACTGGAGAGAAAAACTAAGAGTAGACAGAGAACTCTGTCTTTCCTCCCTCTCAACACTGGCTGATATCATACACACACCATCTCATGTGACATGGATTAAGGTGTATGGTGCTCTGATATTCCTCACTCCATTGAGTTTTTAATCTACCTCTGAATTTGAAGAATGCAAATAGTGTCTAACAGTGTTTGATACATTGTTAATTGCACTTACGGAAAGTATACAAAATTATCTGTTCTGTGTTTCTGTCCATTGTAAAAAACAACCTAAATTTATTTTATGATTCATGATATTATTCATATCCCTAACTTCATATTCTCATCATCAGACAACAGTGATGAAGGTCTGTTATGAAAGATGGTAAGTCATCTAAGAAATTTTTTCTTGTTAATTCACAGAAAGAGAAGAATATTTGAATATCGTTGTAAAATTGAGATTGACTTTTATTTACCATTGTATTGATAATGCTTTCTGAAATACAATTTTTTCTCCATACTAATTAGATAAACTGAAGCAAGACAAATACATATTTGACTATTTTATATAAAACTAGCATTTCACACATGAAGATTCTTTTTCTAAATATATGTTATCCTCTTCTAGACCATCTGGCAGATTCATCGGCCTAATAGGTTTGATCAGAATTTTAAACCTGTTCAGATTTCAAATTTCAAGTCTTATTAGGCTCACCCTTTTCTCTAGTATGCTGTTGCACATTGCACAGTTACTGAAACAGATCCTGAAAAAGGAATAATTAGTTTTGTGTTTTATCTTAGCAACATATAGATACAGTTTCTTTCAGTGTAATTATGCCCCACATAATTATCAGGGTCAGAGAAAAATGAAGAGCATTAATGAGGTGATCCAAATGCTGGACAAGGTTCCCCTGCAGCCCCTGGAGCCAACCACAGGGAAGCAGGTGATTCCCTGCAGTTTATGGAGCAGATTATGCCAGAGCAGGGGGATATTTCTTTAAGAAATGATGGCCTGTGGATGACACACACCAGAGCTGGCTCATCTTAAGCGCTGTAGCCCATGGAGATTGCCCACACTGGCACAGAGGAAGTGTGAGAGGAAGGAGTGACAGAGAAGGAACTTTTACAGACTATCTGAGAACCCCATTCCCCACTCCTTTGTGGCACTCAGGATGAAGGGCAGTGGGTAGAGGAACTGGGAATGAAGGAATTCACTCAACCCTGTTTTTTCAATGAAGGTAATAGGTAAGTGATCTCACTGTCTTCATCTTTGACCACAGGCTTTTCCATTGTATTTCCATCTTCCAGTTTAGGAAGGGGAGTGAGAGGAATGCTGGGTGGGCATCTGGCTCTTGGCCAGTGGTAACCCACCAAATGCTAAAATGGTGATCAAGTTCTCTTGAATAAAGACACTTTTCCCCCTTCTAAAATGTGCTGAGTTTTTTATAAGTGAGTAGTTAGTATATTATGGCTGCTGATCTTACATTATCTACATCTTTTGTAAATTGTGATACTTTACATGCTCTCTGGAGTTCAATCTTTATGTACTAACTTATCTAGAACTGGATGTTGAAATCAAAGTTTGCTTTTGACCATGTCTAGATTTCATGCTTTAGACTTTATTAGTCACTTTGTATATAGCATAGTTATTTAATTTTACTATTAGAAATTTTACTATTTTATCTGACCTTTTTTAATCACTGTTTTCTCTGGTTTAAATTAAAAAATCAGAATTCATAGCAAAGTACATTGACAATCTACTTCTGATGCGACATTTGCAATAGGTTGTTGATTATTACTTAATTTTTTGTCATCTTTGGCTTATTTTTTTTCTGAAAATGTGTTTTATTATAAGCAGAGCCCAAAACCTGTCCATTAATGTTTTTCAAGTTACTAGACAGCTTAAATGCAGCAGCTGACCATATGAACACTCCTACTTGTATATGAGAGCTAAAACAAGTCTACTTAAGGCACTGAAATTTACTAATCACAAAAATTCATCAAACTCTACCTTTTGTTCACCTTTGATTTAAGGGACAAAATGTTCAGCAGTAAATTTTGATTACCATGTTTTAGCCAGTCTCATATTTAATGTCTTATTATAATCACCATTTTCAAACAATCCTTTAATGAGGATTGTGCAAGTACTTTGCCTTCATTGAATTTGTCATGTAAAATTAGCCCTAACTTTTTGGTAACCCAAATGAAAGTAAGTTAGTAAAAACATGGTATGGGAAAATCATAAACTCCCTCAATATGAACAAGCTTAACAGTCTGTTTCTATGGTAGGAAAAGAAAGACCATGATATGCTAGGGTTCAAGAGATTAAACTTGAATATTTCATTAGCTTTTAACTTCAGACAACATACTGTGAGGCTTGTTCTTTGACATCGTGAGAACACAACTGCATCTATGGTAATAAAGTCAAATTAATGGTTAGAAAGTTGCCATCTAAAATAACGATATGAGAAGCCAAAAAAAATTATAGAATCTTGGAATGGTTAGGGCTGGGAGGGACCTTAAACATTTAGACATCATCCAGTTCCAAGCCCTCTGCCATGGGAAGGGACACCTTTCACTCAATCAGGTTGCTCTGAGCCCCATCCAATGTGTCCTTGAACATTTCCAGGGATGAAGATATATCTGGGCAAAACCTTGATTCAAAAAAGGGGAGCTTTGTTCATACCTGAAGCAGAACAGATTAATCTGGGCACTCCTTTCACAATGATGTACATATTCCATAGGGTTTAGAAGTATACTTGAAACATGGTCCAACTCCTGCTGCTGCATCTAAAACTTGAGAGAGTACAAGGTGCTGTTCTGGATGCACATTGTTAAGCTGGATGGACTTCTCAGCAATCCTTTGTCTCTCTCAAAGCTGCTCCTGAAACACTTTGTACTAACACATCTTAGGACCACTCCTGAGTGATATGGTCTTCATTGCAGAGTTACACTGGTATAGTTTTGGCTTCATGACTGACAAAACCATCCTGTCCAGTTCTTTGGAAAACCAGGTCATCTCAGGTAATAACAAAACTAACTAAGTCTAATCTGTGTCTTATGTCAGTGAAGACCTAATTCCAATGTAAAATATTCTGCTGCTTTTCCTTTAGAAGAGCTCTAGACTGTCAAAATATTCAGACCTGATTCTACACATATTTTATTCCTGTTGTCCCTTAGGACTGTGGTCAGTTCTGCAATGGGCTTTGCTGGAAAGAGTTTTAAGAGTTTGCTCAATGTCTGTGTATTTTTAATACCTGCAAACTTTTGTAGGCCTATCAACTGATATAATTTCTGTCACAGGCAAAAAAATTTGGCCGAATACTATTGCCCTGTGTAGGGATTACCTTTAGTTGCCAAATCTAAACTGCTGCAACCTGTTCTATCACACTTTTGAGTGTCAGTCAAGTGGAGGGATCTTATCTTGTATGATAAAAGAAACTCAGCTTCTGTTAAGTAAGGTAGAAGAGTGTAACTTTAAGGGTCTGATCCTTAAAACAAATAAGTATGATCCTCATTCTCATAACTAACTATTAGAAAATGCCTTTTTTATTTTTCCTGCAACATCAAACTGCCTGAAATACCAGGTTGCTCTTGAATTTTGAAAAGCAGAAAAATGTCTCTAGCTCTCAATTCTTCTGAAGTGCCCAGTTACAAAATAGTTGTCAGAGATGAGTCATCTCATTCAAAGATACTAAAAATCTCTGTTCTCTTGCAACTCACTGGGTAATTTGGCAAGAATACCAGGTCAGGTTTTATTGGATACTTGTCTGTGTTTTGGCAAGTGTTAGTTGAAACAGATGTTTATATATAACATTTTTATTTCTGCAGCATGCTTCATCTTAAAACTAGTTTGGTTTATTGCCCTTGCTACTCCTTTTGGAAACTTGTTACAGAGTATTCTGGCTCTGATGATTCCAACTTCAAATTTCCAACCCAAATGTATGCATTAGCCATGTAGAAATATTTTTATTACGTCAACATTGTTGTTTATTTTAAATACCTTTTTCTTTTCTTTTGTGTTTATGCCTAAGCACTCCATATATTTATGCAGAGCAATCTTATCACATCCCAGTTCATTTTACTAAATTAAACAAGACAAGTCCTTTTGGTCTTATTTCACATTGCTTTGGATACTCTGGGGACCTCATCACATAAAACTTATAATTGCATTTGCTATTTGATAGATGTGACACATTGTTGTCAACAATCACCCAGCTGCTCCACACTGTTTTTTCTCTTCCAGCTGTTGAGATTAGAACCTACTTTTGCTCCTTCTTTAATGTTTGTTCCTCCTTTAGTGTTATACAACCCCATATTATCCACTTCTGTACTATGCTGTGGTTTGCTTGATATTGTTTTACTAATATGTATCAGATAGCATTTACTTTTGTGTCTGCATGGAATATAATGTAAATATGAAACAAGATCTCTATCATGGCTGATCCTTGACTAACTCTTTCAGTTATTCCCTTCTCAGGTTTGTCAGTTGCCAGCTGCTTTTCAGTCAGTTTATAGTGCAATTCTTGCTCTGATGTTCCCTCACTTGTTAATTCCCATTGGTAATCTGTCAGATGTTTTGCTATATGTCTGATAGATTAACTATATTGTTATTTTTCCTTCTTATTTTATGTAATAGGCTATAGATATGAGGCTAATCCAAATCCAAAATTCTTAGGTAATTTATTTTAAATTTTGTCACTTATCTACTTACCATGGTGTCCTGTATTACTTCAGTAAATAAATACATTCTTTCCTTTAAAATAACTCAGTTTTTACCTGTAACTTATACAGTCATTACCTTCAGATAAAGAATGGATTTCTGTAGTGTACTGAACTCTATAGGTCTACGGAACACATATGCTTCAATTCTTTTTTGTCATAATAAAGACTTGAATTATGTTTTATTAAGTCTTAAATATGTCCATTACTTGTCCACTTCTTATACAAATTATGCTAACCAGTAAATCTCCTATTTTCCTCCTTCTGAATACTTATTCTTTCAGATAAAATACCTAAATAGTCACTGGAATACAGAATGAGAGAGTGAGAATGAGTCCAGGCTGATACTTTTTGGAAAGAAGAGGCTTCTTCTTAGAGTTCCTAATATAATGCATATTCAATTTTTTGTACAAGACAGAAGAGACTAGACATGGGAAATTAGGGAGACTTTGTCCCTTGCTTTCCCAGTGTGCTTTTAACCTGTTGGGGCTCCTGGGAATTGAGAGCTAGAGTTTGAACACTAGGGAAAGAAAATTCAGTTGGATTAATTTGACTTGTAAGCAGTTGATAAAATAGGACTATAAATTTTTTTTTTTCATCCTCTTCTGGCTGCTTTGTGAGTATGGCCTTATATTTTTATCTAAATTTCTCGAAATACCTGAAAAGAAATATAGTGTTTTGTATGTGAAAGAGTTGACTGTTTCACTTATATTTGTTTAATTGTGGGGGGAAGTGGCAGTGAAATGAAGGTTTGTTTCTTTTGGCAAAAGATTTATAAATAAAAGCAATTTATATCTCACAATTGAGAGTAAAGGGGGATATTTTGTTTTGGCTTTTTTGCCCCCTAAATAAAAAATCCATTTATACATGATTACAAACAACTGATTTCTGTTTCTTATTCCAGCTGCTTGGTTTTCATAGAAATACATAATACTTTGAATTGGATTAAATACTTCTTACACTAAATATCTAGGTAAATATATAAAGAGTAGTTCAAGGCTCTCGATGCAGTCACATCTGCCAGGAACTCTATGCACCTATGGATTGTAAATGTGTTACTTAAACAATTTGTACTTGCAAGTATTATATATTAGTCATCATCTTTTAAAGTCTAGGATCACCAACAAGGACATTTTAAGGACAAAATCTGGTTGTATGATTGAATAAAATTTACTGGACTAAGCTTTTTATATGACCTTGTATTCCTGAATAAACAAGGAAGGAGATGTTTCCAAAAATAGCTATGGGACAATCTGCTCTTATATGTATATAACAGGCATGTATATAAGTAAAATTTGTTGATTCATTAACAATAATACCTTTGATGTAAAAGAATCTTTGACTCATGCTAATTTACATACTGAGAATGCTCCCAAAACTGTATAATTTTATTTCAATATTTAGTTACTACTGTTTGGGGAAAATATTGAATACGAAAAATTAAGATAGCAATATGAGAGAATCAAGAAATCATTATACTGTAATAGTATAATTTATTTTAAAAGTTGTTTTACCTTTACATAATCATGAAAAGCTAAACAACAACTAGATATTGCCTTGTAATGAAAACACCAACTTGTTATCAACAACTTGTAATGGCTCATTATATTCTTGTATTGCCTTTTCATCTAAAGTGATGGGACCCATATATGAGACTATTACTTCCTTTGCAATAAATTGAGTGAACCATCAATTAGTATAAGTTAATCTTTCTTTCTCTAAGATCTAATAAATCAACAATTTTTCAGCATGTAAAAAGAAATCTCTTTTCAGAGCCGCTCCTTAGGAAAACAACTAGAATATTATGATTGCATGAATATGACAAAATTAAATCTGTTTTTTGCAGATTTATCACAGAGTCATAATCTTTGGTTACCAGTCATTACAAGGCCTGAGCACTTGCTGTTCACCAAACTCCAGTTTATAACCTTGGACTACTTGCTAATAAATGGCCTTATTTTTATTACTTTATTGAATGCCCTGGATTAATATTTTTTTAGAGTTTCCTTGAATTGCCTTGGCAGAAAAAATTAGACTTCCACAAAACCCTTAATTAGCATTTTAAAATGCCATTTTAATTGTTTGAAAAGATATGTGGCGTAATTTCAGACTTTTTTTCTACTGCCACTACATTCTTGTTTATTTATTTCAAACGTTGTACTGCAGAGTTAATAGCATTTGGTATATTTTTTGTAGGATTTAAAACAGCCCAAAGAAGACAGTGTAAAACATGCAAAGTTTTATGTAAGACTGATTTTTCTGCACCTGCAAAAAGGCATATTATTCTGGTAAAGGAGGAGCAAAGTACTGTAGCTTCCTATGGATACTAATCCTCTCTTGGAGCTGCAACAGCTGGAACCCCATCTTGGAGATAAGGGCAAAATGTTGCCATCTACATAAAATCCAATGTCAGTTTTAGCCTAAGAAATAAAAGTCAACTGGTTTATAAAGGAAAAAGAAAAGCAATATTCCTTGACAATGTAAGTCTCTAAAAGTTATTGACTGAAATCAATGTGTGTGCTTTAATGGTTCTGTTGCACCAAGATAAAAAGCTTTTTTTTTTTATTACTGTCATCCCAACCAGCATTATTAAGCTGGATAATTATATCGACTGCATGAAGCTGTTGTAACATGATGTGGTTCTATTGCTCCCTAGCTGTGCAGGTACCCTCTAACTATATGAAATACATAGATGGGTGGAAAAAGTCCCATACCTTTTATCATTTCAGGCCATTTTCCAGAGACAAGAGATAATTACGTACATTTCCATGAGGAAAGGTTTTTCTTTTCCCAGAATTTCAGGATGTCTTTGGGAAAACAGATTCTGATTAAATATAGCTGTCTTGTGCAGTGAAAAATAGAGGAGCTTTACTTGTTGTGATAGAAAATTATGTGCCTGAATGTAGTGCCTGAAAAATGAAAAAATGTTTACATCTTCCCTAAGGTTCCTGGATAACCTTTTGCCACAGCAAATCTCACAGGTCCCTCAAAGTTTCAAGGAGCAGACAGCCAGGAGAAAATGTGTTTATGAAGAAAGGATATTTCAAAATATCCTTTAGTAGTTTTTTTCTTAACTCTGGGAAGAAAAAAGTCAGAATTTCTCCTACAGGTGTACATAGAATGGAGCATGCAAAGAATGCCTCAAAATGGGTTCTAAATTTTTATTCACTGTAAACCTGACAATTGCACAAATGGCATTTATTTTGAATAGGAAGATGAGAATCAGTGCTATTTTTAGCTAGATTTCAGCTTCTAAGCATTTTTAGGTTTCTAGAATTTTCATTGATTTTTCAGGAGCATCAAGTTACATTTACTATATAAGTCCTAGAAATTTCTGGTTTCAACACACTTATTACACTTTATTTTTCAGGCTCCTCCCTAGAGTGGTTCAATGTCTTTTACTGATATTTTCCTGTAATTTCCCTATTGTATCAATATCAGAGGTTTGAGTTCTAATCCTCTAGTGATTTGTAGTTAGTATATATGTTTAGTATTAGTATAGTATATATGTAGTTGGTATATATGTTTATTATTCATTAAAGGCTTTAAGAATGCTAATGCTCAGAGACAGCATGTTTTGTTATACTTTTAACAAAGTGTAACAAAAACAAGGGTTTTTTTCCTCTTTTTAGCTTTCAATTTCAAAGATTGAGTCAAATATGAGTAATGAATTAATGTTAAGTTTACAATTCCTTTTTTTAATGTAAAGATACCTTTCTTTTAAAGAAGTTTTCTGCTTTGGTGCTTACTACGTAGATTTCAAACCTTCGTAACACAGCATTTCTCAAAAATTCCTTTGAGGATCCCATATGAGAGCTGAGCTTCTCTGAAAATCTACTGTTAAATACCAGACAAGATTTATATGCACACTTGAAATTCACTATTTCAGCAAACAGACTTCAGAAATCAGTTTATGTGAACTGGTCTGGAATTAATCTCAGACAATAGAATGCCTGCTGACCATGGATTGTTATTACTAGTTTTACAGTTTTATTGTGGTCAGCACTAGCTCAGCTAAATTGGTTGTAAAAGTAGATCAAAGATAGATAACAGGATGGACATTGCATTCTTTCCTTTTCTCATCCTAACAGCTTTTTCCTAATTTGCCAAAACTACTGTGTTTTTGCTTCATTTATGACTCAACACTCATTGACTTGTTGTCTCTTCTCCCTTCCCCTTCCTCTTCTCTCTCTTCTTTCTCAAATAAATAAGATAGGGAGTAGCAGAGATCCACATTTTGACAATTGCATTCACATATAAGGCAAAGTCAGAAACATCCTGACTATCAGCTTGCATCTTTTTCAAGAAGAATTGAGGGAGGAAGGCAGGGAATTGTGTTTTTGTAAATATGAAGAGGTGGATCCACAAGAATTCTACCTCATACGCAAAGACATTTATATAGAAGGTTTGATTCAAAAGCCATGGACATCAATAAAAACCATTCTGGGAACTAGCCTGAGTCCTCATTTCACAATCCATCCACTTTATTGTAGTTTCACTTCTCTCAGTCAACATTGTCCACATGATTTTCAAAGTAAATTTTTGGTTCATTTTCAATCCTCCTTATTAAACAGTCAGCTTTATATAAACATAAACAGTGTATTTTGGTAAAATAAAATTTTCACAGGAAATTTATATTCTAAACAGCCTCTTTCGTCAACAACACCAAGAGGTAAAAAAAGGCTTAATTGAGGAGATTGTACAAGGTTGTGAATTAACTAACGATGGAAAACACAGCCAGTGTTACGAAAGGGCAAGTTCTAGTTCTTGTACAACATGTTGAGTATTTAGAAAGTTTAATACTTATAAAAATATCATGAAGGTATATTAAAGTGGAATAAGGGGTCTAATCCTAGACTGCATTAGGAAGAGCATTGTCAATAGGCAAGGGACCTGATCCTACTCCTCTTCAGTGCTGATGATGCCTCACCAGGACTTCTGTCTCCAGTTCTGGCTACTTCAGTACAAGAGATACCTGAAAATATTGGAATGAGATCAGAAGAGAGCTATGACGATGATTAAGGAATAGGAGCACCTCAGTGAGAAGGAAAAGCTGGGTTATCTGGGCCTCTTTAACCTGGAGAAGGGATGACAGAGGGGACCTCATCAAAGTCTGTAAGTATCTGAAGGGAGAGTGTCAAGAGGATGGCCCTTCTTAGTTGTGCAGAGAAATAAGACAAAAGTAAATAGGTGGAAACTGATGCACAGGAAGTTCCACCTGAATATGAACTTGTTTACTGTGCAGGTTGCAGAGCACTGGAACAGGTTGCCCAGAGAAGCTGTGTAATCTCTCTCACTGGAAATATTCTAAAGTTGTTTAGATAAGTCCTGAGTGATGTGCTCTAGGACACTGCAGGGAGGTTGGATCAGATGACCCATGGGGGTCCCTGACAACCTGACCTCTTCGGTGATTCTGTGAATATAGAATAAAGCATTCCATAGATCATAGAATCATAGAATCATTAAGTTTGAAAAAAGACATCCAAGACTATCGAGCCCAACCATTGACCAAAAACCATCATGTCAATTAAACCATAGCACTCAGTGCCACATCCAGGTGACTCATCAGCTCTTCCAGGGATGGTGACCCCACCACCTCCCTGGGCAGCCCATTCCAATACCAAAACTTTAGATGTAATGGATGTAGCTGAAATAAGTGGTCTGTTTTGGAATAAAGGATTTGTAATTTGTTTAACATCTCTAATTTGGTTATACATATAAAAACCCTGAATATTCTCTGATAGTAGTTTGGAATACTAAATGTTGGAGGCAAGCGTAATAACAGGTTTCTTCTCAGATAATGAACTTCTGCTGTAGTATAATTAACCTTTGACACAGATGGGAATTTTTTAATAGAAACAATTAATTGGAAATTATTCTCTTTTACAGGTCATCACTTTTTAGCACAAGTTTCCACTACCAGCATTTTGTTGTTGTATTTCCTAGTTGAAGATTTTTGGGTTTTCTTTTTCCTTTTTTTGGGGGAAAGACTGAATAATTACAGTAGAGAAAAAGATTGACAAAAAGAATCAAAAATTCTTGAGCATTCTTATGAGGGTGGAAAATTTTTCACCCAAGTTCATTGTAAATCCATTGCTTTCAAATTGACACTTAACGTTCATAATTCCTATGCATGAAAACTTATTTGGAATAAGGTAAATCAATTTAAACTAAGTCATCTTGATTAGGTTCATCTACAATTTCTCTAATTCCAGAAAATGTCTCATTCCGGTTGTCTCTCATTCCAAAAACTGAAGGTTTCACACAAGGAGTGAATCAGGAAAATCACCTGAAAAACAGCTGTATCAGAGTAATTGCTCACATAGAGAAGCCTTAATACACTGGAAGGTAATAAGATTGAGTTGGTGGTAATGGATTAAAATTTATTAAATAATGAAACCCAACTCATTCCTTCCAAGATACAGGGCTTCATAGACCTAGTTAGCAAACAACAGCTATTTACAGATCTACCTATTTTGTAAGCACTTCTTAGGCTCCATGGTTGTGTTCAAGGGTCCCAGGATGAGGGAAGAGATGAGAAACTTGACTCCATGTTTCAGAAGGCTGATTTATTATATTATGATATTATTTTATATTAAAATGCTATACTAAAATGATACTAAAAAGAATAGAAAGAAAAGATCCTTCAGAAGGCTGGAAAGGAAAGGAATGGAATGAATAACAAAATCTTGTGACTGCTTACAGCCTCTACACAGGTGGCTGTGATTGATCTTCAAGTGAAAAAAATCCACATGGACCAATCGAAGATGCATCTGTGCATTCCACAGCAGCAGATAGTTATTGCTTACATTTCTTTCCTGAGGCTCCTCAGCTTCTCCGGAGAAAATCCTAGCAAAAGGATTTTTCAGAAAATGTCATGGTGACACCAGTGCATTAAGCTGTTGCTCCAGGGTGACTTATTTCATAAGTCTGTCACCTGCTCTATAGTAAATCTATTTGTACATATGCTGGACAGGGGAAAAAAGAAAGCAACAGAAACTGAGATTTCTCCTGGTGATAACTGGCTGTATAACATAAGCAAGCACATATCTGATATTTTTAGACCCATGGCCAGCAACTGCACTGATGGTACTTCGTAATTTAGGCATATTTCTAGATCTCCAAAGTAGAACAAAACTGTAAACATTTCTATTTGATTTCTTTTAGATAAGGCTTTGGATTTCATTCTCATTTTCCATGTAATCTATTCTGTGCAACCTTGCCCTTTAATGTCATTGATTGAAAAATTTAAAAAAAGAGAACCCATGTTCAGCTAAAGTGTTTTCTAGACCAGTAATCCAAATCTCAACTTTCTCCCTTCAGGTTACTTCAGAAAATTTGTAATAATTCTTGAAATTGGCAGAATGATTTATGAAGTAAATATTTTTCACATTTTTAGTTGCTTGAGTTTTCCAGAAATGAAATATTGCATTTTGAGCAGAAGTGATAATTTCAGATTAAGTAAACTGCTGCCAAAACCTCTGTTGTGGTGTAATTGTTAAACTTGCTCTCTATGCTAGCACTGTAATCAGTTCCTAGGTAATAACAACCGTACTACAAAATAACCATCATGAGTAAAAGACAGAAACTGTTTTATTGATGTGTTTACAGCTGTAGGTGGAAAAAAAGTTAAAAAAACCCCCAAAACATAGTCAATCTACATCTTGTTCATGTGTATTCCTATTTTCCCTTTAATTTATATGTAGAAGCTTTTCATGGTAAAGTGTCTTTTTGATACAGTTTTTGCCTGAGGCCCTCTTAGCAATTGGCTCATGATCAATCTGATCTATTTTGTCAACATCACAGAGAACATAGTCAAAAATCTTAGTGTTGCTTGAAAATACAGTTTCCCTTCACTGTTTTTTTTTTTTTTTTCATCACAGAGAACATAGTCAAAAAGTCAAGCAAAAAGTTGCTTGAAAATACAGTTTTCCTTCGCTGTTTTTTTTTTTAACCATCATTACTTGGTAATGCTCATTTGTGCTGTACAGCAAACTCACACTATTGGTATATGACAGTTTGTCTACACAGAAAATAATAATTAGCTTCAAATCTAAAGAGAAGAAAATTTTCGTTTCACGCAGGAAAAATGATGATTTATTACATATTTTACTGACAGAGAAAGATAGGAGTTTGCTTATATAATTTGCTTGTAAGACACACCTTCCTTTGCACTGAGGATAAACTGCTTCTTTTTGGATCTCAGGAAGGCGTATCTCAAATAGTTTATTGAGCAAAGCATGGAAATAGTAGAAAATATAGTATCAATCAAATGGTAGAAAAGGTGATAATAATCTTATGACCTTTCTGATGTTAGCAGAAGCAATATAAGAGGTAATAGCAATCTGACATTCCTGGTGATGCTGGGAAAACTGGTTGCTACAGCATCAGACCAGTTCTTGCATGTTAGGTTTATGGCTGGACTCAGTGATCATAAAAGTATTTTCCAATCTCTGGTTGAACTGTTCACATTAAACAGATCTCTTCCATAGTGAGGTGCATTATCATTGTAGTATTTACAGTTTAGCAGGGTTTTCTTTGACGTTAGGAAATCTATGAATAATTTCTGCTGTCGGGTAAAGGACTGTTAAGTATAACGGTGTGTTGCTTAATCTCAGCATTAAATAAGATTTGTAGATGGTGTTATCCACATGGACAAGCTTTGCCATTACAGGTAATCAGTCAAATTAATCCAGCAGTCCCTGAGTGTTGCTTTGAGCATGTTACCACACATTGACACAGGGACAAGTCTGGGACAGCTAAAACATGGGGTATATGTGGTTCCTCATTGCTAACACACAAGCCTTGATAATCAATTTGTTTGGTTGTATTCTGAGAAAATTCTGCTCAAAGACACCATGCTCTTCCAATACCTTCTGCAGTGACCCACTACATAAACAAACACAACAAGACACACTCTTCCAAGATAAACTCCTTAAGAGGCTGTCTTTCTTCTTTTCTTTGCAATCATGCACATCATACTCCAAAATGACATTAGATTCCATGGCTGATTAACTTTGGCAGGATGCAGCTGAGAGTGCTTGTGATAGCATATTGAAAAGTGCAGCCAAATGTTCCTGGTGATCCAGCAAATATTTTTCTTTGCTCTTTTCTTTCCTTAGGCACTGCAGATGATCAGAAAAATAGACCATCCAAGGGGATGCTGCTATACATGAAATAACACTGGGGAAAACCAAGTACATTATGAACAACTCTTACACTGCAAAGAAAACAGACATATATTTCAGGAATTACACGACTTTAAGGCAGTCTGAATGTTCTAGTTCCATAGAATATGCTAGAAAATATTAAACAGATTCAATCTTTATGCCATCCTAGGCAGGAAATTGGGCTGAGCATTTTTGATAAAGATGAAATAAATTCAGAGCTAGATAAACCAGTGTCTAAACAGAGATATCTGAACATGAAAGTTATCCTTTAAAAAAAACATAGCTAAGCAAGTTATTTTTAAATGGACACATATTAAAAAAAAAAAGCTTTCATACTCTACACCTTCAAATATTTGTACCACTTAAAAGAAGTGGAATTATAAATGTTATATCTATAATAGAAAAAACAGCAATCAATCCCAAAAATTAATTTCAGCCTCCAATACATGATTTTTAAAAATTACATCAGGCAAGGATTAGTATACAGAAGAGAAATTCAGAAGTTAAGTCACAGCCACCCTTTAGCCCATGTACCTGTACCTAGGATGCTGATGAAGTAATTTGTCTTCTGACCTCATTGAGAGTACTGACATTTCAGAGGAGAATACTTCTAAATAGTGTGAATATTTAGATGGGAAGGACTGATTTGTCAGTGAATATATCAGGTCAACATTTCTCATTTTTCTAATATCAAGATTGATAGATAGATACTAAATATATTTTTTATTCTTTTGCAGATATTTTCTACTGAATGTAGCAACAGAGTTAATGTCAGACCCTAATCTTCTGAAGTGTCTTGTAGATAATCCTTCTGCAAAGAGAGCCTGTAATTTCAGTTCTTACATGTAACATCACTCATTTGTTAAACTTCTGGATCTTAAGGTGTAAGACTGCTGACAAATGCAAGCTGCTGCCTTTCATAATAATATAATGTTCTGTCCATGGCTTTTCAGGGCAGCAGTGCAACAAGTTTTGAAATCGATAGAGTGGCTGTTCATAACTCAGTATGACATCCTTCCATCAGTGGGCATTAGCAGATGCTTTCTGAAGAAGAAATTACATACTTAAATGGAGAAAAAGAAAGTGTCCTAGTTACCAGTTGTGCGTTTTTTAAGGGCAATTATAAGTAACCCAGAGTTTGTATTATTGTAATAAATCTTTCATGATGCACAGTGAATAAGAAGGATCAAAGGCTGTGAGATAAATTCTTTTTGCCCATAGTATTTTATTGCTCACATGCAGAGATGATACTCAGAAACAAATTACTGGTGAATAAAATTTTGAAAGTCAAAGCCACTGAGAAAGACCATAGGATAAGATTATCAAGGAACTTGAAGCTAACATAAAAACCTATATGAAAAGGCATGTTTTAAAACATCATTGTAGCAGTACATGTATCTTTGAAACCAAATGCAGAAGCAAGTTTCATTATAAGAAATATTCAGAACCATATGTGAAGTTATAAAACTGTGATGGATTTTTACTTTTTTTACCCTTGACAAAATTTCTCTATTATTGCTGCTAATTTTTATTTTCTCCAATATAACATGCCATAGCACAAGTGATATATACTTTGCAGAAATTTTTGTTCAACTAGATTATTATTTTTTCTCCTTGTAACTAAGTTGATTATGTTCTAAATGCTATAAACTGCTGATGTTTTTTGTACTGGGATGAAATCTACCATAAGGTCAAGTTAAAGAAAAATAGCTGTCATTAACTTCACAGGATACTATTTCCTTCTCAAGTAATTTTTTTTCTTTGATTATGATATTTTTGTGGTGCAACCTACTTGATTATTTTATGTCTTGCTCTTGTTCAGTTCAAAAGTTGCACCTTGCTGACTTCTAAAAACTTGAAGCAGTCTTTCATTTTTGTGCAATTTTATTAAAATTAGCCTTGATGAATAGAATCTGGTAGAGTGGTTTTGTCTTTTAACAGCTAAATATCTACTCAGTAAAAAAAAATTCAGTGACATCAGGATATGTTTTAGTTTGGAAGTGTTTACACTAATTATAACTAGTATCTTGCCATTTGAAAAACACAGGTTATATATTTTAAGGATTATTTTTTTACTTTTGCTTATGGATGGATTCATAAAAATTAACGTATTATTTTTCAATGGATTTCTGGTCAGTAATTAATAAATATTTCAGTTACTACTCTTTCTTGTTAAGTTTATTTTCTGGTCTAGAAATATATGAACGTAACAATTCTTTGACGCATTCTTCGAAACTCTTTTTTTAGAAAGGAAACTATATTTGTATGTTCTGATTTTAGTTTTCTTCTTCATGTTGTGCTATTTCATGACTAAGAGCTAGTTAAATGTAGTTTATTCTGCTGATTGAAGAAAAATTGTTGAAATCTGCAGTAGTTTCTAGACTTAGCTAAGGGTTTTTCTCCATGCTGTTAAATATTTGTCATTTTTACAAGGCAGTTTTACTTATGAAATTATTAAATTTTCTACTAGCTGTTTTTGCTACTTGAAATAAGACTTATTTGCCACTGTTTAGTAAAGTTTTTGCTTAATTTTTTTTAATGGCATGATATTTTGGCCAGTGAAGTGGAATACTTATTCATTAAATTCTGTTTACTTTATAACTGACAGGGAGAGGAAGTGGAGATCTTACTTGTCAGTCATCATTTATTGAGAACAGCAAATCATCTTGTCAAAACTTGTAGTTAGTGGAAAGAGTACACCCAGGCACTATTACCAACAGATAAAAAAATAATTGAGTAATTGCAAAATGCAAGAGCCTGAGCTTAACCAGAGCTCATAATTTAGTCTGCTTCTGCAGGTACAAAATTTGTCAAAGAATTGCCAGTAATGTGCATTCTCAAGCACTCCTAATGATGGGGTTAGAGCAGTGTTACAGCCTCAGAAGAGACAAACTTTGATCTTGGGCTGGCACGTGTATGACAAGGCAGGGAGCTACAGAGGAAATACGGTGCTTGCAAAAGAAAGGGCAAAAGCCCTTTGGCCTATTCTGCCTTGAGATAACTATGTTTTTGAAGTCTTTTCCTCTGAGAAAAGAAGTGGTTCACATTATGTGTCCTTGATGCCGATCTGCCTACACTGGTATTTCTAGGTCAACATCACAAAGAAAGATTGAGAAGACGCTGGCTGTAGCTCCCCATTGATATTTCTTCACTTGTTCAGCCTCTGCTCCATCTATATATTTTGCTAGTCAGCAGTTCAAACTGGACAGTGAATTCCCATGGCCAGGGGAAACAAAGATCATTCACATTTAGCTTTGCTCAGAAGTGTGACTACTGGTAAGCTACAGTTCCACAAGAGTCATAGAACATCCTCTACACAACTGTTTGTAATTCTCCTTGCCAGGGGCAGATTTTTTCCCTCTCACTCAGGAAATGACCCCTGACAGTGCTTTTGAAAGCCAGAAGCCAACTGATCCATTAAACAGACCTATATTTTATACTTTGCATCCACTGTGGCAATATTTATTATTAGCTACTTTCTCCTGCATTATAGGGCAAACCAGTCTGTTTCAGTGGTTTTGGTTTTATGGATTCATGATTTTAGAAGTTACATAATGAAAGATTTAGTCCTATAGACACACACGGGAGTAAATTAATTTTCCACATAATTTCATTTACCTCCATGGGAAAATTAGCTCTTATAAAACTATATGTACCTGTTTGTGTTTGCAGGATTAAGCCCTGAGCAACCTGACAGCATTCTACAGTTACTTTATTGTCTACTTAATGTACTTAATGCACTTTGTGCTGTAAGTCTGATTTAACATCGCGTCTTGTACAGAAGAGATCTTGGGCAAAATTCCATTTTCTGTCACCCTCCTTTAAAAGCGTAAAGAGGATATGGCAATAGGATGTTTTCTTAGCTTTTTCACTTTACCTACCTTTTACCCTGGGGTTTCATGCCTGTGTGCACATGTCAGAAGCTATATTAAGAATTTTATGAGAAGTATTACAAAGAGTTAAAAAATCAGTGAGGTCTATATAATTCCAAAACCGTTTTAGGGGCAGATATATGCACTGTGTAAGAAAGAATCCAACCTTTCTCCAGCTTTGGAAAAGCAGATAAATTTGGCTGTGGACACATTCCACTATTTATTTTCCCTGAATCTTGAGGGAAATATTTGGGGTGTGTCAAAAAGTTCCTGTCAGCAAGTTGAAAATTCAGGACCATTAATTTGCTGATGTAATAGGTAAACTGGATCTGCTAGTTCCAAACTTCAGAAGAGACCTTTAGCTTGCACCTTAGACAAACTTGGTTATGCCATCACAAAAACCTGAAAATTTGTCAGTCTGAAAATTATTTTTAAAATAAATTATATCTTTGTGCAAAAATAAAACAAATCAAAGGCATTGTTTAAAGGAAAGCATTTCAATGAGTCACAATAAATTTCAGCATTTGTACTACAGAGTGGGTAAAATGCACATTAAGAAACACGAGCCCTGGAAACTATTTGACTGTGTTTATTTTTATTATTTTTTTACCATTTTACTCTTAGGTTTGTATTGGGTCACTCAAATGCTTTGTCTTCAAACAGCTAAGGAAATATTCAATAATATCGCACATGTAAGTGAATCTGTAGATTCCATGTATTTATAAATGAAAGAACATATGTTGAACTCAGTGCACTTACAGTAGTTACACCAGCTAAGGATTTTCCTCAAAATGTTCAAGAGGAAATTAGATTTGAACAAGATTATGATGAGAGTATTTATTTTACTGCATGGCTCATTGCATACTAACACATTAACTAAGAATACAAAGTAGTATAATACTCTAAAAATGACGGTAGTAATCAATATTTTTACATTTGTCTGGGAAAAAAAATAATGCAAAGTGAAGCAGAAAGTGAGTGAACGCTATTATGTCAATTCATTCATCTACTAATGAATATATATGGGGATTGCTTGCAGCCATGCTTTATGACAGCACAAGTATTTACAATAGATTCTCAGAGCTGTCACAAGCTAATCACAACAAAAAATACTCAATTTAGTATTTTTTAAAACATTGTAACCATTATCAGAAGAGGCTTGCTAAAATAACCCCCATATTAAATTACTAAAAATTACATTTCTGTCTTTCACTGTATGTGAATATGGGCTTGTTTCCCTCATACTCTCTTTAAGCTAATCTGTAAATTGAATTTAAGGAACTCAATTGTATCTCAGAATAGCTCTCAGAAATCACTGTATCAAAGGTACTCACCGAGAGGAGAGATCAGGAAAAAAAATTTCTTTTATTTAATTTGAGCTTTCTGGAACTCTGTTACACTGTTATAACGAGATAATGCTAAAATACCCTCACTGATCCAAGAGACCTGCAAAATAAAGAGAGAAAAAAACCCAAAGAACTTTTGATGTGATAGCAACAAGAACCATAAGAAAGTGTTGGGCAGTGAATTGGTAGTGACTTCTGTGAGGTTTTTTCCCACCTGAAGTGTCTCATGGGCATAAAGATTGGGTTGATTTGCCATTGGGTGCATGGACCCTTGTAGGAATGAGAAGACTTGAACCAAAACCATAAGACAAATGAAACAAGAATAAAGAAAAATCTGTCTAAATTTTGCAAAAAATATTCGCTCAAAAAAATAAATTTCCAGTCCTGACCAACTTGTCTATAAGCAGAAGAAAGGAAATTCAAATCTCAAGTACTATTAGTCCAATACATTGTAAGACAAGAGATATTATGCAAATTTATAAAGTCAAACATTTCTAAGTAGTACCTCAGTACATGAATATACAATAATTTTCTCTTCAAATTTCTGCATTTGTTTTGTTACCAAACTACACATGATGACACTTCTGTTGTAGGCATGAGATCCAATAAACAATTCAAGCATGTGTTTAATATTAAAAACTTTGGCAACTCCAAAATTTTAACAAATGTTTACCTGTCTCCTTGGATCTGGAGTAATAAAAAAATGAACTTAGGTATTTGAAAATTATTTCTTTCCCCCTCCATCATTATAACATTCATATTTTTTATTAATTTTGTGAGCAGCATTTAAAAGATTGGAAGCAAGAGTATTTTAGTGAAAAATACAGTAAAAATAAAGTGCCAAGCAAGCAAGCAAAGTTGTTCACAATTATTTATATGATTAATTAAATCTTATGTCACCATTCACTAAAGCAATGATTACATTTATTTTAAATTGCTATTACAATATTACATTTAAATATGATTGCTAGTTACTTGAACAATATACAATTTCTTCCTCACCGATAGGATTTAAAACTAATGTTGCTACTACAACTTTTTCTTTCTTTTAGGTTTTTTTTTCCCTTGACAAGAGTAGCTCTGATCTACATGCAGTCGGTGTTCTGACCTACTGGCCTAAGCCAGTGGCTTCTCTGTTTTGGTTCATTCATTGTCTCTGGTACTTCATAGAGTCCCTCTGGATACTGAGTAGAGGGCAGGATTTGTACTCTCTATTGTGGTAATAGCACCGATAACATTGACAAATCAATTAAATCAATTTTTTCAATCATTTAGTAACGATTATAATGAATCACCTTGAATCAGTACTGTTGTTTCCATATCAAGAAACTGGAACCTCAGTTTTAACCAACTTTTTTTTTCAGAGCTCAAAGCTTCTAATTCCATCAATTTATAGATGTAACCTCATCCTGTAAATCCTGAAGAAAAGTCTCTGTAGAAGCTTAATTTAGGGGCTAGAAGATAGGGGAAGATTAGCAGGAAAGTGCATATCTGTTGGCTTCCAAAATCCATAGGTGTTGAAAGGCTCAGTTCGCTAACATGTGTTTAAGCAGGCTTCCCATCCTCCCTTAAGAAGTGGGTGGGTGTTTCCAGTTCAGTGACAGTGTGCTGCAGGCAGTGCATGCAGTGGTTTGGGCAGCCAGGCTGCCCCCTTCATGAAGTGACAATGGGCATGTAGCTGCACTTCAAGAGGTCAGACCAGTGTGTTCAGGTTTGAGCAGAGATTCAGTGTTTCCTTTCTCCAAATCAGTGTGCCATAAAGTTAATATAGAGACAACCTAGAGCAAGGAGGCTTTGCAATTAGATATTTCAGTTAAAAACTCCAGGTTAGATTAATCTGCTGGAAAAGATAAGAAGTGGGTGGGTGTTCCCAGTTCAGTGACACTGTTTGTGTGCTGCAGGCAGTGCATGCAGTGGTTTGGGCAGCCAGGCTGCCCCCTTCATGAAGTGACAATGGACATGTAGCTGCACTTCAAGAGGTCAGACCAGTGTGTTCAGGTTTGAGCAGAGATTCAGTGTTTCCTTTCTCCAAATCAGTGTGCCATAAAGTTAATATAGAGGCAACCTAGAGCAAGGAGGCTTTGCAATTAGATATTTCAGTTAAAAACTCCGGGTTAGATTAATCTGCTGGAAAAGTAATTCAAGTTTTCATGGAAAAGTTAGCTGTGCAAGGAAAGGACTATCTTTTTGCATCATCTAAATTTAAATGAAGTGCTAGAAATAAAAAAAGAAGTTTTACTGACTAGAATTGGATATTCAGTTCTTGTTCTGTATTCAGTGTAGGACAGTTTCTGGAACCATTCTCAAAGACACAGAGGCATTTGCTGACTGCACTGAGGTGACTCATGCAATACAGTACCAAAGTTTAATATTAGTAAGTACAAGTGGTGGCCCATGGACATCTGTAAGCTCTAAGTCAGTTCTCAAAAAAAAACAAACAAGAGTATTTTCCATTCTTTCATTCCCCAGGCCAGGCCCAAAGGTACTGAAGAGGCCAATGAAGAACAAATGTCATCCACCTAACACATGTAGCTGGACTGATGAGTGCTTATGTCAATAACTCCTTGATAAAAGACAGTCACCACAGCTCATCTGCGTAATGTAGGATTTCTCCCCCCATGTAATCTTTCTTTCTGTATAGCTCCTGTCTCCAGGACTACAATATTTCTGTTGAATGCAGATTATCAAAACACTAAAAATCCATGTTCTACATGTGATTCTGCCATTTAGCTTAAATTTACACTGATGTTTCAAGTGTTGTTTTATGATTATCAATGATAAAAAAATCACACTTGGAAAAGAACATATCTTTTTTTTTTCTATTCAAGACCTTGGAATAACTAGAGCAATCTATCCAATAATATTTTGATGAAAACCTACACTGCCAAAGTTGGACTATGCAATTATATTTAAACCATACATTTTAGTTTATTCCTGATCTGAAACTTAAAGAACCATTTTTTTTTTCAAAATTGCTTTACAAAATATATTGAAAGTAGAAAGCAATGAGGGTATTTAGAAAGATAGTAAATGTATTCTCCAGTCGTTTGAATCACCTGAAGTTGAGAGATGTGGGGTGGTGGTTTAATTCCAATAGGCAGCTAAGCCCACAGAGCCACTCATTTCTGCTGCGTGAGCAAGCAAAGAGTCTCCAGAGTTCTTTCACCACTTCCCATGGGCAGGCAGGTGTCCAGACATCTCCAGAAAAGCAGGCCTTCATCATGTTTATTGGTTACTTGGGAATACAAGTGTCTTCACTCTGAACTTCCTCCACCCACCCTTCCTTCTTGTTTCCCCAGCATTATATTATGAGCATGACACTACAGGATCTGGAATAACCCTTGGGTCAGTTGGAGTCAGCTGTCCTAGCTGTGTCCCCTCCCAAATTCTTGTGCACCCCCAGCCTCCTCAGCAGTGGGGTGGAATGAGAAAGCCTTGCTCCTTTGTAAGCACTGCTCTGCTAAAACATCCCTGACTTGTCAACACTGTTTCAGCAATTCCAAAATGCAACCCCATACAATCTGCTATAAAAAACCTAAAACCAGTACACTAGTTCATTGTCCTCTTTTACTCAAAGTCAATGATCTGCTGCTTCAGTATGCCTATGTATTAAATAAAGTTAATAACATTATTCTGTAGTTAACAATGAACTAACAAATATAGTTTAAAAGTACTTAGAACAAAGGAGAAATAATAGTGTAAATAGTAAAATACAGTGTTATCGTGTGCCTGCTTATGTGTTAAAGAATTTTATGGTATTGAACCAGATCATGAGGTTTAATAGAAGAAAATTGTCCCATCTGATGTTTCTGAAACAAACAAGAGCACAATCAAAGCAGCTTCTACCAAACAATAAATGTCATCCAAAAGCCCCCACATTTTCCGAGCTGATGGAAGAGAAATGTACATCAAATTAATTCCTAAAATCAGTTACATTAAACTACAGTTATGGATAACATATTCCATTTCTTGTTTCATTTTTCTTTGCAGCTTTGTTATATGAATTCTCATATTTGGTCATGATATTTATTATTACCTATGCAGAAAAAGGAAAACCTGGAAAGTATCTTTGGATTCATATCCCTTGAACATGCTGTGCCAAATAAAGGACAGTTTGAATTGCTTTACCCACCAGAAAAGGTTGCATCACTGGTTTTATTGCTGCTCCTAAATAAGGGATACATAGATACATAGATTTAGATTCAACTAAATTAATATAATTGCTGTATTTATGCCCCCGTAATAGTGCCACTCATTTCCATCACAAAGTATGCTGATGAACAAAACAGAAACTGTCAGAACCACAGTGGATTCAAACAGAATGAGAGACCTGATCTGAATGTCCATTGACCTGGCATGCATGTCTCATGATAATGCTTAATCTTGAGTTAAGATCATAATTCTGTGTTTTATCAGTTGCTTTGGTAGATTAATTTATTATGACTAGGGCAGCTGCATACTTATACATATATGCTGATTCATAACTGACCTGCAACTCTTCTAATGCATTTGGGAACTGATATGACTGTGTTTTACTGAGTATTATGAGCAGCATGAAACTAGTTAATACAACAGCTTTTGGTGAAGCAGTCTGAGGTACCCATGGAAACAGAACCTCAAAAAACTGAAAACAGATTTCTTTTTTCTTGCTCCATCCCATTTACCTTTTAATTATTTTCTTGTCTATGCACAAACTTGCTGTTTTACATGTCCAGAAAAGCTGCTGAATTAGAAATTTCAGTAATGTACAAATAAAAAAGGTTAAGTTTGTGTTAAGAAATTAGTAAAGAAATGTTTCTACTGTTTTGGTCACTTGATAAAGAAGTTTTATTAAATGTACTACAATTTAGCTGACTTCACTCATGTTTTGAAGATAGTCTGGTGTTTAAAATGTATCTTTAAAAGCATATGTTTCAACTGAGACAAAAGTATGGTGCAAGAATTGGCCCCAAAACAGAATTCTTTTTGTAGCATATGCTAGTGTTTATACACAGTGTAGCACAAAATAGGTGACTATTACAGTCCCTCAAATAACAGGTCTTACAATAAGACATTTCAGCAACTTTCCATTCAACTACTTTTAGTAGAAATTCACTTATCTGAAACACTAAATCAGTGAAAGGTGTTAAAATTAAAAGTAATTTTCAACCACATTATATTAATACTAGCAAAAACTTTTGAGAGCAATAGTGTTTAATGGGGACAAACAGATATTAACTGTATATGTTTGATAGCCAAAAAACCTCTCCTAGTGTTAGAATGCACCATTTGGCAGCAACATTTTTTTAAGCTATAAATAAGATATCTTAAGATTTTTTTTTGTGATGCACAATACTACTTGAAAAATAAAATGCACCATTTGGCAGCAACATTGTTTTAAGCTATAAATAATATATCTTAAGATTTTTTTTGTGATGCACAATACTACTTGAAAAATATCATACCTGCTATAGGGAAGAACAGGGTGTAGATATTTAGTTCCATTCTGAAATAGAAATTATTTAACTTTAAAATTAGTATAACACAGGAAAGTTACTAAGCTTCAGCAAGGCAGTTGCAAAAGCTTGTCAACATAGGTTTTTTGTCAGGAGAAAATTTTGCATGCATGAGAATAAGAGTTCATGAAAGATTCCTGATTGACATCCTCAGAGACTAAAGTCTTCAGCTGGGAGAACTTACTTGACCATTACCAGTTTTGTACTCCATTTATATAACAGTGTTAAAAAAAAGGTGCAGAAATATGCAGTTATTTCTGGTGAAACTAAACCTGTATGTTAAGGGATGAAACAAATCTTGCTTTTTCACTACACTTCATTAAAGGTAAAAATAAGTTGTTCAACTCAGAAACTAAGTGGGAGCAAGGTTTTAAATGGTGATTTAAGCATAGTGAGTGAAACTAGGGCCAGTTTAAGCATAGCGAGCAGAAACTAGGGCCAGTTTCTGCTCACTACAATAATTAGCTGGAAAAGGAGATGGGAAAAGTTAACAGGAAAAACTGTCTGGAATACACTACATGGAAATGTCTGACAAGTCAGACTGTAATCTGGTACAACTTTAATAGCTCAGAAATAACAATAAGTTAAGCAGGTATAACTTAACTGTATAACGAAACAACATTTGGTAGTCTCAGACCAGTGTTGTTGTTTTAGATGTCACTACTGATCTAAAGATATCAATGTAAAAACTGGATAAGTCATAGCAACACAATGTCTGTATGTGGGTCAGCAGAACAGGAAGCTATTGTAAGAAAGAAATTCAGCTTTAGAGAATTATATTTCAGTTTACCAGAGAAGCAATTATTGAGAGAATTCTGTTTGAAAGTGCAAACTTTGCAAGGCTTTTCCTAAGAGCTTTACACATCTTGCATTTTTCCTTATTTGAAAAATTTCATTTATCAGGTATTTTGTCACTCAAACTAACTTTTGTATTTTGTTTGCACAGGTCAGAATAGTGGGATGGGATGTTTTGTTTGAATGCTCTGTGGTTTCTTATTTTTTCAAAGAACCACTTGTTCTTCATGAACTGAAAATATAATCAGTAATTACTTTCTATATTAAACAAATTTAAAAATATAAGGTATTCATAACCATTCCCACTCCTAGGCATATATTATGGAGATGATGAATGGAAATAATTTTGCCATCTTGTGTAAGTCTGTGTTAACTGAAAGCTATTTTTTTCCATATTAAACAATTACAGCTGGAAAAGACAATATATGTTGGCTTGTAAGGATGTGAAAACATCTTCCATGATCTTTATAATTCCCCTCAATGTTTTATGAAATCACAGGACTTGTATTTTTGGATCTACTGCTTGATCCAAAGGGTCACAAGATTAAGGAGTTTTATTTCAAATAATGAATAAATGTCATACTAGTTTTATATTACAATCGTTAAATATGGATAACCTAAAATGTCCCACCTATGGCATTTGAATCCCTTATAAAAGGATTTTGGTTGCTACCAGACATTACTAAAATGACATATGGAAGTTTACCATGCAGAACAGAACATCAAAGTCCAATAATTTTTCTGTAATTATTTTATATAAATGCTCTTTCCTTGGAGATATTTTTGTAAATCATCTAAGAGGACATGTAAATCTAAACTTCTGGCTAAGTTTATTGAATTTATTTCCCAATCAGTGTCTCTTCTGAATATGCTTTTTATGTAGTTTTAAGCATGATTTGAAATACTCAAAATATAGCTGGTAGACATTTTATGGGAATAATTAGGTTAGGTCAACCCATTTTTCTTTTCATTGTGTACACTACTTAGTTATTCTGTAGTATACCAAATACTACAGTTTTTTGCCCGCTTTCTGATGTCTGAAAAAGATAGGAAGAAAAGAAAGTGGAACTTCTCTCCCTAAAAGACATTTTCATTTTTCATTCATTTTCAAATTAAGAAAAGGGATAGAAAATCTCTAAAAGTGCCATTCATCAGTAGGACTGTGGCAGTTTTGTCCATGTAAGCTTGTCTGAAGTTTCAAGATACAAGTATACTGCTGTCATTATATCTAGAATAAAACTTTAGTGACTAAAATCTCTTATGCTACCAATTCAAAACTTCCTTTCTGTAGGTAATAAACAAAATGCTCCTTGTTTGAAAATGCTCCCATTGCCACATTTTTTGACACAGAAATGTGAATAACTGGGCACATTTATTAAAGAAAAAAGAACCCTCTGTAATGGTTAAGTTTTATTTTGGTGACTTTTCTAGGTGTTGATCCCATACTTTATAGTCTTGAAATGTTAGTAAAAAAAAAAAAGCGTTTTGAAGGACTGATTGTGTTAGATAATTCAACATTTTGGATAGAAAAAATTTGGAAGCAAAATATTTTACCACAGCTGAAAATCAGTAAACATTTACTGTTCCCATTTGACAGTGATTCAAAAGGGATCTTTCCAGACTCTAGAGACAGCAATGAAGCCAAATGCTTTCACTGTTTCCAGGGACTAGAGCCCTGAACTGTTTATCTTTATTTTTAAAGAATAATGTCAAACCCTGTGCTCGGTTCAAGTTAGAAGAACTAAGTTCCTGTCTGTCTCATGATATAAATGGTTATTACAATGTTAACTTAAGCTGAGTTATTTTCCCCTCCCTTTTGAAGTTTTGGAAAAAGGATTCATTAATGTGTCTTTCTTTTGCTGATTTGGTTTCTTGTTCTCTTCCACACTAAGAGTAATTACTTTCCCACAACCTGGCCTCTTTTGATGAGGACTACTGTTTTCCAAATGTAAATGGTTATTGATTTGCCAAAAATGGCCTAATTTAGAAGTCTAAGAGTGTAGCACAGCTGGGAAGAAATTCTAAAACTGGCCAAGTCATTCATACTGCTCTTTGCAGTCACAAATGCAAAACAAAGACTGATTTTTTGAATTAGTTTTCCAGTCATTTATATTTTCATGATTCTGTATGGGTTTAATACTGGATATCAATTACAAATATATTTTAAATTTAGAGTATAGATTTGTATTGCAATATTAACCATCCACAGTGCCATTTCATGTTCAAAATCTCACAGCAACAATATTAATTAAGTTAATATTTGTGTCTTTCCCAGATTGGTGGACTTGCATGTTATATAATTTTGCGAGAGATTCCTACTTTAGTGGCCTTATTGATACCATTATGAATATTTTTGAAGGAAGATTAAAGTACTGCTTTGAAGGAATAAATGTGGCACAGTTTCTTCATCTCTGATTTTAGATTTAAAAGTCAAAATATGCTTATTATTCTATCACACAGAAATGAACTCTTGGAATAGCACAGCTCAATGTGCCTCTTGGGAATTTAAAACATTTTCAAGTAACGGATGGTATCAGAATATGGTCACTAGGGAATCAAAAACACTCTGATCTGGGATCCTACAGTTGTGATCTATTTTGAAATAAGACAGATCTATGGAATTTTCTAATTCTACTGTTGTAGTACCTATGCCTTTTAAAAATTGTATAATGATCAAACACAGGTCATAGGAATGTTGTGGATAAAATTATGAAAACATATGAATCCCTCTTTCAAGAGTGATTTAGAGGAGACAATAACTGATATGTACATAAAAGAAGACACTTCAATGCACATTTTGGAGGATATTCATGAGCATCTGTTTATGTCTTTCCTCTTTTAGAATCTGGCAGTTGCTTTAAATACAGTTAGGTGCCTGATAATGCTCTAAGCATCTAGCATGTCTGAAATGGTGTCCTTCAAAACCTGCCCAAGAAAAATCAGTGAAGCTGGGATTCAAAGGATAGATCAATCCTTAGTCTTGGTTAGAAATCAATAAATATATGCTTTGACACACTATGTGGCATTTTTCTTGCTTCTTGATCTCTTATCCTTTAGAGATTAATCTATAAGCTTCATTTAGCATTGAAAGTAGTTAAAAAAGAAACATGGTTATTGTGATGTTTGAGCCATCACAAAGTTCTGAAATTATGCTGAGTGGGTTTCATTACAGGCAGCTTGGTGCCTTAATCTCATATAGAGGGAATTAACAAGTATTAGCATGCTGGCTCATAGGAAATGTAAATCAACTGATAGAACTGGAAAATAAAAAAGCTAAATTCTAGCTTTCTTCTGGACCTGAGCAGCTATTTCAGTTCAGTGCCTTGTTAATAACTAACTGACCTCAAGAACAATTCTGAAAAACCAGGAAGTGAGTAATGACAAGCAGCTGGGTACTGTAACTGAGGGTATCTGAATCTGGAAAATGACTGGCCAGATGCCAAGCTAGGTAATTTTCTTAGCTACCTATGCAATTTTTCACTATCTTATTTTTCACTTCTTGGGTAGGTGACTGTCCGTCAGCTTGTCTGTGAAAAGATTTCTAGTGCAAAGTCTATTTGTGCACAAGGATGAATATTAGCAGTGATGGGAAGACCTTGGAATTTTAGGTATTGCAAGAATGAACCTTCAGTAACTGTCTATCTTCAAATTATTGGCCTTGGATGGAATGCTGCTTACACAATATCATGTACCAATAATTTCACTTTTCTGTGCTAACCTGGTAAATACATGGATTTTTCAGGTATGGTTTATTAGGCTTAAAAACTACATTTTCAACAATACCATTGATGTACAGAAACTATACTTTGTTAATGATTCTAAAAGCATAATTTCCTTATGTCTTCTCTTTAGTAACTTCCTATTCCACTATACTTTCAGCTACTAAAAATCCTGCCAACATTTTGTTCAAAGTACTTATGGTTTGACGTTTCCAATATGCTCAGGTATCTGACAACTTATGTGATGTTGCATTTTGTGAAGGTAAAATGAAACATACAGTGTAAATATTCAGGCTCAGTTTGTCAAGAAAACAAGCATGTTATACATCCATAAATGATTGCATCACACATCAGAGGTAACCAGACAGAAAGCTGTGCTTGTGTACTGTTCTGAGTCTGGGTATGTGAAACGATAAAATAATTGCTCTGGGGAGTAGAGAATATGTTCAAAAGCTTAATTCATTAGTGTTGCAATGACCATACAAGAATGTCAGCAAAGGCAGGAGTTCCTACCACTATTAAATTCCACAGGTTTCAGGACTTATCATAACATGACAAGGGGAGATGTAAGACTATACACAAATTTATTTCAGTTTAGATCTGTGACTACACATAAACTTATTTTCGATACCTCACACTGTATGTCCAGTTGTCTTTTACTATATTCAGTCTCATTTTGCAGGCCTATTATGATTGACCAGATAAAGTTTGAGTTAATAAGTTCTGCATAAATCAGCAATATTTTCTTGAATATAGGCCACTACAATTCACCTTAGCTTCTAATATAAGTTGCTTTGCCATGTGATTATTTTTACCCATGAAGCAAAGCACCAGGACAATACACCACATAAGAAAATTAATTTCCCTAAGTCTGTTTTGACCAAACAGATTTACATTCAGGTTTCTCGGTGAACATACACATATACTTAAGACGAAAACCAGGTTTTGTGCTTGACTGCTTGATTATGCTGAAAATGACAGACATTTAGTAATAGGTTTGTAAGGATCTAAATCACAGAAGTTCCACCTTGATTTTGGAGCAGTTTTCTTGTTTTTGTTTTTTTTCCCTGTCCTACTGCATGAGTACGTAAATCATTGTATTTCTTGTACACATTCACAGAAGGACAATACAATATTTTTTATAATGTGACTGGCTGCATTGAAATAACAAGTGAGGTGAGAGGTGGTGTTTCTCCACATTAGAGATGTGGGGCAGTTCCCTGTTAGACACTAATCAAATTGCTGTGGTGAGGTTCAGATGTTCAACCCTTGTCTGCCCTAAGCCTTCTCTCTTCAAAAAAACCCTGGGTGCTTTTTTTAGCTTTGGACCTGTAGGAACACGCTAGAAATACAAACTTTGGTTCTTCTTCTATCTGTGAGTATTTCAATTCAATTGGCTGATCATAAAAGTAATGTCTGAAGTAAATCCTGGTTTACTTCAGGGCCACATATACTTCAGTTCTCCTGTGTCAACAATGATCTCCCTCTTCTGGCTCACTACTTGTATTTTTTCAAGGACATCCAATATATTTTATACTTGTTTAATACCTTGACTTTGTAGATGTTTTTATAAAACTTTTTTGTGTGGTTTTTTGAAATTATAGATAGAAATAAAATGAGATAAACAAAGCTTAGATATAATTTTCTGCATCAGTTTCAATACCATTTCCTAAGAATTATTCAGGTCTTTCTCTAAAGTCCATGGATTGTGAACAAGTTGTTACATAGTTGCTGCACTTACAGACAGAAGATCCAAAAGGGGTACGAAGACCTAAAGTTTGTATTCTCTTAAAAGATACAAGAGAAAATACAGGACATGAACACCAGCAACAAAAAATCCAACAAAAAAAAAAAGACTGTAACTGAAATACTAAATATGCAAATAGCTAAAAAATAATGGCCCTGGAGGGAGGGAGGGAGGGAGGGAGGGAGGAAGGAAGGAACAAACTGAGAAGGAAGGAAGGAAGGAAGGAAGGAAGGAAGGAAGGAAGGAAAATAATCTTAGCTAAGTACAGAAAACAACATTTCTTTGCATAGTACGCTGTCCTTTGAGTACCTGTTTTTCCTCAATGTACTAAGAGAGCTGTCTTTATACACTCAACATTTCTTAATGTGAAAGCTTATTTTTTTTATTATATTTGTTTTTTATTTACCAGAATATCAATTATTTATCTTTTATATGATTCTTTGTTAGACTTGGTTTTTTTCCACTTGCAGGTATTGCAAGGGGTTAAAACAGAATTGTTTTCTGCCAACAGCACTGAAATATTTCTCAAGGGTAAAAAACTAAGTGCCAAGAGGTTAGCTCCACTGAGAGTCATCCGGGAGTGCAAAATCATACTTCAGTATTGCTGCTGTTATCTTTTTGTTCTGTATGATATCAACTGGACTGGACTGATAATGCTCAATTGGAAAAGAGGAAAAGGTTCAGCTGACATTGCCCTATCCTGATGACATGAGATAAGACTGAAAATGTGCAGTATGTTCTGATAAGAGAAAAAAACCAAGGGTAACCTTTCACATTTGTCCCCTCTGGAGTCCAAAGACTATTTTACTGGAATATCAGATTTAGCTGATAATGGTACTTACCTATTTATGTGTTTCTTCAGAAGGAATGTTTTATCAACCCTCTTGAGAGCAGAGATACCCTTTCCATAAATGGAAAAGAAAAATGTCAGCTATTAGCATTTGTATAACTGAATGGCCCAGAGATCAACAGTGTTTCCAGATTTCATATAAAGAAATTAAAGTGCTGGCAGCACCCTCCCCTTTTTAATCATGTCTCTTGAAATTCAGTCTTCCTCTGAAATTCAAGGAATTCTCAATTGGTATTCTAGTGCTATGATGGTAGATCTTTCTCTGTAGAGGTGAAGGGATTCACCAGAAACAGGGAATTCTTTGTATACTGTTCTCATTTTGAAAAAAAACAAACTAAAACTTGACCCATTTTCTGCATGCATTTATTAACATTAACGTTGGAAGAAAAAACATGCTTGTTTGATATTTTTCAGATATGGAGCCAACAGGGATTTTTCTGGCTATGGATCTGTAAAATTATTTGAATTTTTTTTCTGTATTTTACTCTAGAGATTTTCAAGTTGATTATCAGGAGTGCTGTGTGAATGGACATCATAAGATGGTTTATGACTGGGTTATGTTTATTTTGGGCTCCAAACTGACAAAACTACGCTAAGGAAAATAGAACAAATTTTGTAGCAGTTCAGATATTTCCTGGAAAAACATGTGTTGAGCTGCGAAGTTTTCTAGGAAAATGTAGATCATCTTACTTTTGAAGCCTGGATATATCTAAAAAGAACCTGCCTGACTCTGACCTCAGGAGCAAATTTGCAGTTTTAACTTAAGTAACAGGGACAGAAACAAGTCTTCCAACCTGAAAATAATATACTAAATTTTTTTGAATACACTCCTGATGTTAATGCAGTATCAAGTAAAAGCACATAAGGGAAAGAACCAGGTTGTATTCTGTGGTGCATAAGTACACAGCAAGGCATGAATTTACTGTCTTCAATTACTAATTAATCTAATTTAAGTTAATGGACAGAAAAATGCAGTGCAGTGGAAAGGTTTGAGGGAATTTAATAGAATTGAGATTTTTTTAGTTATCCATTAAAATGTAAATAAACAACTAATAGAAGTGCCATTAACTACCAGTGACTACTGAAATATGAACAATCATTTTAGATGGACATTGTGAGCTAGTGGATAACTGCTCCTTTACAGCAAATAATTTTAGTACCTTTGAACAGATAATATACTGATATAGTTGTTTGGAGTTCCATGTATGACTTTGCAACAGTCTAAATATCAAAAAACAAGGAAATAAAGTGATTTTCTGACATAGAGTTTAAAATCTAAAAAATTTGCGTCTTGTTTCAGCTTAGTAGTGAATCCTGAGCAACAGAGTGACCTGGCAAAATATCTTCCAAAGTGGTTTTGTAGCGTATAGAGTATGGAAATCTTTATATCATTTCTGTTAAGTCAATGTATTTTTTTTCCTTTCATGCAATTCTAATAAAAAATTTTCATTTTTTTAGTAAGAGGTGCAGGGGTAGTAAAAGATGAAAAATCTATGTAGAAAATATAAGCTTTGTCTCACTTCTTTTTAAATTTTCTGAACTTCATTATCTTCTGTGAGTTTAACTCAACCACAGCCTCAAATTTTTGGCCTGAAAACAATCTGGACATTTCATCCAGGAAATCATTTACACACAGTTTTCCTGTTCTCTATTCCCACAAGTATGCTTAATCTCACCTGCTCAGTGAAGTCATTAGACTGCAACACCTCTCTGGATAATTTATTCTATTATTCAGCTGTGTTCACTGTAAAAATACCTCTTCCTGATAGCTAATCTAAATTTTAAATTCCAAACCATTTTTCTTTGTTTCATGGCTCTGAATCTTTACAAGTAGGTTTCTGCCTGTTATTTGACTAAACTATTTTAAAAATGGTGTATTTTTAAGAAAAAAAAATTAGGTCTCATTGTATATTAGTTATTGGCAACCTTTCCTGTTTCATTTAAACCTACCATGGTGAAACCTAGAATCTTCTTTAAAGGCCTTGACACATTCCATGTCTTTTAGAGGAAAGAATGAGATAGCAATGGCTTATTAATAAATATTATGACAGCCCAAGAGCATCCTCTGGCAAAGACATTTCAAGGAGAAAGGACTTTAGGTGTTGACAACAAGGTAATGGATATTACTGGAAGTTACAATATAGGAACAGGTTAAGCATATAAGGAATAAAAGGATTCAGGTTGTAAGTATAGGAATGGACCCAGCAGTTTACACCCTCCCCCCCCCACCAAACAAACAAACAAATAAACAAAAAAAAATTACACAGTGTGTGAAAATTGGAAATTACTGGAAGTTACAATATAGGAACAGGCTAAGCATATAAGGAATAAAAGGATTCAGGCTGTAAGTATAGGAATGGACCCAGCAGTTTACCCCCCCCCCCCCCCCCACCAAACAAATAAACAAAAAAAAATTACATAGTGTGTGAAAACCATCATAAGCTAAAAACATTTCTAATACTGTTTTCTAGTGGATAGTGTGAGCATTTTGTTCATTAGCAAAAGTACATTAGATCTTTGTTATTGTTTTCTAAATAATGTAATTTTCTCTGAAACATTGATGGCATTCCTAGTACTTCTATGCCATTTTCATGTAGAAATTTATTTTTATTTTTCATTTAAACATTTATATATCAATGTCGTTACTTTTTAAAGTATCCTGTGCTGGATATAATCTATCTAAATTACATTCTTACTCTGTTCCATCTTTTTACAGATTAACACAGTTTATATCCTTCCTAGATGCTCACACTTCAATTTTTAAGTGTTTTTTGTGGGTTTGTTTGTTTGTTTGTTTTCTGTAGTATTTGTCATAAGCAACTTCTCACAACAATTAAATTTCATTTGGCAATCACCTTTACAATTTTGGTGATTAACATGACAGATACTCAGTGGATCCAAAAACTCTTCCACTTTTATCCCTTTCAACAACTCTATCTGCAACTACTAAACTACTATTTTTTAAACTTGAAATTAATATTCCTTTCTCTGGGCTTTTCTCTTTTTTTTTTTTTTTTAATCAGAAGAAAAGTAGTCGTGAATAATCATAGGCATTTTTCTTCAGGTAGCAACATATGTGGGGAAAGTAATTTTACCCACTTCAGGAATTTACTGTTCTAATGCTTTTGAGAGGCAAGTATAAGAATATTCTTAGGCACCATATGACAAGGAGAAAATAATGTTATAATAAGGGCTGTTCTGCTATCCATCTTTGTAAAACTTAATGGTGGTTTCTGTATGGTTTTAAATTATTCTAAAACATATTTATAGCCTGGCACAAAGCCACACTGTGTTCAGTGCTTTCCTATCAGACCTCTGGTGAGTCAGACAGGACGCAATTACTGAGCTGGTTGCCAAGGTTCTGCTGTCTTTTCTGAACTGTGTGACCATTCTTCTCAAGGGTAAAAGCTCAGCAGAATTACCAACAGAAATTACTTCCACACATAGACACACTGCAGGAAGCTACATTTAGAGCAAGAGAAAGGGGACAGCAGGTTGGGCCCAAAGCCTGAGGCTTTCATAATCTTGATTTCTACTTTGACTTCCCCATTGTCATTGCTAAGCCCATAAAACAAAATTTTTGAACACAATCTCTAATTTTCCCTGCAGTGGAGCTAAGAGAGTGATTCCTAGGACTCCACATTTGTTGAAACTTGTCTTCCTATTCTTTTACTTCCCACTCACATATTTTCTGCATCTATCAGCTCTATGAACTTTAGGGAGTTCAGATTCACCCCATTACTGTCCTGACTGTTCTTGTCCTCCCATGTAAAAAACGATTACTTGGATTGGAGATTTAGGTGCTGTAGAGGTCCCAATGAAAGTGCCCTTTTTGATTCTCTGACAGTGATATCTGATTTTTTCAATTTTTTTAATGTAATTTTGGGCATAGATTTCATCCTTTTTGTAATAAAATTTACCCAAAGCCTGAAATAATGATAGCATTAGAAATCCAAAATAAGAAGAGAGTTAGCAAGATGAATTTTTTAGCTAATACTAAATTAATGAGCTGATTTAATAGGTGTACTGGGACTTTTAAATGCTCTCTGCTTTCAACTGGTTTTAGAAGGACAGCTGGCACATTTTAAAGTGATTCTTTACCATTACTAGCAGTTAAAAAAAGATTTAGAACAACAATTTAAAAATTATTTTCTTAGAGGAAAATATTTCTGGTTTTGATTGTGGTCTCTCCAGGTAAACTATTGAGCTATTTTTCAAAACGAGTTATTTAACATGGTTTCTTTATCCAATAAAGTTTTATTGCCCATGGTTTCTGGTTATATGTTTTGTGTACACAAATTAAATCACATAGACTTGCAGGGATTATGAAATAATGTAGTAAATAACATTTCACCATGAAAAAGTAAATGGTTGAAGAAAAGATTGAATAATCAGAAACATTTAGCATCATTCAGGAAGAGATCAAGCAGGAAATCCTGAAAGGAGAAAGGCAAAGACAGTACTGAGATACTACAAAATGTCAGTAGAGCATTGTTTAATAGCATCTTACCATTCATCTGGAATATCTTAAAATAAATATTACAAAGTTTTGTAAATATAGATGTTTACCTATCCTGAGTAAATTTTTATCTGAGGCTAAGTATTATCAACATATTCTTTGTTTCTAGAGGAAAAAAAATTATAATATGCAATCAGTTTGTTTACCAGTGATAATGTTAATTATAGCAATGAGTAACCCATCAGTCACAATGGACAATGCACAGTGGTCAATACTGAGAATATTATCATCTCTGTGATTAAAAATCGCTATGTGGGTGTGGCTTAGGCAGATTTGATAACAGAAGAAAAGAAGTTTAATTTTGGTTTAATTAGGTCAGTCATTGAGATTTGCATAGCTATTTAAATTAACCTGTAAAGTGTGGGTGTCACATTACAGTCCTACAGACATAAGGGCAGTAGTGTCCTACTGTCATATCCCTCTTGAATATAAAACTCAAATCTCATTATTATTTAAATCATCAGAATGCTTTTTCCTTTCCAAAGAAACATCTTCAAACTTCTGTTTTATCTACAAAAGTTGTAACCAAACCAGTAAAAACCACAGGAGCAAGAAAAATACCTCAACACTAACATATATTTGTTCTCACCTTTCCACTATCAATCAGTCCTCCAAAGCCTTCTCTGCGCATAAGATAAGGATCAAAGGCATTGTAGAAGAAAATTTGAATTAATAATAAAAAATGAAGGGAGAAAGCATGCCCTAGGGATGAAAATGGATGGAAAAATAAATAGGTTAACACCCCCACTCTCCTCCCCAAAAAACCCCAACCAAACAAAAACACAAATCCTAAAACCCTAAAGGTTACAAATGTGCAAGTTCCAGTTCTGGAATGAATTAGCTTGCAGTGCCTAATATAAAATGTAGTGATTGGTTTGATTGCATTCAATTAGCTACAACAGTGAATTTCAACTCGCTTAACAGAATTCATTCTTGCTTGTGTCAAACAGCACATTCTGTGGTGAGACAAAAACTGGCAGAAAAAACCTGGCATTAACATAAAGGTATTCTCCATTTGGAAGGTCAGAAAATGACATGGTGGAGTGTTTCCTGCACTCAAGGATCATCATCTGTTTAAAAACCCCACTGTGAGATACCAAAAGCTTCTGGATGCCTACTGGTACATTCAGTGCACAATGGTGAGTCTGAAGGCTCTCCCAGCTGGGCATGCTGAGATGTAGTCAGTCCTCAACCCAAAGGAATTCCTCTATGCAACAAAACTGAGGATACTGAAAAGACTGGGGGAAAAAAAGCTTTTCTTTATCTCAATGCTAACCTAAATGACAGCAGTTTCAGTTTAAGTCAGTAAATCATATTATGACTGTCAAATGGGACAGAATCTGTCAGAAAAGCTGAATTGGATTTCTTAGGCATTCATTTCTGAAAGAAAGGAAACCCATAACACCCTCTGCCATGAGTCCAAGTCCATATGGCAAATTGAAACATCTTGTTCCAAATTTCTTCTGAAGAGGAATCAACCTGTAGGTCTCTAAATGTACAAAATTTGAAACAGTAATAATTTTAGAATAAATGAAATTTATATGAAGTAATTTTTTTTAATTCAGGAGCTCTTTACAGTATACATCCTTAATGAAATAATTAATCCTGCTTCTCCCTCCAAGTGTGCAAGTTTTAAAGCTCAGTATCTACACCATTTGCAATAGACTTTTGTTCCAATATACTTTAGTGTCAGTAGTGGAAAAAGAGCCAAGTTTCCATATAACCTATGGAGCTTATCAAAGTAAAATGAGTGTAACACAACACAGATTTTTCTCTGTGTTTAAACAAAGTTAAATATTTAATTTTGCATAATTATTTCGTTTTTTGACGTTTCTTAAAAAACAGGATAGTGTAAGAGGTCCTGTTTTACAGAGAAATGACACCCGGTTTGGTGAAACAGAGATACAGAGTCCAGCACTGTGCAAAGACAAACGCCAACAGAAAACACATCAAACCACTGCGTAAACTACAAGAAGAAGTTAAATTTTTCCACAAGAAGCTTGGGACTGCAGTGAAAACCAGCACTTATCTAATTTTGTTGTTCTCTTTATTCTCACAGTAGCCCTCAAAGACTAACCATCTCACCCACTCATGTTTTCTGTAGACCAGCATGCAGCAGTTAAGTATTTCTACTTGGCAACCTTCTTTTTTTTTCCTACTCCTTCTATTTCCTGTGCTATGATCTATTAAGAACTTTTTCCCCATAGAAGAAAAAAAACCCATCAGTTTGCATGTTTTTTTTCTGAACACTAGATACCTTGAGAACAATTTTAATACATTATAAGCAGAATAATAATTTCCTGAGTTCCTTATAAAACACTTGAATTATCCAAGACATTCTTTTGTTAAATACAATGGTAAAGGAAAGAGGCTGAAAGTATCCTTTCAGTTGGAGACCGTTCTGTGTACCACACACAACACGTTCCTTAGAACCTGCAAATTACAGCCTTGTCAGCAATTTCCTGTGAATAAAATAATTTTGCTCATTCAGTTTTATTTTTTTCATTTTACCTGCCTTTTAGTTCTGATTATTTGAGAATTTTTCTTCAGGTTATTCCTGTACTGCCCTCAGTCCTCTTAACCAGATCCCACCTCTTTGACAGCCAATTCAAAAGGGTCAGCCTAAGGTGTGGCTTCACATTTTACTTTATCCAATAATATTGTTAATTGTCAATGAAAGAGGTGATCTTTTTTTCCTTTTGGTCTCCAATGCAGGCCACTAATCAATCAAAAAGAAAAGAATCTAGATATGTATTTATTCACACACAGAGACACACTCTGAACAAGTTCATACAGACAGAAGATCTTATATGAGCAAGAGTTTGGGAATAAATAAAGCTTTCTGTAGGCCTGAGAAAGCTAAAGAGGGGAATATGATAAGTTATGGTCCTCTCATATAGTCAGATACATTCTATGATATGAACATAATGTGAAACTGCATCCTTGTCCTGAGGATGGCTGGGATGGTGTTAACATTCCTCATAGCCGCCCATACAGTATTGCTTTCATTTGTGCCTAAAGAACAGCTAAAAAACTCCAGTGTTTTGGCTGTCATAGAACTGTGCTCACGCAGCATCAGAGCTTTCTCTATTTCCCACCCCAGTAAGTAGACTGGGAGTGGGCAGTGCACTGCAGAGGGGTGACTGCTTGAACAGTTGACACAAACTGGCCAAAGGGAAATTCCATGCCACAGGTTTTCATGGTTAAAAATAAAACAGAAGATGGTGGGTGGTGTTGTGGGTTGGCTTCCAAGCTTCAGAGAATTGCTGGGCATCCATCTGTCTGTTAGAGGCAGTGAGTGATTTCCTTTGTTTCATTTTTTTTCCTCTTTTCTTCACCTATGCAGTTGGCTTGAAAGAAACTAGACAAACATTTTAATGGATTTTCCACAGTTTAATTTTTCAACAACAAGAGCTATGACGAAAAAGTGCTTATGCAAGCTTTGAAAAAATCCATTATTGGAAAAAACCCCAAAACAAAACAAAAACAAAAATGGAACAGCAAACCAAACTAAACAAAAAAACTCCTGAATATAAAATTTATTTTATTTGAATTTCCACAAGGTTATGATTAATTCACATTAAATTCAGTATGAACTTAATGTGAAATTGGGGTCATCATATATTTCCAGACCTGAAGTACTTGTTCCAGACATTTGATACTTGTTCCTAGGATAAGCTTTGACTATTATGTTTATGTGAAGTCTCTTGAGCTATCTTAAGAATCAAAGTCCAGCCCACAAATTACACTTCCATTTTGTATCATGAAGGTTCCTTCTGGACACCTGATAATAAGAACTTTGAATACTCCAAACTGAATTCAAAATTAAATGCATATGCAAAGCAATAGGTAAAACTGGAAATAAGTTCTCAAAATCAGGCTTAATGTCCAAATTAATTTCTTTGCAGCTGATGGACTCCTGCCTAAATAAAGACTGTTTGTTACAATATAATTCCATTATGGCTCAAAATAGATGATTCTGTGCACATCCAGTCTTTCTTCAGGCCTGTTATTAGATAGCATCACCACGTTTTGTACATTGTTGAACTTTACTGGTTTTCAACTACAAACATCTATGCATAAAATCTTGTTCACATCCTGCCCTGGCCCTGCCCTGGCTTGCTGAGAGGTATGTAAAACCAGTTACAGCTTTAACTCTGCAGCCCCTGGTGTGAAAATAAAACACTTTTCTTCACTATGCCTTCAAACAGAGAACTCATAACAAAAAGCATACAGTAAGAACAAAACAGTTATTTTATTACACCTAAAAATAATGCAGTATTCATTACAATGTTATGTAATATGTTTTAACATTCTTGCTCCTTGCAAAAAGTAACAGAATATAATACCTGTACTGATGTCACTAGACTGTCAATGCCATTGAATCAGAGTAGTTTTATGCTAATAAACATTTTATAACAAATGACATGTCTAGAATCTATGCAGATAAAAATACTTGTTTTCTTGAAATAAAAATATAGGTACGTCATTTTCTAAACATTTGGCAAAAATTCCAGCCATATGTAACATAACTGCCACTACATAATTTCATTTGCAAAAAGATTCACACAACTTTTTTCCTTGCCAGGTCTCTGATTTTGAATGAAATTATCCACTAAACAACTTCTAAATTCTAAAAAAGTTTTCTAAATTCATAACAACAGCTGTACCCTTAATTTTATAACTTAAACTTCTTTAAACTGAACTCAAAGCCTAAATCCAAGAATTCTTCTGCTTTAAACTCTGACTAAGTGTCTGTGCACTTCATTTTGTTGATGTCAGTTCTTTGCTGTAACTGAATAAGAAACAGGATGTTTCTTTCTTTGTCAGATAATAAAAACAAGAACATAAAACAACTGTAGGATCTCAGTGTAATTCTTGGCTTGCAGTAAAGCTTTGAATAATGTCATCTGACCAGAACAACAGGCTATAGAAACAGGCTTGTGAAGAAGACTGCTTATAGTTATTAATTTTAGGTATTTTTTTCAAAATATATCTACTTGTCCAATATATAGCTATATGAGGCATGAATGAGAGAAGAGTTTAGCTCCTTATTTAATGTCTGTGAGGATAAAATGCATTTTCTCAGGGATATAACAATCTAGATAAGTGACTTACAGTCTAATTTTAATATCAGATCGGTATTTTTTTCTGATTTAGGAACAAAACAAAATATAACTTCATTTCTCCTGGTACAATCCAATTAACTGGTTTTAACTTCATAATAAATGACTGAAATTATATGGAATAGATTTTAAGAGACAGATTTTATTTTATTTCCTTTTCTGAGCATGATATAACATCCAAGGTAGACCTGTACTAATGAGATGCAGTAGGAGTGCCATTTTACAATGATTATGTCAACCCTTAAACCTAATGCCTAATTTCTACAAAGGGCTCCCAAGAATCATCTGTAAGTTAATTGTCCACAGGGGTATGAATATTCAATGGAACATTTATATAAATACCCGAAAATCCAACTTCTCAAATACATTGAAATTCACATAGTATTTTAAAGGACCTAGAAGGAAGACTTTTTTCCCAAGTGAGTTCAGTTGATCACTATTTGTCTATATGAAGTTCAAGGAAAAAAAATAGAAGAGGAAAACAATCTTTCAATCTGGCCATTATATTCATGACAAGCCTACATCCCCCTCTCCACACACCAAAGGTGGATTGAATAATTTACAAAAGAGGAGGTAAAAAGTCTCTACCATTACTTGGTAAGTACATATTTTAATGATTTCAACACATAATGCATCATCAGAGGAAGAAGAGACAGAACATGTCCAAAGCTGTTGGTGAGAGACACCTTACAGGCTTGGTGTAAGAAATTTATCTCATACCCCCGCATCTCTCAAGCAAATGCTCAGAGGTATGAGACAAACTGCCATCTGCCCTCCACTCACAGGGGGAGGGAAGAGATAAGGAAATCTGGAGGCAAAACCCAGCCACTTTGTATATCTTTTAATGGTAGGACACACATATTGCCTAGAACGAAACCTAAAATTATATTTCCCAAAACTAATAGTCTATTGAGAGGACTACTGTAATGAAATGTGTCCAACCAGATTCCCTCCTCTAGGTGTTATTCCTTATAGAGACCAATATATCTGTCTTCTAATTATCCACAAAACAATGAAAAATAGATAATAGCACTGGTAAAAAAACCCTGGCCATTACCTCTATCATATATTTTTTTACATACAATTTAAAAGCCTTTCAGTAGAAAAACAGAAGTCTAGTTCTCACCTCAAAGACTGTCAGAGGCAAAAATAAATTTTATGCTGTCCCTGGATTTCTGCTTAGCTTTATTTATTATACAAAATAACTAATTTCAGTTCACAGCTTGTAGAAGGGAAGGATAAAAGCCATCTACATATGGAGACAAGTAGTTGGTCAAAAGGATCCTTTCTGGCATTTGAGTTTATCCCAGCATTTTAACAGCTTAAAAACAGTTACTGTTTTCTGGTGTTTCTCATACCTTGAAGGTCAGTTGTGTAGTACATAATGCATCAGCCTGAGGAAAAAACATTGTGTCATCTAATTGCCTATTTTAGAAAAAAAAGGTTAAATATTTTTGTCAGGGAGAAAGAGATTGATGCATTGCTTGAAAAATAGGAATAGCTCCAGTTTGCATATAGAATCCTCCACAGGTGTGGGCACAGTATACTTGATAGTTCAACGTTTGTTAGTTGGCAGTTTTAATTTTTTTTTAACCAGACAGCAGATGCTAGGTTGTATCACCAGAAAAAAACAGTGAGTATGAGCTGTTATTTAGGGCAGCTGTCCTTTTAGGAGGAAACTTGTTCAGTGGAATTATTAATTGGTGTAATCCAAAGAGCCACCACCAGGACTGCTCTTTCCTATGGGCTGTAAGTGGATCTGTGCTCCACTAGGGAACCCCACGGGCCTCCAGGGAACAAGCTTGCCTTTCCATGGTCATTTGAGACAGCCTGAGGTCATGTTCACACAGTTTCCTCTATGGCATAACAGCAGTTCTGAAAAAATACTCTGAGATTTTTTTTATCCTAGAATCTGCTCTTCCATTCCCTGATTCTAAACTTGTTTTATGTTGGACACAAATGCTTCTGGCATTTGACTTGTTTTCCCACATATACTTTATTTATTATATTAACAGGAAGCATATTAAAGCCAGAATAATGGAGGCATTCATCTCAAACTTCTGATGTATTCTGAGGAAAAAAAGAATATAATTAAAAACTTTAGAAAATGTCAGACCTCAATTTAGTTACACATCAGTTGAACAAGGTGTAGCCTTCATCAGAAGAAAAGTGTTTTACTTGGGAATTTTTCTAGCAGATGTGAATTAAGTATTTAAATATGCTTTTGAAGTCCAATTGTTATGTCTTAGCATAAAACGACTACGCTCCATCTTAAGAAAAAATAATATCATTTTTGCAAAATCTTCTTTAGTGCACTATTTAAGAAAATGTAAAGTTATTTATACCCTTTCTTTGATAAAAACTTTATTGTAAGAATATAATTTAAAATTTTTAAAATGATGTCAGCAAATTATATATACAGCCACACACACACTCACTCACCCACTGAGGGAATTCTTCTGTTCAAGATCTGTTTCAGGTATCACTTCCTTGATGCCTTAGAATTACTATAAGCTGGTTTTCACAGTGCTTATCTTTCAAAATGTTTTTGATTACCTTTATGTCTTAACTCTGTGATGTGCGGAGTTCTTCTAAGCAGAACAAAGAAACCCTGTAAGAGTTACAAATATAAGTACAATATACAAACTTAAAAATTTTTAGATTTTAGTAACTGAAATAATTTGGTAAAGGAAACAGGTAACCATTTGACACTGTGCTGATATTTTAGAAAATGTGTTTAGTAAGGAGTTCACCATGATGTTTTGGCTATATAGTAGAGGAGCTCTGGCATCTTCTTAGAGGAATGTTCCTGGTTGAATTCCTTATGCAGGTAGAAACTGACAATGGAGTGAGGGCACACTCAGTGCAGACCTCTGTTCAGTGTCTGATTTCATCTTGAACTCAAGCGTGAGAGGCACAAAACACTCTGTCTGCTCTGGGAAGGCAAAAGAACATGTGCTTAGCTTTGAATTTATAAATGCCTTCTTGAACTCTGTCAGAGTACTCTGTGTGTGACCACAACTAAAGTTTGAACCAAAATAGTTGTGGTTGGTAGGCATTATTCCCACTACATGAACCATTGTGTTCTTTGGACGAGCTTTTGGTAAATGTGCTAAACTGCTCTGGGCTGAAATCCACTCTCTTACTCCTATTGTTCCTCTGTATCTGTGCCTACTGCTTAAACTTTTCCAACACTCAGCTCTTTTCCATGTGAGTAGCAGGAGTGGAAATGACTGACTTTAATTTCTGCTTGCACTACATGTTTATGCTTGTGTGGATCAGGTCACTGTGTGGAGATGACTGGTGTCTGTCTGTTTTTCTTGATTTGGAAACAAACCACCTCCCTTTTAAGTGCAAGAAGTCATCCTGCCTAGCAGTGGGAAGTGGTCTTGTTGTGGTCTTGCTTATTAAGATGGAGATGATTACAGAGAGACAGGGTTCAAAGAATTATGGGTTTTCATTCTCCATAGTTTCTGTTTTCTCCCCTTTTACTCTAAAAGAAGTCATTTTCAAAAGATGTATTATTTTCCTATGTATGAAGTCATACAACTCTTCAGAATTTCCTAGAATGATGTGTGGCACCTATTTAGCTAAGAGGAGTCTATCCAAATTTGCAAAACTTCCCTTTTGTACAAAGATCCTCAATTCTATGAGGAGATGGATATATTGAACAACCAGTAGAACAGGAAATGTTATTTTGCCTTGACACTATACACAGTTTCATAGATGAAAGATCAAATAGAATTTAAATACATTTATTTTATAACTGATCATGTAGAATCATGTTGGAAGATTTTTTTGAGGGATTTTTTCTAAATTTTGGTATGTCCACATCAATCTTTCAGGGTCTTTTGTCTCTTTGCTTCCATACCCCACTGCTCGTCCTTTGATTCTGTGCAATTTTCTTAGTGGACCAATATTTACATGTACTGATTATGACATATTTTGGTGACATTACTTTTGCAATGCTTAAAAAATAGTGAGAAAAATTGTAATGCCAAAATTATTCTGTAAAAAAATATTGCAGTGACTTGCAGGGCTATGATATGAAAAAATGGGAAAAAGGAGGGGAATAATTGCCTTTAAGTATAACTATATTTCTGATTCAACTGACACATGGCTATTACATGTGTTTTTATTTTGGAAAATGTGTCACACGATTGTTTTCTATAATGTCTGCCACATGCTGCCTGTTGCTTTTGCATAGAATAGTATTTTGTACTTCAGACAAAATACAGATGGATTATTTTCATGTTTCTAGACAAACTAGTGCTGGAATGGTTAAAACACTGGCATTCCTCACATAATTTCTGGTTGAAAAGGTCAGTGAGGAGCCAAAAAATACCTGTTCTCTAGGATCCTGTGCTATCTAATGCATATTTTTATGTAACCTGGATTTTCTAAGTGAGAGTTCTGTTCTGCTAAAGTCCTTGTATGTAACTTTGAGAAGATATGAATGAAATTATCAGTTTGGTTTAAGATGACTAAGGCTAAAGTTAAATTCCTAAAATCTTTTCCCCCTAGATTCTGTCATGTTGGATCACAAAAATAGAGGCATGGAGTCTGGACACCTTCGACTTAACCTTTGCTTTCCTTCATGACCTGCACAGATTATATCTGTGTTTACCACATTTAGTCTTATACACTTTCAGCTTCTTCCAAAATCTAAGGATCCTCAGATCCCTTATCCTTTCATGCCTCACATGCTGCAGCTTACTTTTTCTTCTCTTAACATCCCACAAATGACTCTCTTTCAAAAGGTTGCTGCTAGAGTAATTTTGAATCTTGCTTCATGCCTTCTCCTGAGCTATTAGTTTTCTTTCTTCTCCTGAATAAAAGTTTTTACCAGTATGTAGTTTCTGCTGGTTTTACCAGTATGTCCTTTCAATATTTTAGTAAACATTCTTTTAATAAGTTCTATTTTCCTTATTCTTTCTTACCCCTATAACTATTTTCCCTTCCCTCTATTTTTTTAACCTAAGATTTAGAGATTGAAGTAAAAAATTGAAATGTTTTCTTTGCCCTCTTAATAGCTCGGCAGGGTGTGGGTATTTTGCCTCCAGGAAAAACAGTGAAACATTAAATGAAGGTTAATCAATTCACATTCTGACACAAAGAACAGAGTGAAGGAAGTATGGCCTAACTCATATAGCAGTAGTTTAAAGTGTATTTTTTCAGTGATCTTCTGTTAGATAGATGCTTATCCAGTTATGTGTACACTATCTGTGTTTCCTAAGATTTTGAACTGTAAGGGCTCATAGCACAGGACCTGTCACCTTAATAGGGTCTTGATACTGTTTGTACAGGATTTTTTTTACACCATCATACTTAGAAAATATCAACAAACTGCAAAAAAGCATTTTCCCAGAAATAAAATGTAAAAATGGAATCAGAAAATCATAGAACTTTGGAATTATTTGAATTGTAAGGGATCTTTAAAGATCATCTTGTCCATCTTCCTCACCCCCTGCAATGAGTAGGGACTTCAACTGGATCAGGTTGCTCAGAGCCCCAGCCAACCTGACCTTGGGCACTTCCAGAGATGTGGTGTGCACAACTTCTCCAGGCAGCTAATACCATTGTCTGCCCACTGTCAAAATTAAAAAAGCCTTCCTTATCCTATCCTTATTTCTTCCTTATGTCCAATTCAGTTAAAAACTGTTACCTCTTGTTCTGTCACTACAAGTAAAATCTCTGTCTCCATTTTACTTATAAGCTTCCTTTATATATTAAGAAGCCACAATAAGATTTCACCAGAGCCTTCTTTTCTCCAGCTTGAACTACACCAGCTCTCTCAGCATTTCTTCATAGGTACTCCAGACCTCTGATCATTTATATGGCTCCTGTCTGGACCCACTCCAGCAGGTCCATGTCTTTCTTGCACTGAGGATCCCAGAACTGGATGCATTACTTCAGATGGGTCGCCACCAGAGCAGAGTAGAGAGGGAAAGTTTCAACCATCAGCCTGCTGACTGCTTTACATGATTATGTTTTTTTCTGAAATGAAATTGTCAGAAACAGAAGATTTCATGGAAGTAATCAGATACATTGTATCAAATGGTATACTTTCACATAAGTCTTCTTTAATTTTTAGCAAGTACTTTGACATGTAAACTCACTGATTCATTGTCTGTGACTATTTATCTTTTGATTTGGAAATGGATATTTTCGTTCCCTGGTCTTTTTGGAAAAGAACTTTTTTATTTGATTAAAAGGAATTAAATGAGGAATTATTCTACAAAGCCATAAAATACAGTTTATGAAAAAAATATTTCGTAACATCTTTTTTTAATACAGGAAATCAAGTAGGTATACAAGACCAGAAATTAGCTGACTTATGAAATAAAAACTTCCTGGGGACAAAACATGTTGTGATCTTGTCTGTGGTTTGGAGTAGAATATCAAAATTATGTAAAATTTTGACACTGCTTTCATCTTGAGACTTAAATGTAAAACAGTGGCTCTCTGGGTCACAGTGTTGAGGTCAGGGTACAGTAATTGCAAAAAAGGCTAAAAATAACAAGGGTGCTTTGATCATACCATCTGTGCAAAACCAGACGTGTCCTTATTTCTCAAAACTGCTTTATACATTTCTCAAAATGCCAGCTGAGCAGCTAGGGTAGAATGAATGATGCACCATCCTGGCCAGAAATATTTAACTGCCCAAAATCTTGACGGACTAGAACCTTACACTGACTACAATTGAATAGTAAAAAATTAACTTTATAGAACATTATAAATGGCAGGAGGACCATAATATTTTGGAGGCAGGCTTTCTTCTCTTGGATTTTCATAAAAGAATTGTACAGAAATGTTTCTAACCGGTTGATTTCTTGTCATAAATTGGACCTGTTTGGGTCTTTTGTATTTTTTCTCATTGTCTCCACCTGGAATTTTCTTTCTAGTAAAACACGTTAAAAGTTTAATTTGAGAGAGAGTGAAAAGTAGAAAACAAAAACTATTCTTCAACTACAAATTACAGTAATAGTTTTATATAGAATCTATATTCTTAGTGTCTTGAACTCAAAGGTCTTAATTTTCTTTTTAGTGAAAAATACTCTACAGGTTTTTTATCAGCAATATTTTTTTTTTTTTTATGACAGCAGAGAATCTTTATGATCATCTATCTGGTCTTTACAACACAAGGTATGCTATTTTATTTAAAACTTTTGCTTTGAATATGGAACTTTGTGATTGAGTGAGAACATAGCTCTTACAAAAATATCTAATTCTGTAAGTTTCAAGTTTATAGATCATCAGCTCCCCCATTTGCAGTTTACTTCAGTGATTAGTTTTCTGACTACCTGCAACATCCTAGGCAGGCTTCTTTTAAAATTATCACTTAATTTGCCTAGTTCTTGCTTCATTTTCTGCTGTAGTTCATTATCCTTTTTTAAAAATCCTACCATCAAAAACCTTTTCTCCTGCATGTACTTAAAAAAAATGATCAAACCTACCTTGCAATTTCTCTTTGAAAACTAAACAAATTGAGCTTATGTAATTAATGTGATGCTCGCTGACAAGATGAAGTACTCTGTTGCTGGGTTTTGAATGGTGTCCATACATGTAACATAATTTTAATTGGATTAGTATTTTTCAAAACTGGACTCAGTGTTGTATTCTGTAGAAGTTATGGCGCCTCATTCTTTACTTTGTGCTAGTCTTCTAAAGATCTAAAATCCTGCTACTGTCTCTTTTGGCTATCACACTAAAAATTTGAAATATTAGTGCATCATCTGAGGCCGAGACTCATATTTTTTTGTCCATATTATTAGTGCCTAAAGCTTGTTGAGATAAAGAAAGTACCCTTGAATGTAGCCAACTCTTAAACAGCTCACTGTTGGTAAGATGTCCAGCAGGACAGTGAAGATACAGAAAATGGGACAAGTCATGATCTTGTACTTATACAAGGAGTATGTGTATGAGGTCCTTGGTCACTTCAATATGAAGAAAAAACATAGTTTGAATTACCAGTGATGAAATCCTGATCCTGACACTCGAACATGTTGCTTAGATGAGTCTGAGCCCTCCCCTTAGACATCAGCCAAGCTTTTCACACAGACCTGGTACAATGCACATCTCGCACTTCAGACAAGCACAAGCATGCGCAATTATTTTGAAGTCACATTCTCCTGTATGTTAGACATTCAGAAACTATGATATCTAGGAAATATCAAACTCACAATGGAATTTCCTGAATTATCATTTGGAAATGATTGTACAGACTGTGTCTTTTTCCTTTTAATCTGGACAGGGCCACTCACTGATTCACAGTAACCTTTTTTGATTTGCACTCCAAGAGTTGGTATCATTTTATTTACTTCAACAACAAAACAATTATTATATAAACAGTGTTAATGCTGAAAAGTGACAAAAAATGTGCAAAGGTTGAGTAATTAGGGCTTGAATAGCTGTGAAAGGCACAGTGACCCACACATGAGAGAAAAGAGACAGGACGACTTTGATTTTACAAAACCTTTAATCACTTGTGTTTCGTAGTACATTCCCCCTGATTTGATCTAACTAGCCACATTCTGAAATGATCTTTTAAAAGATCTTGAAATTTCAGTAAAGGTTTTTTATTCATGCCTTTACCCACTGTGCAGTAATGTTAGCATTAAAGTGACTTCAGTATGAAAAAAAATAAATTGCTCATGTGCTCTGCAGTGCCATCTACAGTATTTTGGTCACAACTGAACCACTTAACAGGAAATAATGCACATTTTTCTATAAAGGAAAAGTAGAGTTAAAAATGTGGATATATGAGTATTAAACAAACATTAGAGAACTGAACTATAAGTTAGCAGGGGACTTACTAGATTAAAACTATTTCCAAAGTATTTTCTTCTTTGTCTTAAACATAATTTATCAGAAAGGGTGTGAATTTTTGAACAGAATCAGCAAATTATAACTCTCATAATACTGAAAATATTTTCATGATGATATTTTACAGAAATATGGCTTCATCATAAAAATAAAAACCATATGCATTACAGCTTTTAAAACAAACCTACTTAGGTTGTCTTTGCCTCCTGTCTTCAATCCTCAACATTTTAATGTTATATTTTAGCATTTTTATCCATGTGTAGAAATGTAAAATAATACACAGAAATAAATTCTGTCTCATGTTTCCATGGGCTTAAAAAAAAAATTAAAGGGCTTTCTTGAAGAAATTAATTTAAATTTTTGAGAATTGGCAGTACTGTTCCAAAAGTTGAGAAAAGATAACTTTTTAGATTTTTACCTAAGATTTAATTACATTTTGTATATATGGTATGATACAAGTATGGTACTTGACCTCCTATAAGCTCCACTTTTGCTATAGTCTAGGGTTAATTCTTCATTTAGAATAAAAATTTTAATTTTATGGTTTGTTAACTGTAGGTTTTGTGAGAATATACTATTTTTCCCCCCTTAAAGTCCTGATATTTAAATTCCATACAAAGAGTGCTCCATACAGTTTACATGCAAATGAAAACTTTTATGTATTAAACCGGATTTAACTAGTCTCTAGAAAATTTATTACTGATCAAAGTAAGCAGTGATGGACATTTTAATTAGAAGCTGGTTTTAATCATTAAAACTAAGGTAATATTTTCTTGACCACTGAGCCTAGAGGTTAGTTTGAAAGTATTTTTCTTAATTCTTTAAAAAGTAATATATAAAACAAAGCCACTATATGTTCGTTTTCCTGTTACTACTGTGGAAAAGCTTCACGGGAACATATGTGCAAGACCTTGTTTTCTGATTAATAACACAAAAAGTAAAATTGTCAGTAAAACATGAGGGCCTGCTTTTCCTTGGGTTGGTTGTTTTCATCTTCTAAAAGTTGTAGAACACCAATTTTTTGTAAGGTTTGAGTGGGAAGAGCAATTTCTTTTTATTGTTTAAATTCTACCAAAAATACTGAGAACACTGGGTCCCAGTGTAAGGTCAGAGCAATTACAACATTCTTCAATGATGATAAATGAGAACTCAAAACTGGAGCTTATCATCATTGTACAAATTCATTATAAACAATAAAATCAAAATCTCCTGTGTTACATTCCTAAGCTGCTGGCTCTAACAATTAACCTCAATCATAAAATTCCTAGAGATCTTATTATCGTAGCAATTTACCTAAATGTTAAAGTCAATGTCAAAAATAAATCATAAAAGGTATGATTTGCCTGTAAATCATTAAAGGGACTGGTCACAGTCTGGTATTCTCTGGGAGCAGATGGGACAAAATAATGAGCCCACTCTCCTGATGTGTGAGGGCTGGAGGCAGGATCGTTGAGAGGGAGACTGAACTCATGGTTACATATAACTGACCATGGTTATTAGATATCACCCATCAGCAGAAAGGCCAAGACACAGATCTGCAAGGGACAGAGGTAAGGACTCAACATCAGATTTACTGGACAAGTCTTGCTGGTTTTCATGGTAAGCCACACATACAGAAAATAAATTACAGTAATACAAATAATATGTGTAAATATAAAAATAAATTTCCTCTTCAACTGTAACATAATGTTTAAAGACAAATACAGGTAATTATTTTAAACTCTGTATTAGCAATTCCCTGGCATCTCCCATTAATTGTACATATTATCAGTCCCCTGCCACCTTCTTTTAATTGTTCTATCTATTTGTTTATAATTCAATGAATTAAAAACAAATCTAATAGAGTTAAAATATAGTTATATTTCTTAAAATTGTATTTGAGTCTTGGAAAAAAACCCCTGCACTTTATTATTATTATTTTTTTTTTTCTTCTTCTTTTATTTTAACTGTCTCTTGCATTGGACCTAAAATTGCAAGAGAGGCACTTCCCTTTTCATGGTCTTTCTGAACCAGCCAAAACCACATAATGATGGAAACCTCACAAGGAAGCCTATTTTGAAAAAAAATTGCCTGGTTGTCTGCAATGTTTTTCCTTAGCCTGTTATTTCAGGGAAGGGGTGGGAACAGGGATGTTGTTCTTTGGGTAATGTGTGGGTAGTGATTAGTATTGCAAAAGCCTAAGCTGGACTGCTTAGCTGACAAAAACAGGGAGAATACAACTATATGAGGACAAAAAGGCAGAGGACTAGCTCAAAACTCCTCTAATTTTCTGTTTTAAACAGAAACCATAGCCGGTGAGGCTGTCAGTGTATATACAGCCTGGGATAAATGATGCATGTCCACATTTTAAATACTGAAGTTGTCACAGCCTCCAGCTAGGAGGGATGAGGAGCAGGAAGCACAGCTATGATTCTGCCATATGACTCAAAAAATATTCAGGAGGCCTGAGCTGTTCAGTTCTCAATATGTGTGGGAGTTACTTTCAAGAGTAGAATGACCACTGTCTGTAAAAAGTGATCAAACTCTTTCTCAAAACATATTTTTCCAGATTTGCATGTGTGTGAAGGTTGTTCTTCTTTTTCATAACTCTCTTCTCATCATCTTCATGGTTCCTTCCTGAATCTGGTTGCTCAGTTGCAGCTGACTCAGAAAATACTTTTTTTTTAGAAAATGCACTGAAATGGTTCTTTTATTCAAATGAGAAGAGCTTAGCTTAGACCTTTATTCAGGAATACACTTTTTACAAGATATAAGCTCCTCTAAGTATGTCTAGACTTATGTACAGTTCTGCTGTGCTGTTAGAAATGGAGATTGGAAGTGTTGTTTGGACAGCTTTTTGGAAGCTAGACCATGAGCGTAAATGTCAAAAAACCAAAATATCTAGGCCTGCAACAGCAAGCATAATTACATCAAAACCCTTTAATAAAGACTAAATGGGATGTCTGTAATTAAGGAATATTTAGAGAATTAAGGTTAACAGAACAGGACCACATGGGTAGGAAAATTTTGGTGCTTTATTTGGTGCTCTCTGCATTATTTCCTGACTTGAGGGATTGAGCCATGGCCCCCATTGCCGTGGCAGCTAGAAAAGAGGTAGACCTTGAACCTTTCAGGATTTCACCTTGGCAAATGAGAAACCTGTCAGATTCTCATCAAGAAACTCTAGCTTTTGTGTTAATCTAGATTGGTCTATTCAATAACTGATCTTATTTTATTGGCTTTTAGTGCGTAATATTGAACAATTGGTTGTACAGTTTGTTCCATGTTTGAAATGCTTCATTCCCTTACTTTTTATATTATTTTTCAATTAACCTAACCCAAGTTTTTCAATTAACCTAACCCTATTTGGGTTAGGTTAATTGAAAAATAATATAAAAAGTATGGGGAATGAAGCATTTCTTTGGGGAAAACTAAAGCAGAACAAACAAAACAAAACAACCCAAAAACAAACCCAAAAAGCTCCCACCAAAACCAACCAAACAGAAAATCCCCAAAATACCTCTGGGACTGTGATTCTTCACTGTTTAGGTCCTGCTGTAACTTTGAAGATTCTGGTAAGGATCTAGAGCTGGCAGCACTAACCACAGAGGAACCAAGAGTGCAAGCTAGGCTCAGTTGCAGTTAAATATGTTTTACCTGTAGAAAAGAAAAATGTAATTCTTGGAGGTGGCCAGTTGTGTGCTTCCTGGAACTGAGAATGAGGAGAGAGAAAATAAAAGACAGGCGAAAGGAAAAAAAAGGGGTAATTTAAGTAGATGCATAAAGATTTTTTACAAAACTTCTTAATTCCTCCAGATTTGTGTGCACCCTATAAAAAAATCTGTTTCTGCTAAGGCTTTTGGCAGGGAATTAGATAAAAATTCAAATTGGTGAACCAGCCTTGGGCACGTTGCACTGGGTTGGAGGAGAAAATTTCATCCCCTCTTTCAAATCGGAATAAGTTTAAGCTGGTAAAACTGGAACAAAGGAATATCAAACAATAAATTACCAGTCACAAGAACAAAAACATAGAATCATAGAAAAAATATGACTGGAAGGGACTTCAGTATATTATCTGGTCCAATCTCCTGCCTGAAGGCAGGATCAAAAATCCATATGTCATTCTTGACAGAAATTTGGATAGCATCCTGAAAAAGGTCTACAGTGAAGCTTACTGCCTCCCAAGGAAATCTGTCCCCAAGCCCTGCAATCCTTGGTGTTACAAGATTTTAGTTTTAACTATAATATACTGCTTTTTTTAGCATCTTTTTGTTGTTTAAGTAGTAAAATGACATAGGCAACCCACTTAAGGTATAATACATGCTAATACAAGTGATTTGGAAAAGAATGTTATATGGGCCATTGAAAAATTGAACTGATTATTGCAGAAATTAAAATATATTTTTTTAAAATTTTATAGTAATTCACCATTAATTGCCATAAGTCATACAGTGGTTTGGGTTGGTTGGAAAACCAACCCAAATGTAAATGCGGGTGTGGGAGACATTATGCATACCATCTGTGAGGTCAAGTCTGGGTTGGTGTGGGAAGTGAATCCTGATTGTAGGATCCAAGAGTTACTAGCAGTAAATTAAAAACTAATGTACACTTCAAAATATGTAGAAAAGTAAATTTCACAGACTAGTTTGTTTCACAGTACTAGTTTCTTGAGTTAGTGATTTAGGAATTTAACTGAAGTCTACTGATTGGTTTAGAAAAAGTAAACCTGCAATTCACCTTCAACTAAATTGTTCTTTTTTTATTATATTCATTATATAGTGTTATAGAAATATAATGATTACTATTACAGCAAGAAATTTTTTTCTAAAAATCGGAGAGATTTACATTCTAGCTTTTTAACTAAATATGCACCTATACAATATTTTTGATATACTAATCAGAAATTTAAAGTGATTTTAACAGTCAACACAGGAATTACATTTTTCAAGTTTGCTCATAGTACACTACAGCAGGAAATGTTAGCTTACTCTCTAGCTGTGCTTCAGTGGAAGTTTAAATAAAGAACTGATAAAGATGTAATTAAAATCTGTCAATTTAAGTATATCTCATAAATTATTAAAATCTCGCTCCTTCATATCTTGCTGTAATTATTCTGCTGTACTCCTCCAGCTCTTGCAATTACTCTTCACAGGGCCAGGCTGACACCTAAAGGGACCATCTGCAAAACTCAGATAAGGGCCCTGCCTCACTCGAGCAGCTGTAAGGTGGGTGGGAGAGGGTAAGACTGCAGCCTCTGGGCTCTGGGAATGTCTTTGCACTCCTGGTGATACGTGGGAGTGGAGATAGATTTCTGTATTTGGTTTTGATATATGGACCTATATCTTGATTGAAGTGAGCAGAATGAAAGCTTCCAGAGAAACAATTGGCAGCAATGTTGAAACATGACCCTTTGCAACAAATGCCCCAATCCTGGGCTGTCTAAAAGTCCTGAATTTTCATTTGTATAAATGAAATGTTTACTTCAAGGTAAAGTTGGAGGCTGTGTCAGGAAACTTCTTGCTCCTAGAACCTATCCATGTGGAAATCGAAGGTAGCTCCACAGCCAGCAGAAGGGTGGAGTTTTCTCTGTGCGACTGCCAGTTTAGTTAGCACATTAAGTGTGTTTATTTAGCACATTGTCTCCTTTGTCTCATTTTTTCCCAAAAAAATTGTTCTTAGATAATTTGACAATTGCTGCATTTCACTATGTGCTCAAACCTTGTGCAGATGCACTGACTACAGCTGATCTAAAGGAGGCAGCAGCAGAGGTTTGCAAAGGATTTTTGGAATGTTTCAGTTTTAGTATTTAATTAGACTAGGGGCATTTTGATTGAGATGGTGGAGTCAGGGACACATGGGGCTGTGACTGCCAAGGAATCCAGGAGCAGTGGAAGTTCCCTGTGGGGAGGGCAGATAAGGGCCTGGTAGCTTGTCCCTTCCTACCACCCCAGGAAGGATCAGGGCAGACCTATAACCTGTGCCTGTGCTTCGGGCTCTTCCCTGGAGACAGGGACAGGCCAAGGCAGGGATGGGATGTGGTCCTGCAGATTGGCCTGGCTCACAGGCAGGCCAGGCTGTGGGGAGTGAGAGTCCAGCCTTGCTGCATCACTGGAGTGGGAACTGATGGCCCTGGGGCTGACGTGGGGTCCTGGATTTTAAGCAGAGCAGGGGAACCCAGGGGGCTGGGCAGGGACAGGCAGGACTGGTGGTATTCTTAGGCCCTAGCTGTAAATTCTAATTTTGTTATTTCAAATCTCATACTGGAGAAAAAAGCTTGCCCTATTTTCATCTTTGTAAACACTCTTTAGGTTAGTCTTATTTTGATGTAAACAAGAAAATGTTTAAAATACATTAGAATGTTGGAATAGCACATAAAATCAAGAAATCAAGTGCTTTTCAGCTTCGCATGTCACTTGGATTTCCTCTGAGCACATCCCTCTCTGGGGAAGCTCTGCCTTGAACAGCATTAGTCAGTAATCCTTGCAAGGCACAGGCTGAATTTTAAGAGTGTTTAGGTAGCCTCATTGAATAAAGCTAGTATCTTGGTAAACCTGCACTAAATATTAAAGTGAGTGATAAATAATATCATCTACAGGAGACCATGGTGAGACTAAGACTCCTGTCCTTAGCAGGGGTTCTGCTTCCCTTTAGTAAGAATTGTGTACAAATGAAAATCTTCGTGCTACGTTTCAGATTTCTTTTTTTAACAAAAATTTGTGACTTTTTTTGTGATTTGAGTAAGTTATTTATCTTGCTTGTGTAAACCATATTCCTGCTAGGACATTTTTCTTGGCTTAGTTGTATAGCCAAAACTTGTAAACATTTCCCAACCTAAGACATTAATCTTTTGGTGTGGTATATTTTGCTGGTTGCTTATAATTCTTTCTTGTAGGTTTTCCCAAAAATTTTGAAACAGCCCTCTAGGTTGAATATTTTCTGTGGCAGAATTAGTAGTGGGAGAAATACATGGAATACACTTGAGTGTACATGGGTGTTTCCACATGCAAGCAACTGTTGAAGCAGCAATATTTAGTGGTGTGAAGTGTCATGGGGAAGAGAAATCAGACTAAAAAATTAAGGCCTGAATGATGCACTCTATTCTGTCATGGCTGATGTCTAGAGGTCTCCCGTGATTACATAATATAAACAATAATAATTGTACATGAAGAAATTAATGCTGTGGAGAACAAAAGACAATAAAAATATGAATAAATAATTTCAGCAAAGAGAATCACAAGTATGCATCCTGGATTTTTTAATTGTATGGAGATGAACTTTGACTTACATAAAACATTCTAATAGATATTTGCATTCATTCCCTTATTTTATTCTGGTATGACACATACAGAGTATTTGTTCAGTGTCTTATTTTATGGTCTCCTGCAACTGACAATGCTATTCTCTCAAGTTTTCTTTGGCATCTCTTTAGAAAAAAACTCTGGTTATTTAAAATATCAAACTTCTAGACTTCAGGAACAAAAACAGCAAATATTTGTGTTTTCAGCTCTTGATAATCTTTCACCAAAATCTTATCTGTTTTGGTTTTTTTCAAGACATAATTCAAAGTTGGAAAAAAACCCAAGAAAAGTCCCTCTATGGCTTATACTGAATATCCAGAATCCAAACAGAAGTACTGTTCCATCAAGTATTTCTGAAACAATGCATCATTTATGCTGAAACCTTCCATGTCATCAAGCACATACTACCATTGACGTCTGAATTGAACTTGCTCCAACTTTTACCATATCTGGTTTCCAATTTTCTATTCCCCTTAAATGTACTTTTCAAATTTCACATAGCCTTTCTGGGGCTGACACAAAGCAGTAGAATGGTAAGCTAAATGAATCGCCATATCTAAGCAAATGCTTTTCAGTTAAAGCCATCACCTTGAATATATGAGGTCCAATTTTAATTTTTCATTCTGCCTAGAAGAACTTGAATCTCTACTTACCTTCTTGTGGAGTATCCAAAATACAGGGCATTTTCAGGGCAGCTCTTTCCAATTCTTCTAGTGAGACTATTTCATTTGGAATGAGATTTTTAAACACTTTAAACCAAAGTGGAGACCGGAATATAAGCTTCCCCCTTGCAGATATGTATGTCGTCCTTTTTTTTTTTTTACTTCTCTCTGGCTTAATGAATGTTGAATTTTTCTGCATAGTAAAATAATTTCAATAATAACAAGCAGCAGAATACTGTGTGAGACTATCCCATGATCAGAGCACTCACCTACAACTAAGAGATGTGGGTGTAGGTACTCTGTGTCATCCTCTGTCCTAGCAGGCCAGAAGAGATGACTTGCCAGGGGAAGCAGGTATTAGCCTGTCTATATATAGCAGAGTTTTCTCTTACTGCAGTAGTTTAGGAGGTGGGGATGATTTATACCTGCCAAGCTCCAGAAGCAGCTTTTTTTGCAGACAACCACAAGAAGAAAAACATGCCTACTTCCAGCCCATCATATGGTACTTCGAGGGAGACTTGGGCCTTGCCCTTTCATTTCTCATTTCACACTAACAGATTTATGCAAATTTTCCATTAAAAATCTGTTTTTAATGGATCCCTGTCTTAAGATTAATGTATGTGTATGCACAAAGAACTGTGACTACTCTGACTTGTTGGGATGTCACCCTTGAAACTGCAGTACTTAGGACGCTGTGATGCTATATCACGGTATTTTAAAATCTTTGGTGACTGCCATGCTCACACCTTTCATTCATATTTGCTCAGCCTGGGATAGACTCCAGCAGCTCAACACTATTGTAATTTGGCTGACAAAAATAAATTGCAGAAGCAGGAGGTGTTCCAGGGGACACCTCCTGCCCAGAAAGCCACCACCACTGTTATGTGACAGCTGCACTGCTGTATTCTTTACAATTTCTGAGACAGCAGTCTCCAGCAAGAGCCATCTCACCATTACACACCTCAGGGGAATTTGCTGTCATCCTGTGATTCCCAGAGCAGACTCGAATGTATTTCTCTGTGTATACCACGTACAGCCCTGCAGTCTTCTGTGCACCTGTGCTTCACTTTCAGGGACCTGAGGGGCTGTTCATCCGTCTTTTCATTTAGCAGTTTGAATCAGGCATTGCAATTTGTGATAGGGGATGAAGAAAGGATTTTTTTAAACCTCCCATATGTGTGCATTTAATCTCTTTACAAACTCAGATTTCACTGCAAGCAAATGTGGCACCTTGCTTGAATTGAGCATGGATGGCAAATATGAGTTTTTTCTGTTCGTAGTGATTTTTCTGGGGCATGTTTCTGTGGCAACATTAGCATGGTTCTGTTCCTTAGCTAATGTGTCCTGCCTCTGAGAAAAAGTTTTACCTTTAATCCAACAATATCTTGACAGTGGCTTGGTAGCTTTTATGAGGCTTAGGGAACAATTGGTGTGACCACACAAAATGTACTTTGTTTCCTTCCAATCTAATATAAAACAACTTCTACTCTCCCAGTCATCTATATGCCCCCCTGGACTCTTTGTCTGCCTCTTTTTGTGCAATCTACCCTGTTTAAACTGTCTTTGATCCTCCCCATGGGAGCTTGTTAGAACCATTAGGGTTCCTTGCTGTAGCAAGTGTTTCTTAATGATGATAAAATGTGTAAATTCTTAGGCAATTACTAAAGTTTCCTCTTAATTTTTCTAGATGAATGAGAGCACTGAAACTGGCTGATCCCAGAAGTAAATGGCATTTTTGGATAAAGATTAAAATAATTTAATTAATACAGAAATTTATGGTTACCATTTGTTACACATACCGAAGTAGATACAGGGTTCCATTTATACATATTGCAGCGTAAGGTATATTTCATTGCTCAGGAGAAGAAATAAGAGACTGACATCTATGCTTGTGGACTAAATTGTCTTTGACTCTCTGTAGGCACAGTTAGTGTGTTTCTGACCAAATAATTCTTCCAGTGAACCTCAAACCTTCTTAACATACTTTCTGCTTTTTTATTCATAGATAAAATGAATAAATTTTACCACTTTCTGCTCATTTATTTGAGCAGCAAGTGGTAAAAGAGCTGAAATATGCTAAAAGACATGAAAGCTTTTAGATAAGTCAAATGCTATATTCAAGGGGAGTTTTTATATTTAAGAATCTCCTTTAAGTGAAACAACTTTCAAACAATTTTTGTTCTGAAGTTAATTGTCCAGTCCATTTCTTCTGCACATTTTCATGTTCTTTTTTCTGTTAAATTCATAAGTGCTCTATGTACTTTCTATTTGTGATCTAATCAGCAGCAAGAAGAATTTCTTCCTTGATCTAATTTTTCCTTATTCAAAAATGTGCTAAATTCTTAATGGATAACTAAAATTCAATCTCATCATGCTGCTCAGCTTTTCCCTTTTTCTGCCTATGTAATTGCATGAGAGTGGAGGCAAGCACTCATATCTATATTCCAAATTCCCCCTACCCTGAAATAACTGGCAGAAGCTTTTATCTCATTCCTCCAAATACAGTATCTAAGTTGTCTTAAACATCTTTAATTATAAGAAAGAGAGGGTAAAATCACAGAGTTTTGAAGGAATTCCTGTTTTCATGTTATTTTAGCAATTTATTTTTAAATATATGCATGTATAGAAAGTTATATTCTAATATCACATATGTGCATCTATTTATGGATATTTAGTGCTTAAATTGCACAGATCAGTATAGAATACGGCACAGTTTAATTGCTGAACCAGTATGATTTCCTTAGGGAATTCTGCACTTGGATGAAAAGAGACTCTTTTTTTATTGATAGCATAATTATTATTGTATCCTAAGGTTTTGCACTTGTGTGTAACAGAAAAGCATGTCGAAGATTTGGAATAGCCAGAATGAATACAAAACAACAAACAAAATGAGTCACCCAAGACCATTCTATCTTATGCAACTGTACATTTATCAATTCAACCAGATGCTCTGAAGCTGACCAGATGTGCTGCTGGCCAACATATGAAAATTTATATATTAAATTTAATGTATATAAGAATACAGTATTGCATAAATAAATTATAATACATTTATCTTATTATTTGCACTGTGTAAGAGTAATTAAAATTAAATGCTGAGCTTGTTTCAAGCACTTCAGAAAAAGCTTAAAGGATACATGAAAAAATACATTATGCAATGATTTTAATTGTTTCCCTAAAAATAATGCTCCTTTCACAAAATTGTGCTTTTATAATATTCATAAGTAAAAATATATATTCAAGATTCAGAGTTTAGATTTATAGTGCCATGCATATATTTTGAAGGTACTTGCTATAAACCATTGTAACTATGTATAGGTATTATTCATTTAGCTCCACATATACATTTATCTCTATAGTAAGTAGATATGAAGAGTTTTCCTTTGATGCTGTCCTGTACTTTTACACTTACAAATTGAATAAGTCCGCTTTTCTGTGATGTAGTGATTAGACACTAAAACTGATCTTAATCAGGAAAATTCCAGGGCCAGTTACTTATCAACATGGAAATCCAAGTTTGCTACGTTATTCAAAGTACTCTTAGTCACATGGACATTAATCACTCCAAATAGCCCTTAAAGACGTGTAAGAATTTTTCCCTCTGTCCTAGTTTCAGCTGCTATAAAGTCAGTTTTCTTCCTTGTAGGTGGTACAATGCTGGTTTTTTGCTGTTTGTTTTTTGGTTTGTTTTTTTGTTTTGTTTTTTTTTTTAAATTTAGTTGGAGTATAATATTCCTAACATATGAAGCATAATATTCCTAACACACTGATTTGTCATGGGTTGAACTTGATGATCTTAAAGGACTTTTCCAACCTAGTCAACTATGTGATTCTGCCATTCTGTTATGTTTTAGTTTTTGCTAAACAGTGCTTCTTCTGAGTCCAAGAATTTTCAATTTGCCATGTTCTCCCAGTGAAGAGGTGCTCAAGAAATTTTGGGGGAGCACACCCAGGAGAGCTGACCTGACCTGACCAAAGGGAAATTCCATAACATACAACATCATGCCTGGTATGTAATCTGGGGGAAGATGTCTGGGAGATGCTGATGGCTGCGTGGGCACTGGCCAGGCATTGGTCAGTGAGTAGCGTGCAATTGATTGAGCATCACTTGTCTTTCTCAGGTTTTACTGGCCTTTATTTTTGTTATCTACGTTTTTGTCACAACAACAATAGCAACAACATCAAAACATCTTTTTTTATTTTTTTTATTGTTTTACTCTATTTCACTTATGAAGCTATTCTTATCTTACAGGGTGTACTTTTTCTGATTGTCCTCCTCTTCCTGTTGGAGGGATATAGCAAGTGCTTGTGGTGCTTGTGTGTTATGTAGTTGTTGGCGGGGGTGAAGCCACACCTTCTGCTTCAGTATATATAGAGCAATAATTCCTTTTTTTACATTTGTATATATGTTTTTCTTCTTATTATTATTATTATTATTATGCACCTTTTTTGAGTTATTTCATTACATTTCAGTCATCTGCTGGCCCTTAAATTCTTTAAGGCATCTCTGATGGGTCTTTTTTGTGTAATTTAAAAAATAATTTTCTAATTGGCTATGAATGTATCTAATTCCATGATGTAATTTTTTTTTTTTAGTGAGTAACAGACATAACAGAATATGATAAAATATTGATGAACTTTGATAAGTCATTTGTATATCCTGAGAATGTTGCATGGGGAATTTTTAATGATCATTATGACAAAAAGATATTATTATGGAGATGCTCTGTGTGATATATTGTAATACCCCCAAAGCTATTGCAGTATAATAGTCAGTCTGGAGCATTATCAAGCATCTGTTAAACAGCATCAACTCACAGGCTTGAATTTGGGTATCTTTCCTAATACTTGTCAAAAATATACCACTTTTGATGTAGACTTCTGGTGCATACTAAACTCATACAGTGACACATGATAGGAACCCACTCAGAGTATTTATTTCAGTCAGTCTAATCATGGGGGTAAGAAGCTATTAATTCTAAGGCAAAGACATGCTCTGAAAGATGCTCTGAAATAAACCAAAGATGATATTCTGCGATTAGATGGCAGAAACGGCTTGTCTTTGTCTTATGAAATAGCACTTTATTCTGAATGGCTTCATTGCTGACTCTACCATTGGAGGAGAAAAGAAAGAGAGAATGAGAAATATAAGAAGTTTGTGAATTGCATCTGTTGAGAGTTTGAATACTATGCTGTTTTAAAGACATAAAAATATTTTACCATAGATTAGAGTTAATAAGTTGCGGGATCAATATTTATTCAATGAAGGTAGTTCAGGAATTTGATTCAAGCAGAAATTAACTCTTAGTAAAAAATATAAAATTAATTTTGGGACAAATCTGTTCACTGAACCATCTGAATGCCATGAGAAGCACTAGGAAAAACTGATATAAAACCATCTTGAAAGTCTCTTATACATCCAAATCTTGGCCCTGTCTGAAATGTTAGGATTGTTTGTATGAACTCAGGACCCTCCAGCTATGATAATTCAGCCTCTGGATCATTACTGAGTCACACTGTTCTCTGGACACAGGGAGATGACACAACCTAATCCTTGCAGTGAGCTGGTTGGACCACTGGCTGCATTGTTCTCTCTTGCTATTTGTCTTGTCTTGCATTTATATTTACAAAAACTTTGAGGGAATATTTTTCTTCATTAAGTGAAGAGCATTTTTTCCATAGCAGAAGAGATTCAGGTGAAAACACCAATGCAGAGATTAATTTATAAAACAGAATAAAAACGAGTGGCTCAATTGATTGTTTTCCAGTCTATGGAGTCTGTATACTCTTGCTATGAACATGTAGCACAAGCTCAGTCTCAGGTACAAACAGTGTGGCTCATGGTTCATTAGTCTGAAATATATCCAGCTGGAAATTTTTGTATTTTTAGTGTTCTCTAGAATGTGAAAACAAAAGTATAATTCACTATAGCCATAGTAATGCCTTTGAAAAATTATAAAGTACTTAAGGTAAACAAAAAGCTTTCTTCCATTTCACTCAGGAGCTAAAGCTGAAACAGATATTCAAGTCATCAACCTCAGTTACAAAAAAATCAGTTTAAAAAATCACCCTTAAATACATAGGCAGTTTGCTCAGGAAGGTGGCACGTGGGTGTGATAGATATATAAATATGCTACCTTGCAAAAGAGCAAGTTAGACATTAAGCAGACTAGTAGTCAAAGTAACATGATTTAGCTGAGCTCATTAATATTTGCTCCAAGAGTGGATAAAAGTAGCCCCTAACAGTGGATAAAGCCTTTAAGTATTATTTCAGTTTGGAATATTTGGGCCTGTAACTGTGAAAGGATCTCTCAAAGAATTTAAATTTGAATATTAATCTAATCACAGTCTGTTTATAAATTGGATCACTGAATTAGGACTTTAGATGTTCACATTAAAAACAAAACCAACCAAACAAAAAAAAAGAAACAAAAGTTTATATCTGTTTTTAAAATAAGTACATCCCTTCAAGATAAATAAAAATTAAATTAAAAACAAGATTTTAGTTTCAGAGGACTGGTTCTCCTTCTGGTTTTACACTGGACTTATTCCTTTGATTTACTCCAATGTGAGATCAGCATGAATACTGGTTTCTGCACAATGGTGCTACTTTATCATTTTGATATTCATGACAAGCCAAATTCTAATTTACATGAGTGAATAATTCCTTTATTGCAAACATAGAGGCTGAAAGCACTTAAAGAGATTTTGAACCAGCATTTCTGTGGGTAGGGGGGTTACGCTTAACTTTGAAAACTAAATTCTGTGTGATCTATTAAAATTAACTACTGTTTTATTTTTACTGATGATAAATGAATAAATGTGCACAGATTTTCTCTTTCTTGCTTTTGAAATGTAAACAAAAATATAAAATTACACGGAAAGAATTATGTACATAATAGGCAAATAGGTTTAATTTGTGATTAAAAGGAATTCAGACATAGACCATCAAATATTCCAAAAATATTTCAGTACTTGTGTCTTCTCTTTCTAGAAGGTCTTGGATAGGATGGAGGTCAGGATAGTCAGCTGGGGAATGACAACTAGAAATAATTACAAAGATAAGAGGTCTGATGGAAGTTTAGTGAAGAAACTGTTGTATTTTTTAAATGTGATATGATTTGGATGCTTACTCCATGGAAGTTCCAGTTATCAGTAGCCTTTACATCCTTCCATATGAGCTTAAATAATAGGAAAGGTTAGGATTTATACAAAAAATAAGAAAGAGGAAAAAGCTTGAAAGTTTTGATGTGATTTCACCTTCACTTTATGTCTGAAGATATATAATGAAATTAAGAGAGTTGCATGCCTTTAACTCCAGCAGACTTAGATATAAACAAGTGGTTTTTTCCTTATATGTTTGGGACCTCAAGGGAAGCATTGAGAACATTTGTCATAGGCAGTTTGATGTCCAAAAAAGAGAAGAGAGCACAACAAAAATTACTAGGGAAATGTCATGCAAGAAGAAGGATATTAAAACAAGACTAGAAAGCTGTTTAGTGTAGGAAAAAAACCAACAAAACAACTGCTTTAGACGGATAGAAAGTGTAGTGTTGTGACAGGCATTTTTTGAGAGGATTTAACAAGTTTCAGAATTATTTTTCTTTTTCCTAACAAGAATATCCTAGCCATACAAACTAGACATCTGGCACAGTTCTAAAGTATACCAGATTACATTAAGTGGTTATGACACATGTACCCATGTGTGTTTAAAATGCATAAACTAAATCTTTCTATCTTTCTAGCTGTAACTTATAGCTGGAGTTCTTTCTGTTCAGTAAAAGAAAAAATATATGAAGATAATGTTTTTCTTTCAGGATTATCTTGCACTGTATGGTTTAGCTGCCTCAGAGTACCTGCCTTCCCCCTGTAATTTCTCCTGGAGTCAGCTGGGGCATTTTCCCAGGCCTCACTTGCTTTGTGGCATATAGTGCCTTGTCTATTTGACTTCAGGTTTCTTACTGGTATTGAAGAAATGTAGCTTGAATCAATTGTATACCCACTGTGATGTATGCTTGGACCATGCTGGAAAGCTGTTGGAGTTTGGAATGAAAAAGATCCATTACTGATTTTTTTCTTTTCCTTCAAGTAGGGGCAATTTGTCTTAACACTTCTTACTGCTCTACAGGAACATTCAGTATACATCATGATATGCTTAATTCATTTATACCACAAGAAGTCTTGTGGCCCTGGTTAGTGTGTTCCCTTTATTTAGAAGTCTTCAGCCAAGAATTCAGTATTCTTTTTTCAGCAGTTTGCAGCATCTAGAAGGCATTAATATGTGATAAAGATGTATATAGACATTGTCTGAACTTTTGACAAAGGAAATGGACGGTCTTTCTTTTTCCCCTTTTGACAGAGGTTCTGAAGCTAATCAGGCTGAACCAAAGCTACAAGAAAAGAATTTGTTGAGAGGAAAATTGTCAGACAAGAAGATGATTTAAATAGGAGGTGTGCACAATAATTAAATGCATGGATGCCTGACTACTTAATCACAAGACGTGTGTTTTCAGGAGGAAAAAACCTTTTCCCTTTATTTCTCATACTCCTCCAAATGTCACCAAAAAAGCCATATGTACAGTTGTTTTATGAGTTATGTCACATGAGTGTGATAAAAACCTAATAAATCTTCGTAGATCCTAATGCTTCCTAATCAGTAAAATATAAAGTCAGCTGTTATGAGCCTTGTTTATAAGATAACAGGTAGAGCCTTTTTCTTACAATCAGAAATTTTGAAGTATAAATCAAACAGTTGTAATTTTTTTTTTTTTTGCACTGTGAGTTATAAACATTCTTAAGCATGATTAAGATATAAGTAATTAAAGAGTAAACATTGATTTTAAGAATTGTTTGGGAAACATAGTAGGCAGTATATCTATATCATGCACAGTTTGGGGTTGTTTATAGTTATTTGCTTCAAGAAATAGTCCCAGTTGCTACATCTAAACAACAGTAAACAGAAACCAGTGATATAAATGAAGACAAAATGATACAATCATTTTACCCAAACAAAACAATTTGAAGAGTTAAAAAGTGTTATTTAGAACTTTTAGCTAACAGTGCTAACATAATAATAGCTCTTGTAAACTTTCCTGATCCTATGCTCCATTTGTCAGTTCCTGTGCTACAGCAATAAATAGCCAAAAAAGTATTGACATAGACATGTAGCAACTCATCCATTTTCATCCATTTGAGTATTTTGCATTCATGGAAGATCTGATAGCAAATGTGGCAAAGTGGTAAGACAAACTGAAAAAAAAAGGAAAACTCAAAACTCAAAGTCCAAAAATATTAATTGGCACCCTACAGAGGGATGTAACCATTATTTCCCTTCTTTGCAATGTCACATTCATTATGCGACCATATTTTGGGACATTTAGGAAAGTATGTCTTAGTCTTCAATTCTAGGATTATCCTTAGGGTATGTTGCCACTCCTCTTTGTCACTTTTTGTGTAATGCTAGCAGAGCTGTTCACTGGTTGCTTGAAAGTCACTGAATTTGGCCAATTAAACCACAAGCATCTCTTTGTATTGGAAATATAATGATTTGCAACTATAAATGTACAACTGAAACTTCTTCAGTCTATATGAAACCACATTTTAATCAGGTCCATGTAAATGGTAATATGATGAGGGTGAATATCTAATCAGAGCATACAGTCATAAAAGGCAGCTGAGCTGATCCAGTTTGTATTGGTTTCATTAATTCTGCAGCATTCTGGAAATGCACGCTTCCATCTCCGTAGTTTCTAAGTGACTATAGCTACTCAGCAGATATAAGCCAGTGTCATTAGTATATAGGTTGACTTATGTAGAAAAATTAGGCTGCAAGTTTTGTGATTTATGTCTTATAGGACTATCTGTCAGATCTATACCTATCTATTAGATGTTCCTTTTTTATTGACAAAGCTGTCAAAGCTGGAAGCACAAAATGCAAACAGAGGACACAAAGAGAAGAAATAGCAGTGTGTTTCACCATGCTAGCATATGCAATTTGGAAAAACTTTGAAGCCATTATTTTAAATGAAATAATCTATGGTAATAATCAATTAAAAAGTCTGTAAAAATGCAAGAGTTCTTGCCTCGAAAACTCCTTTCAGGTCTATAGGCATCTTGCAGCCTGCAGGTTCTGAGTATGTTCTTTAAAGTAAATAGATAAAAATGTAGATTTGAGGCTATGTTGGATCAACAATTTATTATTAACTAGTTTACATGTAGTATATAGTAGAAGCAGATGTGAAGGATATGTTACTGTGCACAGTTCTGAAAAGGTGCTCTCCTATTTGTCCATATACATTTATTTTTCTTAGTTTTAAAAATAACATTTTGCAACCACCCTTTTCTCAGTAGTAAGTTTATGTACTGTTGCATATTAGAAATTTTTAAATATTCTATTGTCTTATTATTAGCTTTTCAGTTGCCAACACATCTCTGATTGCTTTCTGGTAGCTCAAAGCATCTAATTAATCTCCTCTGTAAACCAACCAGAGAGGAGAAACTCAATAATACCGCCAAGTTTCTCTTTTCTTCCTAGCACCACAGATTCAGTCAAAAAATCTTGCCAATGTCAATCAGAGAATCTTACCTAAAATAACTCTTGTAATTAAGCCTTATCACAGAATCAACACCTGGGCTTCACTTCAACACTTATGTTTTATATCTTGCTATTTATGTAGCAGCAAGATACCTTATGCTGTGACACTAAAAGTATAAAAGTGCTTTCATTGGTGCCATGTCTGAAGATGCAGCATTTGCAAAACTGCATACCCACATGTATTGATCCCACAGGAGATAAAGGACAAGACAAACATAAATTTTTCAAAAGAAGTCAAAAGGGAAGTTAAGATGAGGCACAAGAACGACATAACTAGATTCACACAAATGTTCTTGATACTTGTTTTACTTTGATAGCACTAGAAATCTTCTCCAACATTAAAAAAATAAATAAAATATTACTTAATCACGTACGTTGCCCTTGTTATATAAAACATGAGAAATATCACTATCTATGTCAAACTTCTATGTTTTAAGGAAGGGCAGGATTCTGCTGCCATATTCAAAAATGCTCCAAAATCTTCCATTGACTTTCTTCTGGAAATATCTAATGCTAGACTGCTGGAGGTGCAGTAGATGAAAATCTAGTCGATTAAACTCTTCTGGCCCTTAAAAATATATGCAGTAGGGAAGGCTTTGAGGCAAAAGCACTCCACATTTTTGCTATTCAAGTAGATATTGAAAACTTATAAAAGAAGATATCTCCAAATAAAGTGAATGGAAGGACTGTTGTGGGGCTTGGTTTATTTGTGCAGCATATGAAATTCCATTTTGTTATTCCTTTGAGGGTTTTTGGGTTTATTTTATGCACCTTCATGGAAATAATGGATGGTGGTTTTCTTTCACCAATTATCTAAGCAGTTCTACTTGTCTTTCTGTTGCCTTTCATAACTTCTGTAGTAAGTGCTGACTTTGAGAAATTGCTATGAATAAACCCGTGCTTTTATTAACATTCTTAATGTAACAATAGAAAATTTCAGTTACAGTTTACTTTGTATTTCTGTCATGTAATAAATATATTGAAAGAAAGCAGTTAAACATTAGCAAGTTGTTCTACATCTGTGAGAATAAACCAGAAAATTGACATCACATTTTTTTCTTGTCAGTCATGGAAATGTACTATAGTATATCACTTCTGGGTGTATCAGGATAGCTCCTATTAATCTAAGCTTCCAGGAAAGTACTCTACTTTATGTTGAAGGTCTTGGTAGCTTTTTGGTGTGTTTTGCTGCCTTTTGCTGAAGCTTACAGAATTGAAAATCTTCTATCCATTGCTTAGATCCAAAGATCCAGGCACAGATATTTTAATGTTTGGTTTAATTTAGAAAAAGGATTCAAGTCTGCAAAAGACTACTTAATTTAAAAACACAACTTAATTTTCAGACAGCACCATCATATTTTTATTTATTAGTATAAGCTAATAAGTTCCACTCAGAACTGGAAATATTTTTGTAACTCTGGAAAAGTTCCTACTGTTTTGTTCTCATCTTCCAAGGAAACTCATGTTTCCATGGAGCATGCAAGCAATTATTTCATGTATACACATATGTGTATATTTACATCTAATATTTATACATACAAATACATGTACATACTTATGCATATATGTGAAAATTATATTCATGTAAATATAATACACATGTATGAAAATACATATATTTATGAATATGTATGGGTTTTTTTTTTATTATTGGCATAGAAGCTTGTTTGTTATGAATTATATTTTATTTTCATTCTGTTTTTCAAGATGAAAATCTTTATCTCCAAGAGCAGGAATTTCTTATAGGATCAGCTAGGTTGGAAAAGACCTTTGAGAGCATCAAGTCTAACAATGACCTAACTCCAGCCTGCCAACCAAACCAAGTGCCACATCCAGTCTTTCCTGAAACGCTTCCAGGGATGGTGACTGCACCGTCGCCCTGGGCAGCCCATTCCAGTGCCCATATTTGAGAGGGCTAACTACTGAACTCAGAACAGGGAAAGGACAAGAGGGAAAGGATGTAGGGAGATTTGGAAGGAGTTTGTTTTCTTTAATTCAGAGAACCAAAATCTGGTACTTTTTCTTCTACCTACCAAAATATAGGTCATTAGTCCTTCTTGGTTTAAACTGAATTCTGGTCAAGGAGGGCACACATTTCAGAGGGCCTTTAACAATCTCAGTTGTGATATGCCTGTCTTAGAAATTAAGAATATCAGAAGGATTATCCTTAACAGTGTAGAGTTTTAAGAACAACACCAACATTTTCAGCCTGACCTGGAAGTGAATTTACTAGTTCAAATCTTAAACCCCAGACACAGAATATGTTTCTACTTATCATGACAAGCAAGTCTTTCCTTCTGTGTTGCATTTCCATTATGAACTGTTCAAAGCTGTGGATTAAATACTCTGAGAGGTAGTCTTTCACTGCAATACCATATAATTTTATTTTTTCTGGAGAAGAAAACAGGTTTTGAGGGACAAAGCTCTCAAGTTTCACTTCACTACTAAAAAAAAAATATTAAAAATTTATTGAGATAAAATTATTAAGGTTATTTGATTACAAATAGTGTTTCAAGGCCTCAGACATTGAAATTTAAATGGAACAATGATTTATTTACTAACCAGTTAGTGCTGTTTTTACATTCTCCTCATGCGGAATAGGATTTGAGTAATATAACTGATTTGAATACATGACAAAAGAAGCATTCAAAGCTGATTTAGCATTTGCTGCACTAGCATAATTATATTTTTCAATCTAATTAAAAATGCTAACATCTTCAAAACAATGCATCCACATTTCTACCAATTTTCCATTTAAATCCAATTAGTCATAACAGTGTTTTTCACTGCAGTCCTTATTCAAATAGTTTGTGAAAATGCATTAATTTCACTAGATAACTTAGAATTTCAGTAACTTGCCTTCAGTGGAGAAACCTTTATTTTAACATTAAAATTTTATTATTCTGAGGTGAGGTTCCCATTATGCCCTAGAGAAATTTTCAGTCTTGAAAGGAAAGATGAGGTATATAAAATAAGGCAGATTGCTTGGCTTTGCTTTAAAAAGATTGAAGTTGTGAATAACATCTAGGAACAAGTAAGAAATCTGTTTTCACTCAGTATTTCATATTGAGTTCAGTGCTGTTAAGTCTTTTGTTTTCAAGGTATGGCATATTTTCCCACAATTTTCTTTACATTTAAATTTAATCAATTTGCCAATACCCCTCTGAGATCTTTTAGTAATATCTGAATATTGTTCATATTTGGACAGGTTGGAAATAGGTTTCTCATTTAGAGACAGTTTAATCCCTAGAGGTAGATCAGTACCACATCCCAAGAGACTTTTGTATAACTGAGGCAAAAATATAAAAATTGCACTCTTCTTTAATTCAGCCATGTATTGCTACATGCACAATCCACACTCATAGTATATACCTTTTTTAATTTTAAGTGAAAGTGCTACATATTTGTAGCTCAGTTGTGGTATATTTACAAGTCAACTGTGGTATGATATTTAGAGATCAATTGTGGTGTGATAAGCGAGACAGTTTTCTTGAGAGATGTTACAGAAACTGCCACTGAAAGCATCATATTTTGAGTGGAAAGAGATATTTTTAGTCGTAAGCTTATTTATGAGTGACAATAAAAACATTTTATGTATCATTAACATAAGAACTAATCATGAAGTCTTTCTGGAAGGACTTACCATAGATTCCTTGCCAGGAGGACACAAGGATTGGCTTTTAGCAGATGGTCATTAAAAATACTGTTTCAGTTACTTACTTTATATTTTCTTCATGGAGAACATGAAATAAACCTACAATGTAGTCCATAGTTATAATAGTATCTGAAGAAATTCTATACATTGTAGGACAGCTGCACAAAACTCCTTATCTGAGTTGAAGTGCCATGTAAATTTTAAGAGTTGGTATGTCTTTCTGAGGTGCAAGTTTTCTCAAAAAAGACGGCAGAGAGGAACAAGTCATTGGCTGCAGGAAGGACAGAGCTCACTGGTTAATAGCAATCACCATAGAACGTGTTCTTTACTTGGGATTTGTTCCACCTTTCCTCAAAGTAAAAAGACAAATAAGCCTGTTTACACTGATTAGCAATTTAAAACCTGTGAAGAAAAAAAACATCAAAAACCATGGATTTCTTATAACAGGAAATTTTCTCACTGCCTGGTTCCAGAAAGGCAAAAAAAGTCCCATCTTTTGCATTATGAAATTACTGTAACACATTTTCTTACCATTTCTAATTTCCCCCAGAAGTGCAAGATTTTTTTTTCCTTGAGTCTCAAGAAGATCTGGGTGTGTAGATGTTATCATTTCAGTCAGTCCATGCTATCTGTCCTGCAAACAGGTTGTGTTCTGCCTATTGCAGTTTGTGGAATTCTGCAGAGTTGTGTCCAACATCCTTTTCCTCCCAATTTGTGCACAATCACATAACTAACAGCGAAAATTATAACCTCCAAGATTTTAATATTAAAGAGATTATTTTTTTTCTAAACATGCAATAGTAATTGTTTTAAAAATACACACATGTCAAAAAGACAGTATGAATTGTGTTGAAAAATCCCTCCCAAATAATGACCTTTAAATAATCTACAGACCACAGTTGATCTCCTCCGTTGACAAGGCCTCGAGGGCTTTTCTTGATAGGATTCCACTTCAAAGCAGGCAGCCTGAGTTGCACACAAAGAGAGCTTACACTCTTTTAGCTTACGGTGCAAATCTAGCTTTAAATTGCTCCGCTCTGTATTGAACTTTAACTAAATTTCTGCTCTAGTTACTTCAAGTGTGTCAGACAACACATCAGAGGTCTGAAGAGCACTGAAAATGTGCCATACAAACAAAATTGTAGGCAGCTCTCACAGGACAGCAGTTAATTAGATACCATGCCAATCAAACAGGTGTCAATATTGAATCAATTGACAAAATGAATTGGCCAAAGCAAGTAGTCTAAAAATTTGCTTTCCATGAAAAAAGAAAAGATAGGAAGTGGGGAGGGAAGGGGAATACTTATATCATGTAGCAATTTCTCATATCTAAAAGGATCTAGATCGTGTTATTTCTATGGTTAATTCCTGGTATATTTTAAATATAAATTAACATAGTTTCTGAAAATAATTTGCGTTCATTTATGCACAGGTTGAATTTAGAAGATCCCTCTCAGAAATGCTGAAACCTGCTTGTAACAACTGCACTTTTCTCCTTTTTTGAGAATATAGAAAGGAGTTCTGCCTCTGAACCAACCCCTTCCACAAACCTTGAGATCCTTACCAAAACTCTGTGTATAAAAACAGCAGTTTTCCAGAAAGGAGTGAGGTTGGTTACCGCTTAGTTGCACACTGTGTTCAGGAAAGTGGCTCCTTTTGCTGAGTCGGAGCCATGTTACCATTCTGCATAAAAGTACAAAATGTTGAAGCTAGAAGAATGAGCCTTTTGTTCTGTTGCCATCCAGCTAGCCAATTAAATTCATAGTATGGCTGAGGCTGAGATTTAGTAAATCATGCTTAAAATAGATTAGGTTAAAAATAATTTAATTATCAAATGTCAATAAAACAGATCTTATTTAAATCCTACAATTATAAAAGACATAATGCTGAATCAAAATTTCTGTTTAGCAGGGCATATTGAGATAAATAATGGAGAATATGCTCTTTGGAGAAACAGCCTAGCTGCCACCCTGACATTTAAAATGCATGGACAACCTTCACACATCTGGGGACAAATTTAGAGGAAAGTTTATGCAGTATGAATTGCCAAATGGATCCAATGATATGTAGTTATTCCCATAAATGAATACCCAAGTGGCAATAACGTAATAATATAAATAATGTACCAAAACTAATAAATATATATATAATATTATATTTCAACTTATATTTTTTAAGTGTCTGCTTGTCTCTTAAAAGATTAAAGTAGTTTAGATGCTTTATCTAGATCCTACATAAACTCTGTGGGTATTATTCAACATAATACTTGATGTTTTACTTGGTTGCATATTTGACAAATTACTACAAAACACAGAAACTCTCCTGACTTCAAGAGATGGGATCACAGTTGCAAAAGCCCTGGATAATTAAAGGATACTATTTATCCTTCTGCATTGCACTATTCATCGATGTGACCGCCAGTCACCAATGTACAATTAAAGCAAATGAGAAATAGAAGAAACAAATACCCATATGTTTGCAAAATATCTTTTGATAATAAACACGAAATTCTGATTGGTACATCCAGATAGACTTACTACATTAATTATAGAGTTTTTAAAAAAATTGCTCTTATTTTCTTTAAAAAAATATTTAACTCACTAGCTATTTGCTCTATCATAATCACTACTTGTACTTGTGAAGAAAAGATGACATGGAAGTTTTTAACCTCAACTGCTGAGTATCAGCGTTGAATGTTCAACAAGAAGTCCTGTTAAACCTGACATGTGGGAGAAATTATTGTATCTGTGATATTAATAAACTATTTTAGATTGTTTTCAAGTAGTCCTATAAAGATTAAAGTCAGAACTTGTTAAGACATTTGCTCTCTCACTTGCATTTCCGCCAGCCCTCAAGCTTTGTCTTATTCAAAGGAAGGAATCTTTTGTGCTACTCATCTTTGGGAAAAATTACAAGTGATAAAAATCTATCTTATGAAAATGCTGTAATTCAGAAATTTGACACACATGTTTTAAACATTTTTGGCCCTCACTATTATGATTAATGAGAAAGGACTTGGATTTTTTAAACCAAAATATATATATTTTTTTTTAAGTTGCTTTCTTCTGCATCCCCATCCTCGTCCTCTTTGCAGTAGTACAAAGATGTCGTTTAAACTAATTGGGGAAAAGATGAGAAGGTCAATATCTTTTTTCTCATAAGAGTTATCATAAAACTTTATGCAAGGGATATGATGAGGAAATCTTTTACACAGGAGCATAAATAAAAAGAAGTTAATATTGTTCCTTATTTTCTGCCAAGAAGGCTGAGAACTCTCTAGCAAACCTTCTCGGAGTCAGCACAGCAAGGAAACCCCATCCACCTCCCTGTTTTTCACTCTGTGTTATGCTTATATTTCATACTAATGATAGCTGCACAGCCTTGGGAAGTTGTGCTTTGTTTTCCCAGTATGAAAAGACAGCAGGTGCTCTGGCCAGCATCACTCATAAGCAACCCCTCATCACCTCCCTCTGACCCCTATATCCAAAAATAATATTTTCAAATGTCAACATATCAGATAGAGACATTTTAAAGTTATGTGATGAATGGGGTTTTTATCCAGCACCATAGATAGTTTTATTCTGAGAAAGAGTCAAGTGTGGTAAGCAAGAGAGGGCCTATAGTGCTAACACCTGTCCTGATTGAATAATTACATGCATTCCAGTTTTTTGGGGAGACCCTATGTTTTCTTGCCTTCCACTTAGAATAGGGATCTTTCTGTCAGATGATGGAGAAAAAGCCATATTTACTTATTAGTAATGTTAAATCCAGGCACAAGTCAGATTTTCTGAAGAGTATTTTATTATATTTTTTCCAGAACCAAAATAATTGGCTTATTGTTGTTTTAAACAGAATACATGTCATGAGACTGCACTAGGAGCACTGCATCTAGTTCTGGCATCCCCAGAACAAAGAAAAATCTTCAACCTGTTGGAGCAGGTCTAGAAGAGCTCTGTGAAAAAGGTCAGTGCTGGAGACCTAAGAAAATGGCTAAGAGAGAGTGGGTGGTTTAGCCTGGAGAGGTTGTGGATGCCCCTTTGTTGGAAGAGTTCAAGGCCAAACTGGTCATTACTTGAATGAACCTGATTTGGTGACAGGTGTCACCACCCGTGGCAGGGTAGTTGGACTAAGCAATCTTTAAAGGTCTCTTTCAACCCAACCCACTCAGTTGTTCTGTCATACTGTGTTTAATGCCTGTCAATAATGGAGTAGATCCATAATTTATAATATCTTAGCATGACATGTTCTGTTTGGAAAAGGTGTTTAAATGGAGAAAGATGATACACCAGTAATTTCATTATTAAACAACACAAAATAAATTCAGAGAAGCACAAGGTACTCTCATGAAGGTTGGTTAACTTTATCCAAGTCATGGTATAGTTCTAGTCACGCTAAAATTAATGAGAAGTCCTAATTTGCCATAGCTCAAATAAACTGAATATTATACACTGGAAAGGGAACTTTCACAGTTCCTAATTATTATAACTTTATTTGCATTCACCATACAACTGCAGTTGGAAACAACACCTTCTAAACAATGAGCAAGTGTCCATAACAGCTGGGAGAGAGAAAAGCCAAAACTAAGTCAACATGGACATTCAAAGGAGAGATGAAGAGAACATACAACCATTATGAATATAGCATTTGAAAGTCATCAGTTTGTCCAATCTCAGACATTTCTGTCAGAACATTAAGAGTCAAAATATTATTTCCAGCATTGGACCACCTGAAGACAAGCAAAATATTTATCATGCAAGCATTTGTTATTATGTTTGTGGTACCTTATTACAGGAAGGAATAACAGTAATACTTTAATAGAAGAAGATTTAAAAATGAGTTTAAATAATTTCAAAAGGAGGATCAAAATTACAATTTATAAAAATTGACAGGGTATAAATAACATTTGTTTCTACCTGTTTTATTCTCGCTTCAACATAGAAAGCACGTGTATGTTATTGCAAATAAAACTGTTTGAAGTTCTGTAAATATTTTGGAAACTTGCCATACTATTCACACAGAGGAAACCATTTTACATCAGAAATTTTGACAGGCTTTTGTGGTTCTTGTAAACATCAGTCCTGCTTGAACAAGCTTAATTTGCCTCCAGTAAGTGCTCATTCATGTAAAGCACTGTAGGGAGGTCCCAGAAGTTTTCTAGAAATTCACAACTGAATTTTAAAAATTCAATATTCATGTCAATACTTGAAAGAAGCAAGGTACGAAAAGAGAAAAGTTGTTTTCTCTTTAGGTTCTCCAAATATCTGAGCCCGACTTCTTGCAAAAATTTCATGAAATTGCTTTGTTAAGGCTGGCCAGTAAACAGCTGAATGTGAAGATAAAGTTCAGTTATCCAACTGTGCTGTTTATCTGGGTTTTATAAAGGCTTAATCCAAAGCTCTTCCAATATAATCCTTTAGTGGATTCATTGACAAGGACTGACCTCACACATTGCTTATTTCACCATGTTTTAGTCTTATGCATTTGTTTTTAACACTGCAATTTTTTTGAGAATAAAAGATTTCAAAGTCCACTGAGTTTGAGTTTCTGCTGTGAATTCAGATCAGAATGTCATTAATAAAAATTTATGTTTAAAAAAAATTATTTCTGTATTTGCTGATTTTAGAAGCTGGTTTAAGCATTAAAACATTTTTCCATTAGGGCCTGCCAACCTCTATTTTATCTTCTTGTTATTATGAGATTTGAGTATAGATCTTAAATATTCAGTTTGAATTAAGAAACTATTTTTTTCTCCTAATATTTCAATTTTCTGGTTAAATTCAAGCATGTTAACTCTGAATATTCATGTAAACCTGAAGTCTTTGATCCAATTTTTCTCATGAAAGCCACATACTTCAAATACGCCAGCCAAAATCTTTTGAATACCCCTGGGAAACAAGAAGTACTGCCTTCTACTCCACAAGTGTTCCTTTCCTCTCATTTTTCTCACTAAACAATAAATATTTACAGTGAAGAGGAAGGATTAGAACTTCAGAACCAAGTGCTGCACAGCACATGTTTCTTTCTATGGAAGACCCAGCAACACTCACAGTGCTTTCTGTGCTCTCAGCAGTGTCTCACACGCTTCCTTGAAAGTGCAGGGCAATCAATGCACTCTAAAATGCAGACTGTGAATCTTCCTTCATAGGTGTGACTTTCTACCTGTGTCTGCTATTTTGAAATCCATTGCCTTTCTAAATCCACCTGTTGTGCCTTTGAGATTAAAAAATGCACTCTGAAATGGGAGTCTGTGCACTATATAGTCCAATACATCAACCTTTGGAAATAAGAGTGGAATGAAATTATATTTTCCCATTACTAGAGAATAAAATCAAATACTCCTTTTCAAGAATACCACCAAAATATATGGTTATGTCTAGCAGGTTTTCCAAGTCAGATTTTGAATTCTTGTTTAAGAATGAAAATACAGTTATGAGGGTGCTCAAGTCTCTATCTAAATAACTTCTTATATTTTGGATATTCACTATTTTTTTAAATTGATTCTCCACAGACTTTTATTTAAGAAGCTGGAATCATAATCAGAAGTCAGTAACCATAAGCAGTGTGGGAAATTATGAGAAAAAGAAAATATGAATGTTTTAGACAGGTGATTAACCTGGTAGCTGATAATATTTGAAGGGACAATCTTTTGATATTATGAGAAAAGGAAGAAAACACTGATGAAATAAATACCATTTTGAGAAAAAAAAGAGTGTTGCTGCATAAGATTAAAATGTGGGTGAAAAAACAGTGCTTCACAGGAAAAATTTTCTTTGTATTTTTTAAAAAAATAAAATGTAGTTTTGCTAATATCCTCAACCATTTGACATATTATTGAAATTATTCTCATTATTTGCTTTACTAAATTCCAGTATGCCTTTTTTAATGAAAATAAACTCACAATAACTTTTTATAAATTTAATTAAATTTTAATTTGAAAGTCACCTTTAGCATAATCTTTTCAAGTATGTATAACATACATCAATCTACTTATAAAAGAAAAATATTATCTCCACCTTTGCACTTATGGCTTATACATAGACATAATAAATACCACATATTTTGAGAAATTGAAAAAGTTGCCATTTTAAAGTAGAACATTATACTATTTCCTAATATAAAACTTCTGGAGCATTCATACTGAGTCTCTTGAATGTCTCATAAAACAATCTACATTCATTTATTCACTGGGTTTCAACTACTGAACATTCAACACTTTGGTAATTGCTTCCAAATGAATTCCCTAAAATGCAACATAGTTTCTCAAAGAAAGTTTCCTTTTGAGTTAAGATAACTTTATCCATTGAAATGAATAAGTCAAGAAAAGTATTTAAGAAATGTTGATAAATATTTACTCAGATAAACATAAAATATTTTCCTCCCATTCTTCTGTTTGTTACTGATGCGTCATTAGCTAGGGTAATGCACACAGGCATTATAAACAAGGATGACTTAAACATGAAAAATTGTCTAACAGAATCTGAAATAAATACGTTTCTTCTTCTCTATTGTCCCAAAGTGTACCTTCCTTCATCTTGCCTGCCTGCTTCTAACAACTTTAAGATTTTTTTAAAAAATGAGAACCCTGAAGGATTGATGACCTAAAGTATGAAATTGACCTGTTTTGTGAAATAAAAGTGTTTACTAAAACTTTTTTAGTGAAAAATATATGCATGTGGAGAATGTACCTTACCACATCCATGTATCCAAAACAGGCAAAATTAAATAACTCCTATACATTTGGAATTGTTTATGCATACAGAAAAGCCCAGTAAACAGCTTCTGTTGCATAACTTTCATGAAAAAATGGCAATTTTGTGTCCAGTAGCTTTATGTCATATGCACTATATAAATGGGGAAATAGATGTAAATTTAGGCTCTTTCTCAGTAGGGTTGGAAGATGACAGATAATGTTTTCATCAACTGATAATTTATTAATTGTATTCACACAGCAATGTGAATCAAGCAGTAGATGTGACCAGTTGGGGGACTGGCTTCAAAAGTGCATATATGAATGTTAATGTGGAAGCATCCTGGAGACAGTCAGAATTCATTGTCTCACCATGGCTTGGCTTGATAATTTTCTTTTACATGGGATTGTTGTAGTTCAGGATCTCAGAGAGCCTCCATCATTAACTTTTCTTCCACAACATTTTTTTTCAGGTGGCTGGGGAGGAAGGAGGGAGGGAGGGAGGGAGACAGAAAGCTCAAATTTCTTAAGTAATAGTCTGCTTCTCTCTTTAACTTCCTCCATATAATACTGTTCAGTTGATTTTTTAGTGTGTGTGATAAAAACACTTTATAAATTACTGTTCAGTCAACCTTAGGTTGGATGGACAAAAAAAAACTTTCACTTGCCTTTCTGTCAAAAATTCAATTATACTTATAAAGGTCAAATCTAATCTTGTTCAGTCAGTCATGTCAAACCTGTCTTAAGCATAAATATTTGCAAACAACACATAAAAATTGAGAGTGCAGCCTAGACATGCCTACCATTGCATTCAAAATTTTTGGTCCAGAAAGTAGAAATCTGATCGCTAAAATTGTTAAGCTCCAAATTTCTGGGTATTATTACTGCAAGGGCATCCCTGACAAAGGGCAGAGAATGATGCATCTGACTCCATCCTATCAGAAGGCTAATTAATTACTTGATTATACTATACTACATTTCATCTAGACTGAATCTGCCACCCACTCACTCTGCACCCCACTGCACAGAACTGCACTCACCTCCTGACTCTCGTGGCTGTCACCTGACAGTCCAACACACACACAACTCTTGGCCCTGATAGGCCAAGGAAACAAAACATCCTCACTTGCATTCTACTTTGGCACAACACAGGCACAGTAAATTATGAGAATTGTGTTTTCCCTTGCTCTGAGGTTCAGAGAATGTGAATCTCTTGGGAAGAATCGTGCCTTGCTTTTCTCTGTGAAGAGAAATGTGGGTATTAGGATGACAGAATATTAACATCAGAACCTGTGTTAATCTTGAGAGATGAACCGGTTTGTCTGGGCTGAGAACATGTTTTTGACTTCTCTTTGGGGCAGGCATATCTGAAAAGTGCAATAGACTTTAACAGATTTTGTGGTTTTTTCCTTTACTCTCCCCACCTCCCTCCTACCACCCTGTCCCAATGCCCAATTAAATACACTGGAGCTCCTTTCTATTCAGTAAAGACTCAGTTTCAAAAATCAGAAAATATATTAATTGATAATGTCTTGAACAAAAACCATTTATTGTTAAGTATTATAAGAAGTGAATGACATTTCTCTTTTCACAATATGAAACATTGTGGAAGGAGAATAAAATGATGAAGATAAGGCAGTGGTAGAAAGAAAATAAGGCAAAACCATCTATGTCATAGCATTTCAACAATTTTGATACAATAATGTTTCAAGTGGATGATTATTTACCTAAGTCATTTATTCATTATCTTCTCCATTTCCTCTATTCCCTTGTTTTCTTGGAGAAAAAAACATTACCTCCTTCTTGGCTTTCTTATATTCTCTGGTGCTTTGTTTCCTTGGAAACAATATCCATTAACATTCTCCATTTCCTCATTTGTTGCCATTTTCTGGATACACTGAGTATCCCAAATATTTCTGCAGTGTAATGTACCAGAGAACTAAGAAAAGGCTAGGAAATAGACAATCAGAATATTTTTTATTGATAAAAGGCTTATTTAAAAAGAAAACAGAACAGAAAATACTATCATATTTAATGTTTTTGAGTAAGGTACACAGTCAGGAAAGTATATATGTGGGCAGGGGTGGACAACCCCCGTGTAAATACCTGTATTTAATAGGTCATTAGATTTCAGATTACATTGTTGTTCCACACTGACACAGATGAAATACCTTTCAGTTACTCTTGGCAATAAACCAAAATTGCATCCTACAATAAGCAATATGCATGTAATTGAAACTACATTTGTGTCAACTATTTGCTGTTGGCTAAGAATAAGAATCATGAAGATTTTTTTTTAGCAATTAATAAAAGTCTTTTGGGAGCATTTCATTTTACACCTTTCTTTTTATCAGGCTGACACATGGCTTGGATTTTAGTGCCCAAATTGAGATTTTTTTTTAACTTTGACCTGCTTAATTACAAGCTGGTAACACACTTAAAATCAGAGGCAAGAAAATGTCACTTGCAGGAGGTGATTAATTTTAACCTAAAATACATAACTAACATGAATCAGGTTGGACCTTCTGGATGCTTTCATTGTTTTCTATTAACTACAAAGGGAACCAGGACAAATTTGATCTTGCAATTTTAGATATGTAAAGATAAGTGAGATGTAACATATTTGTACCCTCTAAAGTACATTTGTACCCAGTTTTATCATATTATATGTTCTACTTTTATATCACACACCTTTTCCCATGTTTTTTTCAGTAAACTGAATTTGATAGAAATTGTCACTTCATGTCTGAGTCTGCATGTGGCACTGCCAGATACATGGTGCTGTTTTTATCAAGGTATTCCAGAAAAAGCACCTGCTGAAAGCCTGCAATTACAGCTGGGAACAATTAAGGATCACAAGCAGTACTGAGAGGCCTAAACAAAACTAGAGTTATGAAATTATCTGCTTAGCTACTGTCAGAAGCAGAGGTAGCCATATTTAGTCAATTTAAAATTTTCTGTTTGCCCAGATTTTTGTTTTTATCTATGCATGTGCTCACTACTTTTGTTGCGTCAGAATCTAATTTGAATTCCACATTGAGGTGGAGGCACTCAATATAATGGATACTTTTGAACACAAACCCTTAGTTGTTATGAATGTTACATATCTTGTATTTCAATTGTTTATCTTATTTAAGATTGTGGAAAAATGCTGTGGTATCAATGCGCTTTTTGTATAAAAGCACTCACTCAAAAGGTGAGAAAGTAAGTTGAGTGTTTTCCAGCTTGAAAGGGTTCCAGTCCATATCTTTTCTCCTACGAGCTTATCAGTTCAGCAGAGCTATTTATTATTTTTCTTCTGACTCAGCTATGGCACTGCATAGACAATGTAATTTTTCTGGGTCCAGAGGAAGGGAGAATGATGCAATGGTTATTTACATGTATCATTCTCTATTTTATTTACTGATTTCTTTAATGTGGAAAGAATAAACATTGCTTCTTTTCCCTCATGTAGAGTGTCACATGGTAGGAAATGCATTTAACCTGTTCCTTTGGATAATGAGGCTGGTCATATGGTCATCACCAATCTGTTTGAAGAACTCTGTAATGTATGTTTCAATGTCATTCAAACTGATGAGACATCCACTGTCTCTACCTGTGCATTTCTATGCATCCTTCATTCAGTGAGTTAGTCTGTTTACAGGGTTTTTTCCCCACTCTACACACAATTGATACCTATTGTGTTTTCCTAGAAGGTCTCTTTGTATTTTCAGAAAGATTTAGTTCAGTCCTTTAGGCACATCTATTCTCCAAGAAGATTTGGAAGCAGTTCCATAGACTGAGGCATTTGTGTTCCTAGTCCTTTGTGAGGACAAGCGGAATAGAAACTCCTCATGTTTAAAGCATCAATAGTACGCAGAACATTGTTGAGAGGAAGGGTCTAATGAGAAAGTATGGAGGTCATTTATTTGTAGCACAAATATAAGAACAACCCAAAGAATTGTGAGATAAGTGAGAGAAAATTATAGATGTTAAGAGAAAGACGTTATTAAGAAACAACATTCTGTATTTAAGAATCTAAAAGCTTATATAAGCATCATAATTTCACCTTCTTCCTTGATGCCTTATTTTTTTAGACAGTAGTTGTGCTCTGTCCTTGTAAAGTAATAAACACAGCAGAGACCTTTACTTATAGAAAGAGAAAAATGTAAATTATTTATGGTCCTCTTCTAATAAAAAGAACTTTACAGTGTTTTGACTCCAAATACTTTACTACAAAGTAAAAATCCCAAAGTTCCTGCAATTTGGAAAGCATAAAATCACAGGGGTTAGAAATGTAAAATTAAGATGGAAGCATGTATTAGATCATCTATTTCTCTTTTATATCACTACAATATTATAATGTCTAGGACTTTTTACCAATTCCAAATAATTAGATTTTCATCCTGTACCTAGGCTGACTATTCTAAAAAGAAATTAAGATGACTGTTGGTGGTTATATTTCTGGATTTTTGTTGTTGTGCCTCACCTTTCCCTGGGTTTATACCTGTTTATTATGGCAGTTATCTTCTGACATTGGGTTTCTGTCTGAAGTTTGCTGGTAAGAGAGTTTTTTGTATTATTCTCAGTGTTGGTACTGGGCATAGTTTGAATAGGTGGCTCTTTTGCTGCCATAATTACAGCTCCAATTTCAATTTTTCTGAGTGTATACACTTTATTTCTTTGCATGATTTTGTAGCATGTCCATCTGTGTTCAGGATCTGCAGTCATTGCCATAAGTAGGACACTTATTTTTGAGATGCCAAGTGCCACAACTCCCACAATAACAACACAATTCAGAATTGTGCCCTGCCCGAACAAAACCCCTGCATTCTGTAGGACAAGAGAAGGTCCCTGTTGCACACAAATAATAGAGGAAGGCAGTGTTTATTACTCCTCTCTTGGGAAAAGACAAATATATTAGTGGGATTCTCTTCCCTCAAGGACCTGGGTGTACTTTGTGGTAGTGTTCAAAGACGGGGAAACCCTCATCCTTGTTTCTCATTGGGGAAGAATTGTGATGTAAATTATATCTTGAAGGAAGTAATACAGGAGGAATGACCAGAACTGACAAACAGTGATCCAGTGATTGTAACAAGACCTAAGCCAAGCTAATGGTAGTGTTTGACATTCAAATGTGCTACTCTTCTGTCCTGAGCACCCACCCTGAATTATGGTGCCCAAGTCATAGCCTGTTTTTATAAATATTAGAAGGAGTAGAACAGGAGAATAACTATCTCTTAAGAGACATGGGACAGTAGTTAATGAGAATGTATAAAACTGTATGTTGGGTATGATAGTGGTTTAAATCTATAAAATAATCTAACTTGCTAAGAAGCTGTTTCTGCACAGATAATTAGATACAGAATTATGTCTAGAAGGTGTAAAAATTTATTAAATTCTGTGGGACCTGAATAAGACGTAAATTGTATGGAAAAAAGCATGGAGATTGCATTAGATTTGGTTAAGATGGAATTAATTTTCCTATAGCAGACCTTGTGGTGTTATGCTTTGTATTTGTAGCTAGAATGGTGCTGATGAGACACCAGTTTTGGCTACTGCTAAGCACTGCTTCCAGACATCAAGGTTGTCTCACCAAATCCCACACTCCCCAAATGCCACTGGGCTGGGAGTGGGCAGGAGGTCAGGAGAGGACAAAGCCTGGACAGCTATCCCAAACTGATCAAAGTGAAATTCCATACCAAATTATGTTATGCCCAGCAATAAAAACTAAAGAAGAGGATCCCTCATCATCAAAGAAGGGGAACTCATTATTAAGGCATTTGTCTTGTGGTTTTTCCATTCTAAGAAGCACCAATTTTTTTGTGCTTATTCTTCAGTTCAAAGCTTTCCTCTTACTGCTGTCATTATCCCATATGGATCCAATCATTATATACAAGATATTAGATGTTCAAAGACTTCTGTTAGTACACAGAAATCCTCTTCTGCTGAAATCATATAAGGGTTCTGAACCTCTTTTGGAAAGGTTGATTCGCTCATAAATTCAGGAGTTTCTATGTTACATTTAGGATGATAAGGACAGCATAGAATATCTTTTTCCTCTTGAATAAAATTTAAAATAATAACACTCATATCTTAATGAACAAACAAGGAACAGTTTGACAACTGTGTAAATAACTGAGAGCCATTCTCATAGAAGTCGAGAGAAACTTTGTAGTGCCTAAATTATTACAGAACTGCATCATATACGAAGTATTTAAATGGCAAGGGAATAACAGAAAAAAAAATGCAAAACAGTTGATAATATCTGAGAGAAAGAAGCTAGGAATGATGAGGTAGTGAAAAAAGATGGGTTTCTTTGCTCTTGAGAAAAAAAGGTAAGCGATGAGAGCAATCATCTACTTCTGACTCATCATAGAAAAGAGAGAACATTTAGTTTCTTACTGTAAAGATAAAAAATCACAGCTCTATCTGGTACGAGAAATTGGAATTTTCCAGTATCATGAAGTGAAATATCTGCAAACAGGGGCACTGTAACTATCCAGGGGAATACTGAGAACGTGTTCTAGATAGAGTTAGTCACTAGAAGGAGTCACACAGGAATAATGTGGAAGGTGACCTGCTACAATTACTGGGAAGAAACTGCTGCAGAGAAGATTTGAGGTAAACTCTAAACTGTTGCACTGCCTGTGCATAATCTCTTATGAATTTTTGGAGACAAAATCCTGTTAAGAAGCATTGCCAAGTCTGTCTCACACATGGCCTGCTTTGACAGGTTTCTCTTCTTGAAGGTCTGACCTTCCTTAAGGTTTCAATTTCTTAAAACAGCAGGAAAGAAACAAGATCAGAAACTTTCTGGTAGCAAAAGGAACAACTGAGAACTAACACATGCATTCAGTTGCTGCAGGAGATTGCTCATGTGCCACAAGTTCTCTGTGAATGTGAATTTCATAGGAATGACTTTACAAGTGAATTTTTGTAGAGGAAATATTCAACCTTGGAGCTCCAGTTTACATTTATTATTTCATTCATTTTGCATGTCTCAAGAATTCTTACTATATACAACAATGGAGATCCTTACTTATGATACATAATTTTGGCCACATTCCCTTGCCATTATGAAGTCTTTAAAGTCTATTATTATTAGTATTATTAGTATTATTAGTATTATTATTAATATTACTATTACTATTAATATTACTGCTGTTGCTGTTGCTGTTGTTGTTGTTGTCGTTGTTGTTATTGTTGTTATTATTGTTATTATTATTGTTATTGTTTTATAATCTCTAGAAATTTCTTCTAGTCTAATATGAGAAGGAAAAACTTACTTGCTTTATAAACGAGTGGTCAACAAATGAGAATCTTCTATTACCATTTCAGTACATAAAATATTTATTAGTTGATTTTTCACATCAGTCCTTTCACCTCTGAAAATCTGTGTTACTGCATGCCTATAAAAAAAGAGAAAAATATTTAGGGGATATTCTAAAAAAATTATTTGAACAGCCCCATTTACAGCATATGAAGTAGAAAAACCACTACTGAGGAAACTCAGTAGATCAAAAGTTGCTGAGCACACAGATTTTACATTTACTATAATTAACCATTAATCACATTCAAAACAAATTTTAGTATACCTTTTGGTCTCCCACATGGCACAAAATAAAGTTGAGGAAATTATCTAGATTCCCACAGTAAAAATTTCAGATTAATATCTTCAGCCATTATACCCTACTTTAAGGCTGCCAAAGCAATTCTTTGGCATTTGAGCAATAACTGTTCTTTGTTTATAAGGCAGAATTATTAAATTACCTTTAGTAATTGAAAAGGAAGAATACATGAGTTACAGGAAGTCTAATGAAAAGTAGCATCATATGATCACATGCAGTAAAATAAACTTACTTGATAAATACCATATGTGTGAGTTCTGTTGACCTTAACTTTAGTTGAGTTAGCATTAAAAGTACAGGACCACAATTCTCTGTCTATTTATAGCTAGATAGATTCACAGCTGTCCATTCTATCTAAGACTTCAAAAATCTTTATGAATATGTTAAATTTTAGAACACAGTATCTTTTGTCCTATTATCCTATAAATATTTTTTTATCATTGTTTCAAATTAAATTATTGCTTGAATCCTATTCCAGTGAATCAAATAATTTCAGTGTTCCTACATAGCAAGTAATTTTCTTAATGTATGATACATTGCTGACAGAGCTGACAGAGTACTTCTGAATATTAGTAGCCTAAAAATGATAATGTGTACATGCTAATGTCTGCTGAAAAAATAAATTAAGCAAAATAAAATACTCCTATGCTCCAAGATGCAGTTTTTATATTGACATGTATTTGGGAAATCTGATTCAGTACAAAGCTCCAAATACTCTATATTTTAAAATAGCTTTACAAGTTACTTCAGACATGTTGAAAACAGCAACTCACACCCAGAACTGAAAAAGTCCTTCTCTATCACTGACAGTACTATTGTCTATCATTGAGAGAGGTGATTTTTTTACAGGCATCGTTGCAATTCTACTTACCCATTTATATACTAAAAATAGCTGGAATTTACGTTGCAAAACATTATTGTTCTAATGGCTATTTGTCACTTTCTAATTTCCTTCCTTTATGAATTTATTGTCAATGCATGTTAATTTATTTTTGTGCCAGTATTTGGCCTTGGTGTAAAGACCTAACTACGTTTTGATTTGTGCCTCTGATGTACATAATAGACAAGAATTACTTTCCTTTTCAACTTTTATTTTTCAAAAGTAATGAATGCAATTAACTTATTCACATAAGATGGACTATCAGCTCCTCAGAACTTATACTCTAAAATCACACAGGGAAAGTGTGGTCCTTGTGAGATCAGTTGATACAGCATAGTTCATTCCCTCTCACTTGATTCCCATTGAGAAGTTCCCACATACAGCAAAATAAATTAGTTGCTTCTGGTAAATTTTTTATTTTTGTTCTGGAGAACTTCTGCTTTCAAGACATTTTGCCCTCAATGTACAATATTCCAGTCATCCACTGGTGTGAGGCTTTCAACTTAGTGATGCTAGAAAATTGCAGCAATATATTCTATTCTTTATGCCAAGGCTATTGATTAAAAAAAAAAATCCACTGTATATACCAGTACATCACTAGTTAGCCACCCAGCTTCTGTTACATCCATTTTCAGTACTTTCCATATTACCATTTTATCTTTTGTAAGTTCTCATTTTCTTTCTCATCTGTCTTCCTTCGGTAACAGCCTTTCTCTGAAAGCAGTAGAATAAATTATTTTATGGTATGTAAAAAGATTAATTACGTCGTTTGGGGTTTTTTTCTAATAAATCAGATATGAGAGAAGATACTTAATTTGTCTGATTTTTTTGTAAGCTAACATGCCTTCAAATCTCATTTATTGTTCACACAACTTTTAAAATTATTCTTTATTTCAGCAATATATTCTAAAGCTTAATATCTTGCTGAAACCACCTGAAATTATTGGCCTGCAGAATCTTAAATTAACTTATGCCCATAGATGTAATTTGAATTAATCAGTGAAGAGAATCCTCCATATTTGTTATATCTGCTGAAGAAAATTTTACTACTTGAAAAGGGATTTCCTTTGTCTGTCCTTTCAGAGGTCCAGGATGGAGGGATTCTCCCCTCTCCACATTCTTTGTATTTTTGATCTATATGGACTAGGATATTTTCCAAGTCCCATTCTCCTGAATCATCTTGTCTTTTCCTCACTGGTCCGCATCCTGTATTTATGGTATTTATTAATAAAAAATAAGAGTATGAACTTAATTTTTTATCTGGAAATTGCTGATTGGTTCTCTTTGAAGTTTCTGGGTTGTTTTTTTCTCTTGATATCTGTTTTTTGAGGTTGCTTGAAGTGAAAAAGTGAAGCCTTTCTAGTCGCCAATCCAAAACCTTTTTCCCACCAAAGGTACTGACAAGCCTACAGGTTGCAATTAGAAATAAGGATGATGAAGGACAATTAGATTTATGGAAAGCAGATAATTTTTTTCTGTTTAGCTACTTGTACACTTAATTTGACTAGATTGCAAAACTTACACCAGAGAATTCATTTGAAAATATGCCACAGTTTAAGCATAAAAAACCCCAAATAAATAATGAAACTTTTTACTAATTTCTCATATGTCTCATTAGACCTTTCATTAATATTTATATAATCTCTGTGAAAATATTGCTCTTTTAAATAAGACCCTTGCTTGACTGATGATTTCCTCATTCAAAAAGCAAATTCATTTTATTGCTACTCTCTTTCAAGGTATGCATATTTTTCCAGAGTTCCTGAGGACAGATATCACATTTGCTTCTCTTTCAATGCATCACTTTTCAAATAGCATCCATGCTAAGATAACTCTTCTTACATAAATAAAATGTAATTAAGCAATAATTTGAATGAATTGTTTCTATGGTAATAAAAAGGAATTAATAACAAAATAAGCCTATATTGCTCATGTCTTTGACATGGGATTAGGTGGCAAAATCTGCAATTCATAATAAATAGTTTGTTTTTCTGTCATAATGCTTTCCATTTAAGAGTTGTTGAATTTAGTATAATGATTAATTACATTCATATAGCTTCTGTGAGGTTATCTGCATCAATGTTTGTAAAGTTACATCATATCAAGCCTGAGACCTAAGTAATTTACTTGTATAATAAATTGCAAGAAATACTGACAAAACTTGGCAATATCTTTTCTGCAAAGAGGTCTGTAGGCTTTTGAAACAGAGGAATCCAGCACATAAGTTATATGGCAGACGGAAGAAATAGGAAAAAAATATTCTCCAGATATTTTAAATTTAATTTAATGAGGACATAACTGGGTTTATCATGAGAATTTTTCTCTGTGCTGCTGTAAGATTGATTGGGGCAGCATTGATTGATTTGCTTCCATCTCAAATTTGTGACTGAGAAAGCAGGATCAATTTCTTAAAATAAAGAGTAGGCTACCACATCTGGTAGGAGCTCACTCTTCATGCTAGAAAAGTATGAGATACTTCATGATGCTAAACCATTGCTGTTGAACACATATCTGTCTCTCGAGTTTGATCATTCCAGATCTACTTGGTCGACAACTTTGATAAGAAATTTTTGATGTCAGCTACAAATCTATGGTCTGGATTTAAACCAATGTGTTTTTATCTGTTCATGGATAATCTAAGTAGAAGTGTAGTCAATATAGAAGGACTTAGGAAAATCCATCTAAGTTCATTCAAGTCAATATATACAATTTATTAGTGATATAATTTATTGTTAAACTTCAAAGGCTTATAATGATTGTTTTTAGCAAAATTTTATCTCGAGTTGACTAGTAGAAAATGCACTTCTTTCTAATACTCTTGTTTAAAATTGCACTGAATTTACTAACATATTTTAATATTTATTAATGAAGGACTTTTTGTAAATGAGGTTTGGTGTTGTTTCTATTGGTTTTGAGCTACATATAGCATATTTTATTTCAGCTTTAAACTCTCATGTCCCAGAAGGCAAGCTGACACACGTATTCCAAAACTGTCTTAACCTTTTCAGGGGGAAAAGAAAAGTATGAAAAATAGGGATACAATTAGTATAATATGAAAATGGAGTTCTTGGCTGACCTTAGAGCAAGGAAATCATGTCTTCAAGTAATATTTTCCTTGCATTAATTTATTTTTATGACCAGAAATAGTTAACAATATTATATTTTAAAATAATTAAGTTCTGAAGTAGAAGGAAAAAAAAAGAGGAAGATTTTTTTCATAAAAAAAAAAAAAAAAAAGAAAGAGGAAGATTAAAAAAAGTGGGTAAAATAAGTCATTTAAAACAAAAACTTCTATGGAGAATGTAAGATAACTAGCAGCTTACAAATATGGTTTTCAACAGCTTATCTCCCAGTGTTTCTGCAGTGTTTCCCATATGCTCAAACTTCATACCATACTTTCCCCTACCCTTTAAGTACAATACTAGTTCAGCATGCTATCCTTCTTATTTTTCTACAAGCTTCCTAGGGACTTATGTATTTAAATCAGAAATTAATAGAAGAGTCTATTTAGAACATCTAGGCTGTGTTTGCGGGAAACAAGTAAATAAAGTTCTGAATCTGTAAGAAGATTTTGTATAGCTTCTAGAAGAATATCGAATCTCATCCTTGAGTGTTTCAGTAGAGTGAATTACTGTATCAATTAATCTATTAATCATGTTGAGAACTTACTTCAAGGGCTTCCTGAGACAGCATTTCTCAGATAATAATCAAAAGAAATAAGCAGTGGTGCCACGTTCTGCAAACTGGTTTAGAAACTAGTTTACACCTTTCAAATGTTTTTGACACAATGTCAACCTAAGAGAAAAAATAGCATCAGTGTGGTGAAAGTTCTTTACCATCCAGGAATAATTTTTATTGATTTTTGTTCTATCTTCCAAAGGTTTGACAGATATTGCCTCAGGAAAATAAAGGTGTTATTGGTATTACACCATTTTCATAGTGTTTAAATCCTTTTTTCTGCCCCAAATTCATACTGAGTGTAAGAGATTTCCCCTAACTTCATTTCCCTAGCTGACTTTCAGCCATTTTTTTTCCTGAAGACTGAATCTGCTTCTGACATCCACAATTCAATAAACACAACCAGTAAATATCAAGTGCTGTGCATGTTACATTGGGTTTTCACAGCAGATATTTACGTCTTAAAACTACTTTTCAGCCCATGTCCATTTATTGCTGCATCATGAAGTTTATAAATTCACTTGTCCTGGTCCTTATTTTTTCTTTCTCTCATGTAAATTTTTTCTGTGGTTCCCAAGTAAAGGATACTTCTACATAACAAATGTATTGAGCTGTTGTATGGCTTGGGGCAATTAATCTACATTTTTTTTGATGTGATAAATCCATACTTACATCAATTAAAGAAAGGTCAGCAGAGCTGCTTATGAAGTTTGACTTGCTGCAGTTGGTATTCATTCAAGATAGCTAGAATTGTTACCTGTCTTCTGCATAACTCACCTGGATATCCTGCAAGAATTAACCCAGCAGTGTGCCTTCAGAAGTGATGTGTAGAACATGTTTCTAATGATGCAATAGTTCCTGGCTTACTCCTGGTAAAATTTCCTCTACATTATCTCCACAGGAGATAAAAACTAGGGAATAAGGTTTTCTTGACTAGATTTTTCCTTGAATTACATTAAGTGTCTTATTTTCTCATGAATAGATATATCTCAGACATCATAATAGAAGATATTTTATGACCAAAAAGAAGGCAGTTAGGACACCAGATTTACCCCAAACCATTAATTTCTATCAATAGCTCATAACTATTACACTTTCTTCCTGAAGTACTCAAAAAATGAATTTTTTTTAGTTTTGCTAAAAACTAAAAAAAAATGTATAATTTTTATGTTTTGCCATATAAAGGCTATAGGTTTTATCTCCATACAAAGGAGGTATGTTTTGTTTGAACATTTGCTCTTATTTTTTACATTATTTATTTTCTGGCAAATTCTTGCAGTTTTTATTAAATATAGGGATAGGAAAAGGAAACAACTTAAATTTCCTTTATTGCAGTTTCACATATTGCCACTATTCTACAGACTCAACGCAGTCTGACCTAAACTCCTTCTCATATTTTGAAAATATCATAGATTAAAACTTAATTTGATATAACAAGATCCATAAAGAAGAATCATCTTTTCAATGACCCCTTCAACTTTGAATAACACTTCAAACCAAAATTTTAAAAGAGTAAAGTGAAAAATGTATATACTTATTGGCCCCAACTTAATATCTAATTGCACAGGACAGAATTAAAAATTATATTTTGTCATTTTCATAGTATAAAATTATTCTAAATCAAGAACAATGCTACATTTTAAAGGATTCATTTTTTCAATGTAAAAAAACAATAAGAATTTTTTCTATGATATCTTGCTGTCTATCTAGAAAGGATTTTTGTGGTTTAAAACGTACTGAGCCATGCTTTGAATTGCTCTATTTTTCTTTAAAAGTACTTACAATAGCTCCACTAGGATTTCACTTTCAGTTTTACAGCTGCTCTGAACCTTAACACTGAGATCTATTATAAGAGAACTGAATATCTAAAAACAAAATTTTATGCCAGCATAGCAATGTCATGGGCAAGATTTCACAACAGAACTCAACAAAGTAATGACTTTTCTGACAAAAGAAAACTGAAAAAAATCCCTTTACAGTTCAAGGCTTCCAGTCTTTTTAACAATACCTGCTTCTGTTGATAGACTTTTTGATCATCAGACGATAAAAGCAAATAAATGAAAGGTCTTTTTTATGTAATTTCTCTACTTGAGAGTAAATGGATTTCAGATGGACACCTAGTCTTTTTGCATAATTAGTGCTCCACAGCCTGTCTCTTTCTAGCACCCACTCAATGTTAAAGTATTTTCATATTAACTTGAAGAATATGCCTGAAAGCCAGATGATAGCTCCTGCTAAACAAACTGGAGAAGACAGTAATAATCACAAAGAAAGAAAAAAAACAGGAATGATATCCCATTAGGGTTTAATAAATACTAGGATTCAAACAGAAGTAAATAAATTCAGTAATTTTTATCCATGAGACACTATGAGGATTAAACTGTGTGCCTTCTAATTACTGGCTGTCCCACAGAGTGGATATTTAAATAGCCATTTCAGTCAACAAGGAACATCTGCATGAGCAGATAGAGAAGACTTATCAAGTAATTATTATTTTCTAGTTCCAGGTTCCTCCTCTTTCCAAAAAACATAATATAAAAATTGAGTATGAGGGAAGAATAAAAATATATTAATAATTTTTCATATATGGAAGGAGAACCCGATTCCAGTAAATGTCTTCAACAATATTTTTTGGTATCTGAACTACTTCTCCTGAAAATATTTCACTTTACTTTTCCCTGAAACACTTCTATGTCTCCAAAAATCTTTAGTTTCCAAAATTTTTTTTCACCTGTTGAGTTGTAGATAGAAATTTTATAGATATAAAAAGACATTTATTCACTAGTGAATTTTAAATTTAGAAATATGGTACTACTTCAGTACACTTTAGAAGTGAAAGAGAATAAGTGAAGCCTGGGTAGCAGGACAATAAAGTAATGCCAGAAGCCCTGAATCTACTGAAGAGGCCACTGGTAGGATGCTCACACTGGTGTGTCCCTTGAAAAGGGGAATAATCCCTCTTCCATGGCAGCAACACAAAGTGAATTAGTATAATGATGATGGATGCCCAGGCAAGCGTCACCAGATGTTTGTCTCAGATGAAAGGGTAAACTCTCTCAATGAGCTGAGTCTACAGAGACATTAGGGAGTGTCCAAAGAGGGCCACAAGGACGGTGAAGGGCCTTGAGGGGAAGCTGGGTGAGGAGCAGCTCAGTTCCCTTGGTCTGTTCAGCCTGGAGAAGAGGAGACAGGGCAGAGCTCATCGCAGTCTGCACCTTCCTTATGAGGGGAAGAGGGCAGACACTGATCTCTTGTGACAAGTGACAGGACTTGAGGAAACACATGGGATTGAGTCATGGGGGGTTTAGGGTGGGTATAAGGAAAGAGGTTGTTCACCCAGAGGGTAGTTAGACCCTGGAACAGATCCCCAGGGAAGTGAGGATGGCTCCAAGATTGACAGACTTTAAGAAGCATTTAGACAGTGCTCTGAGGCACTTGGGGATCTCCTGTGCAGGGCCAGGAATTGAACTTGGTGATTCTGATGGGTGTCTTCCAAATCAGCATATTCTATGATTCTATAATTTATCATGTTTAAAGGTGAAATATCAGAATCAGTCATCCTCATTATTCACTGAGATGATGTAATCGAAAAGGATGCTTCTCAACTTAAGTATATCTACAGGAAAGTCAATGGGAAAACATCTGGCATATCCATGCAACAGAAGATAATTTTTGTTACATCAGGCAAGTCCAAACCACCATCCCAGCTAGGATCCACCAGCACCCAGCAATGAAAGTGTGCATTGGTTCATTAACACTTTACCGATTACTGTTAATCTGACAGTCCCTTCAAACACTGAATAATATTCATGACTCCTTGACGTGGCACCAGAAAATCACCACCCCAAAGGGACAAATTATATTTTTTCTGTTTTCTAGTGATCTGCTGAAGGAGTAGATCCCGGATTCCTGTGAACCTTTCCCACAGTATCAAAAGCAGAAAGCTGATGAATCTGTTTTCGGTTGCCTGACCTTTGGAGGAAAGTGGTCAAAACAAGTCTGTGTTCAAAGTTCCCAGACAGGGGAGGAGTGACAAGATTGGTAAGGGTGTTAGAAGTCTCAGTTCTGCAAATGTGAGGAAGCCATCTGGTTTGCATTATGGTGACCACTACATAGAACTCCAATTTTTGTTGACTTTTTTCTCCCTGGAAAAATTGTTGCTTTCTGCTGAGAAATGGTGGAGAAATAAATGAAAGCTGCGTAGGAGGAGATACGTGTGTGTGAGAAGGACTGACAGCATATTTTCACAGTGGAGGCCTAATAAAAGGGAGATTTGGTGCACAGCTGATCTGAAATTGTGCCAGATTCTGATGCCAGACATTGAAGGTTACATTTTATATTCAGAAATTTGTGGCTTCTTTCTGAGTCTGTGATGGGAACATAGTTTGGTCCTACCTATGGATGCTGCTGATACATCCTCTAAGCATTTGGGACATTTAAATTGAAGAGATATTTACTAGAGGCTATCACAGGAAAGCCCTAATATAAGTCAAGCATTCAGGGCTGACCTCAAAAACATTGTCTAGAGCCTTTTTCTTTCCCTTTTCACAAACAATGTCAGATAGAGCATGGTCAAGGAGGTTGTCAAAAGGTTGCTGTACAGTGAACCTCATAAAATGGTGACCATTATGTTACCTGATGTGAACAAGTAGAAAAGCATAAAAGGCTGGTCTTGAAAGAACTGGTATTAGGATAGATTGAGAGCTTCCCTTTATCGTGTAAATTTGTGTCTTATTGAAAAAAAGGAAAGGTACTTTAAATGTACTCTACAGCAGATTTCTTTCTCAGGCCTCAACTCCACAATGTTTGCTAGATTTTTTTTTTATTTCTCCTTCTGAATAGATGACTTTTGTATTGACCAAGGCTACTTAGACCCTGCTCTTGTTCCGCCTCGTGTTTTCTGTGATGACCCTGATTTCATCCTTGTTCTGTTAGCTGCTCATATCCCAGTAAGCTGATGCCTACTGCAGTTTCCAAGTAAAAAACATCAGCATTACAGTGAAATATTCACTCATTCCAAAATAATGTGTTTGCTTCTGAAATTAATTTTTCCTCTTTTCTTTTTTATATCTGTCTTTCTTTGATGTTGGTGGCCAAAACCTTTCTTGTGTCTGTAATTAACATGACTCATTTATAGTACTTTTCCTCTTCTCGCTTCCTTGGAAGCCACATTTGGACAGACTTTAAGCAGATCTCATTTTCTAAGGATACCCTTTAGCTTTTAATATTTTCTTTGCAATGTTGTAAAATACAAGTTTAGTCAAATAGCCTGGTGGGCTGGAACAATATTTAACATATGTGTTTTCTTGTAATGAGAATCATTAAATTTTTGGGTGAACTGCTAAAGTTGTCACTAAACTAATACATAATTTCTTTATGGGAAATCTCCTGAGATTTCTTTCAAGCTCAATATTTTCAGATTTTCAGTACTAGGCATCTGGGCATTAGAGGTCTATTAATTGAAGGTCTCATGCCTCTGAATACATGACAATTCATGAGCAGCTCAAATTTTCAGCAGTAAAGATTTATTACCCATTATTTACACTTGTTAATAGAAAGCTGATTCAGATCAGAAGGTTCAAGGACACTTTGAAAACCCTCTGAAAATGTGGTACTGTAAAAAAAAATTAGGGGAATTTTTAGATAGCACAAATTTAGTGAATGTGAAATTTAAGCACTGACATAATAACATGAAATGTGGCACATTAAAGTGAACACTTGCACAGGAATGTGTAGCTCATCTGTTTTCACATAATGAAATTCTGATTTATCTGCAAATATCCACAAAAACGCAGCTCCAGTTATAAGTCCTACTTTTGGTTTTAGCTAAATGCCAGATTAGGTGGAGAACAGAAGGAAGTATTTTGTTTTGGACCATGTGCACAGCTGCCCTGGTAGCAAGCAGACTTGCATCTGCAAAAAGTAACCTCTGTATATGGTTTGTAACAACTTCCTTTGGGCTGCAGCATCAGCCTGACCTCCCAAGGGCCACGTTCTGGAATGTTTGTTATCACTGAGTACTCCGCATCCTGTCCCCAACAGTGAGCTCAGAGGAGGCTGATGACTAGGACAGAGAAGTAGCTGGATGTATTTGGGCTAGGAACTAAGGCAGAGTTACTAAATCCTGTATCCTAGTTGGTATCCTCAGTGGCAGTGATCACTAACAGTTGTCTCTAAATTTGCTAGATTTTAACAGCTTAACAGCTACCGGAAATAATGCCATGTACATTTAACTGCCAAAAAAGGCCTTTAAAAAGCTGATGTTAAGCACTCATATCTAAAAATTCTGACAGTGAAAACTATTTTGATCCAGGATATATTCTAGTAAATCTGAATGGTTTTTTTACACATAAGTTACGTTTTCTTGTTGCTTACTGCACGCTGAAAGGAAAAAGAATAACTGGTTTATTTACAGATATTAAATAATGCCTTTTCTACTTGGACTGTTATAAAAAATATTGTCTTTTTCATGGCCTTGGAGATAAGCATTGTGTGTCTTATCTGTAGAAACTGAATAATCAATTGTTTAAATGAGCCTGCTGCTCACATGTGTTGTTTGTTTTAGCTTTTTTTCCAGGAGAAAAAAAATGAACAGTTTCATTTTCCACTTGCAAGGAACAAGAGGGCTTTCAGTGCACTAAGTAACCTTCTTACCTTATTTTGTAATAAAAACTTAACAAACTAACAGGAAGAGAAAACCTGAAAATTAATTTTAAAGTTGACTTCAGAATTTCTACACAAGTTATAAGTGTTCTGAAAGGGCCCAATGTAAGAGTAAATATTCTGCCTTAGGACACATATTTTTATACTGTTTATTAGTGTGTATAAGGCAGGAAACAAAGAGGAAGAGATTGGTTCTCAAAAAGGAAATAGCATTTTAATATTTCTTCTTGAAGTTTTGAATCCATAACTGTTCCCTACAAACAGGTTGTATTATCAACCACTCATTGGCTCAACCTAGCAGTGACAAAATGCCAGCTGCAGGAGCTATCCTGGTTTTCCTGTGGTATATTTCTGTCAAGAGAGGTGATGGAAAGATCTCTCCAAAATTAGCATTGCTGATAGCAGTGCTGGCTCTGGTCATTGCTAAACCTACATCTGTACTGTATAAGCCTTGCAGAGTTGGTGAACTTAATGCATGCAGAACCTGAAACTAAAGGCACGACTAACAGGACTCCTCAGCAAGGGCAGCTCCAGCCATGAGCAGCATTAGCTGTACTCCATAGTAGAAGAGGTAATATCCAGTTTGTCATCTTCTGCACTGATTTTCTAAATCAACAAAATACATTAAGACCATTCAGTTGCATATTCTTTCCCACTTGCCTGTACTAATGGAAAAGCCTTGTGACTGGTGAACAATACATTTTCAACATTTTTGATTTGATTTTTTGCTGTCCTCTAACTTTATAGTGGGGGTTGGCATATTAATGTTTTTCTACACTTTGACAAGATCAAATAAAGTTTCAGGTTTATTTCCTAAAGGTCTGGCTGTTTTTGAGATGTCATGGAATCCTGATTGCTGTGAAATCAGGGTAAGATGAGGCAGTTATCTGAACAGCGGGTCAAACCTGATTGTTGAAATTCAAAGCTCTAACAGGAAACTCCAGGTATAAATCACAGAAGAAACATGAGCCAGTAACCCAAAAAGTCTATAAAACAACAAGCAAATTTCAGAAAAAAAGAGTTTGTAGAGAGCTTTTGTCTGAATGACCTCTGATTCCCAGCTGTGTTGGGAATAGACTGAGTGGGATCTGGGTGAGGAGTTGAAAGAGCCCTCGCCTGACTTAGGTGAGAATACTTAAACAGGCACATAGAGACATAGTATCTGCCTTGGGGGAATGCATCTGTTGGAAGCTTTATATTTAAACTGTTTAAAGCCTCCCTTGGAGCACTAAATTAATCATTATGAAGCAGAATAAACCTTCTAAACTGCTTGTCTTCCACTGAAATTGCAAACAAAATCATTCACTTTTGTACCTTCATTAAATGCAGTTATTTTGGAAATCAACATCATCCTGAGATATCAAATGTACAGATGCCATTTATGTGACAAAGTAGATAAGTAAAACATTTTTTCTACCACACAGTTTCGTATGCTCAAGTTTCCTAATTGTAAAGAGGAATGATGGCTTCTGTTTGTTTATTTTGCATTTGATAGGTATTTGGGAAACAATTTTTTCTGGGTTCACTGACACACAATCTTTGCCAAAGCTGTGTTCTACAAAGTATGAATTGACTAAGAAAATTTCCCAAACCCTTATGCAGAAAAACATGTTATTCATTCTATTAGTAATTGTAGTGACTCTTTTCTGCTGTTCAACTTAAAATCTAGTTTCCTGTTGATTTCTTTTTGCACTTCTATTACTTTTCTTTGTCAGCTACTTTCAAATATGTTATGTGTTATCTAAGATGCTAACCAATGAAACGTAGAAACAAAATTACGTTTTCTGTTCTTTCTTCTCACTTTCTTTCAGAGAAAAGCTGACTTAAAATATAGGCACCATTTTCACCAAGAAGGTTTTGCCTAAAACTGCAGAACTGGTGAGCTATGCAAATCCGGCTTACTGCCCTATTCCCTTGGGTGCCAGGCTACTGGAGGCACTAATTTACCTTCCTTCCTGTTTTGGTGGTTGAGTTTGTTCCAGTGAAGCTCAAGGCACACTGAAGAAAAATTTGTACCCTGACCTTATCCTGATGTGACGTCAGGACACAGACAAAATATGTCCCAACACAAACAAGTTGAGAAGTTCAGCTGAATCACACCTGATTTAGACATTTGTAATGCAGACAGTAAATATGCTTAATACATTCCCTTATGAAACACATGATGTCCGGGTACCTGAAAAAACTGGAATGGTTATTTATGAACATCTGTGAGTAATGCAGCCTCCTAAGTACAGCAGTACTCTCTGGCAATGTCCTGGGGCTGTTTGGTATTGCAGAGTTTTTCTCAATTGGTTGAGGATTGCTTAGGTAACTCCTCCAGGGAACAAAATTAAAATACTGCAACCCCACAACTTTAATTAAAGCCAATGGTAAAAAACAGGAAACCAGAATTGGTTTCCCATCAGCCTACCACCTCTCCATCACTACCTCTGCTCCACCTCTCTCAATAGAAAGATTACAATGTTAAAAAATAAGACATTAAAAAAAAAAAAGAAAAAGAAAAAGAAAAAAAGTCAAAAGACTGACTATTTCTGTCTTTTTGCAAGCAACTAAAAGTCTTTTTTGTGAGGGCAAGTGAGATCAAGCCATGAAAGTTGCTAGTTAAATACAGGGTCTGCACAGAAAATTGCTAGTCTCTAACTTTGTATGTTTTTATATCTCATGTAATCGTGACATTTGTAAGTGGTACTGACAGAAACCGCATACTAAGCTCATGATCTTGAAACATAATTCCCTTTTACTGTAAACAGCTCCATGTGCTGACTCTGAAGGGAAAAAGAGGTGAACAAAAAATACATCTCTCAATCTGCCCCAAAGCATGTATATAAAAAGCCTAAAAATAGTGTATGAAAAACACTGAAGAAATCATGCATGTTAATATCTAGATAAATTGCATTATATAGAACAGACATTCCTTTCTAAAAAGAAAGAATGTCTGGGAGACTTAGACATCTAAACAAATATTTTCATTTTTTCTTGATTTGCTGTTTTATTTGGTAAAGTTTTGGGATCTCCTTTACCTGCTGTACCTGGTATTAAAAACTAGGCTGGTCAGATTAGTCTATCAGATGTCAAGGAGATTTATATATGGAAGTATTACTGTCTTTTACCTTGAAACCATGCCCTTTGACAATAGAAAACTTCTAGGAGAAATTAAAGTTTAGACTTCTTCAGCAGTCTTAATGGCTTTTTCATTCATTTTCTTTAAAGCACAGTTTATCTGTGAGACATTTCTGTCTCATATTTTAGTCATAAATTGCAAAATGAATGATATATTTTTTTTCTTACTGTCTCACCTCTGTTTGGACTGGTTTTATTTTTGTCATATTAAGCTTATGATATCAGGAAAGCCTCGCTATATCTTATGAGGAGGCTGATGATTCCAACTATTTATTTTATTCGTTAAACAGCATATTAGAGACAGATGATGGAAAATACTCCAAGATTTCCTGATCAGGAGTAAAAGATGAACAGTACTTTGGTTCTTCCCAGTGGAAATATTGATATTTAGAGAGCTCTATGTGCAATAAATGTAGAAGCTAGGAAAATCTCTTAGTAGAACATTAAAGCATCTAAAATTGAAAAAATCCCTTCTTTTTAATTGACTGTTCTGTGGCTGGTCACATCAGAGAAGATATTTGTCCTTCTCTGTCTCTTTTACTCTATTCCACTTCCCCTCTCTTCTAATAAAAAAGACACCTAAATCAACAGAAAGGACTTTGGCAAAATATGGGAGGGCAGAGGTCCTTCTGGGTATTTTGTGAGAAACCAGGTAAGAAAAATCCTACAGGAGTCCTGGGTTTCAAAAATGGATCAAAACTGTTTGTCTTGATGTAAGCTCTGTTTAGTCCTGGCCACTAAGATGCCCGAGTATGTGGTCACTACTGAGAAGACAGCATCATACTGGGTGACAGTAAGGCAGTGATATCTGAGCTGCCACAGTCTTTCCCTATAAATAGCATAATTGACTACTCATTCTCAGATGACTCCAAATGGTATTTAAAAATCTAAGTTGATTTTAAATGATGCCTTGTGGTTGCCAGATATATCTGATGTGGCCTATCCTTTTATCTCTTCCTGTCTCTTCTACAAAACTTCTCCTGTTATACATTTTTTTCTTATTTTTACACACTCATTTGCTGGTAAAATCCCTCATTACTATTTAATTTTTGTTGGTATTTCAGTTAGGTTATAACATGCATTCACTGTTTACATAAAAGGGTATTTTTAATACAGGGGAAAATCGTTCATTGCATACTTTACATATTTTTAATAGAGCAGAAGAAAAAACTATACATTAATATTTCTGCTGATGAAATTGTATGTAGACTGCTAGTAAAAAACATTGCTGTGACAGCACTCAGTGTTTAGCTAAATGCCCCCAAATTGTTTTGCTAATGGTCTTGCTATCCACAAGGGATCTCATATGCCAGACAATAATTGTTCCCCCTGTTTCTCTCTTTAATCATGGCCTCTTATATGAATATGCCCCCTAATAAGAAAAGCTTTTAGACAGATTAGATTGGATACTGATTACAACTGGAGAGGCTGCTAAAAGTTCCATAGAAGTTCTTATTTATGCTTGGAGTACTGTAACTGGGCATAGACCTGCTGTGTCTGTGGGGCTCTGGGCTCCAGGGGTCCCACCTCTGCTGCATCAGCAGTTTTCAGATTAAAAAAACCTGTCAGTGGAGGGAGAAACAAACTCAGCAGGGATTAACCACCTGCAGCTTTATCCTGCTTCTTGAGTGTATTTCACCACCAGTACTGTTTTCCACACTGTGTCTCACAAAGCCAAATTTTGTAGTTTCAAACCCAACTCATACATTCCACAAATGTCTTCAGGTGACTTTTCTTTTTATAAAATGACTGAGAATTGTTTCTAAATCCTCTTGCTTTTTCTCGTGTACAATTGTCCTTGCTTCAGGAAGGATGATGTCTGCTATGGGGTTTGCTATAGGGCACTGTACTGTGGGGTAAGTTCCCCCAAATTACTTGGAATGTTGATGACCATCTGAAGGGAAGATATATGAACTCTAGAATTTTTTTTTATATTATTAAAAAAATAACACAGTGTTGATGTTTGCTATGAAGAAAGATGGAGTCTTTATGCAATAATACCTAATCTCTTAATTCAATTAAAATTCAGAATTACACATATTTAACAATGTAAACTGTGCTCATTTGAAAATGCTGTTTTCAGAGCTCAAAAAGCTTATTCTGACTGCAGGGACATGGTTTCCTTTTCAAAAAGTTTCTTTACCTTAAAGAAACATTGATTTTGGAATCAAGATAAAAAAGTACTTAAATATCAATGAAGTTTCTAAAGGAAAACTGCAAAATCTATCTTTCAAATCTTGGTGGTCAACTGAAAATCTACTTGTAGCTAAATCCATTACTATTACACATGCTGATGGAGATCATCTAAACAGCTGAAAGAAGAGACAGTTCTGTGAGAAAAAAAAAAGTTATTTGATAATAAATAGGCATCAAAATGTTATTTGACTTTTGGGGAATCAGATAGTTCTGAAAGATTGTGAATAAGAAGGAATGGGGAGGAAATGTCAAGATTTTTCCTATCTTCTGAATAACAGAAAAGAGTAATAAGATGATTCTAGGAATGAACTGCTGATAAAAAGAAAGACTAGTATTTTTGGACCACTTTCAACAAGAAGAAGCAGCTGTGAAATCCGGAAGGTCTCTCCAGCCTGATCAGGACAGCATTAACTTATCTGCAAGGCAAGAGTGTGGAAAGGAGATAAAATATAAAAATTCCTTAGCCACCAGATATGAAAAAAGAAAATTAATTGAAGCACTGTATGAAATTAAATGAAAAAATCCTGGACTGTCTATACCAGCATAAAGAATCTTGGCAACAATGAAGAATATTACATTATTAGTCAACTTTTGAGTAATTTTTATTAACATGATATCATTGACATTTGCTTGAAAGATTAGAGATGTGAAATCACTTGTTCCTAAGTATCTAAGGAGGATGGCAGCACAACGTGTTAAAAAGATACCTTCTGGCTATATCTATACTAATAAATTCAACAACACTAGGAAACTTTATTGTGTGCTGGACCTCATTGCCTATACTGCTAAAAACCAAGAAAAATCCATGGCATAATTTTGGCCTTCATCAACCAGTATTTTTCCAAACAATTCCCTGGCACTTTATGACAGTTAACCTTGAACAGACACCACTCCAAATAAACAGGTTTTATTTGGTTACCCTGTTTGGAGGCTAAAACAAATTAATAACAAGAATATGGGGCCCTAGGAATAGGGTGGGGGACAGCAGACAAATAGCTTTCATTGTTGTTTTTTTTTCAAATTGAGTAATACATGATGAAGCTCTTGTTTTCTCACTGAAAGAATGTATATTTTTATATTTTATATTATTTTATTTTTATTTTATATTAATATTTTTTTAACTCTAAAATGAAAAAAATTGCTTTCATATCATAAGATTATATCTGAGAATAACTTTTATTAGACTTATATTGATACACAAGAGAAAATTATCAAAGAACTTGTACTAATTTAGGAATGCCTTTTTTTTTGTAAAATGACATAACTTGTATAACTTACAGGATATACATTGACACAAGCTTCTACCAAGCTACCAGTAAGAATACCTTTTAAAAACTATAGTTACATAATAAATCAGCTGGGAAAGAATAAATAAAAAAAAGTGAATGATAGCTGAGAGAATTTAAAGAACGTTTCACTAAGTGAGCCAAAACAAGAATCACACAGTCAAGAATTAATACAGTAATGATGAATTTAAAAAAACCCTATGCTGACCAGTTTTTTAATTTCTAAAGGACAATGAAGAAAACAAAATAAGCTGGTGTGACTAAAGCAAAACTGAATATAAACCATAGAAAACTGAGAAGAGAAGCAAATGGAAGATGGAAGATGTATCCATCAATGTTTAAGGACAACATGAAAGGACTTTTTAACTGTTCCTGTCCAGATCAGCAGGAGTGGGCATGGTCAAGATCCTAATGTTATTCAATACCATCTTACATCATTGCCAGGGTCCAGGGGAAAGGGACTCTTTCCCTTCTGTGAAGAAAGGATATTCCTTTTCCTGTCAGAGGAAAGTGTGGTGGGCAAAAGGTCTGTCCACCACTGCTTTTCATTGTTGAGCATTTTGCCTGTAAATCACACTCTCTTTGTAAACTTTTGTAATTAATACCGTTGCTGTTATTGCTTGCTTTATCATCATATTTTTGTCTCCAGCAAATTGTTCTTATCTCAGCCCATGATCACTCCTTTTTTTGTTCCCCACTGGAGTGGGGGAAGGGGAGGATTTTGTGGTTTTCTTTCTAGTGGAAGTACTAAACTGGGGAATACCATTCCTAAGCCACAACATAGCACAAGGAAAAAAGAGGTTACTAACAGGTGCTAGTACATTTGTCAGTAGAAAATAGGTAGAACTATTAGAAGTATTAAAGCAACAGAATAAGAAATGTTGAATGAATGTATAATAAATATATCATTGTGGAAAAATGCCAGATACAGTGTTTTGGGCAAATGTTTTGTAGTATGGATCTAAATGTTTTGGAAGAGCTATCAGAAATTAAAGACTCACAGATTCACAGAATCTTCAAGGAAGAGACAATTGAAGGTTGGAAGAGACCTTCCTGATCATCTATCCAACCACCAACCCAGCACCAGAATAATCACCCCTAAACCATATCCCCAAGTGCCACCTCCAGGTGCCTCTTAAACACATCCAGAGATGGTGACTGCATCACCTCCCTGAGCAACTTATTCCAATGCCTGAACACTCATTCAGTGAAAAATTTTTAATAAATATCCTGTCATAACATCCTTACTCCGGCAAAGTAGAACAATTAAATTGTTGCTGTTAAAATGTGTAGTTATTGAACAGCATGGCATTGTACAGAGCACAGATCACTAACACAAATTGATTGGGCCATTTAATAAGTACAGGACAAGATGCATCTAAAAAAAACCGAGTACAAATAATTTATTTGGAATGAGAGAAACCATATTTGGAGAATATAGATGCTGAAAAGATGCAGATTCTTTTTTTTTTTTGGCTTAGTGGTTAGAAGTAAGTTTCAGGTTGATAGAATTTTAGGTGTGGCAGTCTTCTTATTAATGTTAATAGGATTAACAATTTAACCCTTTTGGATGGCACTAGCAATATAAGCAATATATCAATATAAGGTAGTAGCAATGAGTTTATATGAACAATATTTGGAACTGGTGTGATGCTTCCTTGAATTCTGTGTCCAGTCCTGATGGCAGCATTTAAGGATTACCCTCCCGAGAGTCCAATCAAATGCTAGAAATAATAAAATGAAAGCCTTATATTATGAAAGCTGAAGAGTTCACCTTGAGTAATTATTAGGTAAAAATTCCAGTTCTTCAGTCACAATCTAAATGTACCAGAGATAGGATCCAAAATTGATCATATGGTGCCTCAACCCATTAAAAAAGGTTCAATGACTGAAACTAGAAGGTACAGTAGTTCAGCTGAGAACTGTGGCTTCTATAACAGCAAGTTTAGCTAGCATCTGACACCTTTGTAAGTCAGTGGCAGTTATTTCACACCTGGAAACTTTGAAAAAGAGTTTGGGTAGAAGGTTTCTTTCTGTAAGGATTTTTGCAATTTTACCACTGCTTCAAACAGCTCATCTTTTGCAGGGTGTCAAATTAGCATGACATGAAGAGAGGAGCTGTAACCTTCTGCACAGTAGCTCTCAGTAGATTGCTGAGATTTAAAAAGTGTATGAGGAAAAAACATTTATTGTATCTTTGACCTTTGTCTTTCTCCCATCCTATTTCTAAACATTCACTCCTGCCTGTTGTCACAAACAGGACACTGAGCTAGACTGACCATCCATCCAACCCAATAAAGTTCCTACATTCTTACTATATTGGCAATTCTTCCTTGAATTCCTATGAATCTCAAGATTTTATCTCATTACACATAACTGTTTTCTTTTGCAGGCACGAGTGGAAGAAAATAATGCCATCTACTCAGGAAATTGTATAGCTCTTTTAATAGCAGGATCTCTAATTATATCCTGATGCCAGATTACCACAGGAACAATTAATGGAAGCAACTATGCAACACCACACAGACTACACACCTGTGTTTTAAATGAAGTGTGTTAATCTTGTTAACTATTTGGGCCTCTGTTCAACTGAGTTAAATACAACACTTACATCTTTCAATTAATTCAGATTTCATCAAGGCTTTAATCATTTACTGCTTTCTAGGTTTCTCACCTGGTCTTTAAAAGCGTGAACTATTGGAGTCTTATGCCCAATCTATTATATATGAATGTTATAAAGTTTGATAAATATGAAGCTGCCTCTTACAAAAATGGCATTTTTCCAGTGGCAGAGATTACTTTAGAAGACATTTTGAGCTTTTCAGTAAATTGGTTGCAAATCATTTTGATGTTTAGAGTGCTGGGTGCAGGGATAGTGACAGGTTCTGACAAGGCAGAAAGTGCTGTGGCATTATCAGTAAGCCATGGAAATTATTCTGAAAAGGAATGCTACATTACTTAAATGGAAAAAGTGCTGTTGAGACTTTCACAATCTGTTCACAGAGGGCTTATAAACAGAGGGGTGAAATCAGCTGAAAAAAGCTATTCAGTAAAAAGTATACACAGATGCCTCCTGCCTGAAAGTATATTCAGGTGTTCTGTCAGCTGAGTAACAGGCAGATTTTTAAAAGGAAACAGAGAAGAAGTATTTCTGAAATAACTGTAGACAATTCCTAGAGAAGAAATGTGATTAATTTGAGCAGGGTTTTGAGTTAGAATGGAGTACAAGGAGGGAATCTAAAGAAGGGTGGGCTATCTGATGGTTTTTTTTTCAACATCCATGCAGAGGATAGCACTGCAATCTGCAGTGAACACCACAATGCTCATCCACTGGACCAGTGGATACCTGCCTGACTTGTGTTCTATGTGCATGCAACAGTAATCTTCTATATCTCTAGTAAATCTCCATATATGAAGTGAAGTATACCCTGGGCACCACATTTTTTGAGCACAATGTCAACAGTAATACACCAATTCACCCCACATTCTCATGATAAATGCCTACTGCCATTTGAGTCACTGTTCTGACCGTAGCCAGTAAAGTTTCTAGCCTTACCATGTAGCATCTGGAGAAAAAAATATTTACTAAATTTGATGAAAACATGAAAATAAGTCAAAGACTCAAAGACTCATAAAATCATAGAATCACAGAATGGCTTGTGTTGGCAGGAACCTTAAAGGTCAACCCCTCTGCCAAGGACAGTGACACATACTGCTAGGAAACATTGCTGAAAGCCCCATCTAACTTGGCCTTCAGCACTTCCAGGGATGAGGCTTCCACAGCTTCTCTGGGCAACCTGTTTCTGTGTCTCACCACCCTCACAGTAAAGATTTTTTTTCCAAATATCTAATGCAAACCTTCTGTCTTTCAGTTTAAACCCATTCTCCCTTGTCCTGTAACTACATTCTGTAGTGAGAGATTTCTCTTCATCGTTCCTGTAGGATCAGTTCAGGTACTGGAGGGCTGAAGATTATGAAGCTATACTATATGTTATGAAAGTTCCAGATGTATGCATTTTATTCACTGGCATAGGTAACCAATTTATTACTTTTATGATATTGACAAATGAAAAAACACTTGGTAAAATCCAGATTGGAGTTTTTACTGTGTTCACTTACTGTGAGAGTAAAGATGGCAACTACTGGCAAGCTGTAAACACATTCAAAAACAGTGAAACTATTCATTAAGCTTAAAACCCAATAAGATTCAGTACATAATACACATGCATGCCACATTGCACTAACAAAAAAACCCTAACAAACAATAATCTATTTATGAAATGCTTATATTTTCCAAGGAATAGGTCACTGCATGACTAATCAATTTTATTTTTGTAATTATAAAGAGAAAAACAAAAACCCCCAAGAGATGGTAAAAACTGTCTTAAAATTAAGCTAGACTTTGGTTCTGACAGCAGTTTGGTATGGAGATAGATAGATAGATAGATAGATAGATAGATAGATAGATTAGGTAGATAGATGATAGTGCTTTGTGTAGCCCCCAGGGTAAGAAAGTATGGTTACTATATATCCTATATACCATAGATCTGTGAGTGCCTGTGCCCTCTGAGCTGTCCCATGTCCACAGCTGCCCCATGGTCTATCAGGACTGTGCCTGTGCCAGAGGATGGTTCCTTAGTATTTTTACTAATTCATAGAATGCACATTTGCAACTGTCACAGGACCTTCTTCCTCATTGATGGACCAGATGATAACAGCATCCTTACTATCCACACTTTCTGACTGAGGAAGGCAGCAAAAGTCAAGAAAGTCACACATTTTGGGTGGCAAAGCCTAAAAAGAATGCCTGCTGACTGACGCATATGAAACTGATTTTTCTGAGGAAATGAAGGTAACACAGTACTGCTCAGTTCATTTTGGAATACCTTATCTGAGCAGAAGAAATCAAGGATGAAAATTTCTTATATGTTTGTGTATATATATATGGGGTTTTATGGCAAATATTAGATACAAAATTGAAGCTTTCCCAGAAGTGCTAAAGTGTGGATGCCCTATCCCTGGAAGTGTTCAAGACCAGTCTGGATAGGATTTTGAGGACGTGAGACATTCCTGTCCATAGCAGGGGAATTGGAACTAGATGATGTTTAAAGCCTGTTCCAACAGAGATATTTCTATGATGCTATGAAAACAAAGTTAAAAAAAGGGAAAAAATAAATTAATTTACCAGTAGGGTACCTGTGCAATAAGTCTGGTTTTAGCTATTATATACGGTTTTTCCACTGGTCACCTCCCTCAGTTATCAAAGCTGAGGGCTTAATTGAAGCATAATTGTGCATTCTGACTCTTCTAAGAAGCAATTTTTGGGTACTGCCCTCTAATTGACTAAAACTTCATTCAATTACTATTGTGCCGAATTCACTTTTCAACACACATTTTTATCCTTCACCATCATCTTTCTAAGAACTCATGGGGTTTTTTTCATTTTGAACCTCAATAAAATACAAATAAATCTTATGAGTTACTTATAGAGAAAGTAAATATTAAAAATATGTAGATATGCAATTCTATTAACTCTATGCTATCTCTCTTCTTCACAAGGTTATCTGTTTGACACATCTAATACTGCAAAAGTGCTTGAATAGCTTCTTTTGTGTTGTAGCTTTCATATTTTCTCAGTAAATTTAAAACAACTTATTTTTTTATCATGATTGTGCTCTTGATTATTAGAACCAACAGTTACATTTATTACATAATTTATAAATTATATATCAAAATAATTGTATAAATCTTTTATTGATTCCTGTAGCCTCATTTTTGTCTTTTCAAGGCAAAACATGACAACCAGAATGGGATATGAGAAAGTTAAGTTTATACTCCTTAACAGCAATTTTTCTAATATTTTATCTCTTAGAAAGCTCCTTCCAAGTTTTGACTGCCCAAATGACATAAGAATCTGATGTTATGACTGTGGTTGACTCCAACGTGATAAATTCTTAATACCGGTTTAGAGACAGAGAAAGGAATATGGAAAAGGAAACAAATCCACAGAGCTAATTGCATACTGACAATCTCAAGATTAATAATTTTTGATAGGCTACTGTCTAAGAAATAGTAAAAGTACTATTTCTGCAGACACTAACTTACTACAGAAGAAAATAGGTTATTTCAGTTGGAAGAGACTTACTGTGATCCTCTAGTTCAACAGTAGACACATACTTGCACCACAAAAAGGGACAATTTAAGGAATATTTATTGTTTTTTTCCATAAAACCTGTAGCTGTTCACTGCTTTCTCCAAGAGTGAAGCTGGCTGCAGAGGTCCCCGCTCATCCTATCTTTCTCATTGAGGAGGCTGTGCTCTTACATCTTTGCTTTTTAGCTAGCTGACTTCAAGATGGACCGTAAATCAATCAGTGAAACTTTCTGAACTAAATAGGTTTAGTTTGGAAGTGGCTTTCCAAGTCAGATTCCTTGTTTGGCTTATGGCACAACTGAAAAAAGACTGTTGCATCAGTGTAACTGAAATCAGTGAAGTACAGCAGAAGGGCTGGACACAAGTGGCATGGAAAGAGAAAGAAACTCTTTTTACAGCTTTTATCCCTGATGGAAATATGTCATGGAATGGTTACCCTGCCCCAGGAAAAGGGATGTGGCAGAAAATAACAGCCAAGCAGTGACAATTCACTGTGCTATACACTATATTCAGGAAAGGAATTCTTGCTTCGCAGCAATGCAATACTATTTCCTTCCTGTACATTCATTTAACCATGACAGGTGCCTTAAAAGTTAGAGCAGGTGGGGGTTTTTCAATGCTTGTGTTGACTTTTTTTCTGAATCTCTAGTAGAATAAATTGAGATGCTCGTTTAATTTGTTGAGGAAAAGAAACTTTGTTCCATCTTTTGAAAACCAGCACTGAAGCTTTCATTCATCTGCTTTTCATCCAGTGTTCTTTTCTGGCCTCCTTTCTGTTTCCTGCTACACAATGCAGTATTATTATGAAAGCATTTAAAGTAATGACAACTATATTAAGAACACATCACTTTGGAAAAAAATTAACCATTTTTCTGTGTGTAGACAGAAAAGGAACAGAAATTTTCTTGAATTATGAAGACCACACACACACACACATGCTGGGCAAGTGTTGCGATCTCTGAAAATTATCTAATTGAGCCACAGCTGGAGACAGTCACACATGGTTGTGGCACTCAGAGTGCGTGTGACTCCATTTCTTGTTCTCCACTCCCACACTGTTTTTTAGCCAGATTGCTAAAACAGGAATCTTACAGGATATTGAACAGTGGCAAAAGCTATCTACTTGGATATCAAAGTTAATATGCTAGTCCATCAAGCCTTCTTCCTCTGCGTACTCCACAGAGGAACAGAGAAATGCTGCTTCAGAGTTGAATAAATTAGGATCTGGATGTGTATGATTTAAATCTCACTTTGGCAAAACCTTTTTTTTTCCTTTCCAGTGGAGTCTCAAGGGAAATTGAACAACTAATGTAGAAACAGTCATTACCTTTCTAAAGATAGACCTTGTTTGAGGAGCATACGTGAGCATGCACGCAGGCACAATTTTAAGTACACGGGTAGCCACCGAAGCATTTTAAATGCATTAAAGCATGTCTGAGCATCTTGTTAGGCTGTGTCCAGTGAACCAAACTGAGGCACTAAGAATTTTGCAAGCTATTTTGTCTGGGCACCCAACTGACTTTGGAGTACATCAGTAACACAGGCTTTTGCTTCTCTGTGTTCGGTTTGAAAACATGATTCTAATGTCTGATCTCAGGCCAAGAGAATTTGATGGAAGTTCATACTTTGAAGTTGAATTCTTATGGAGCAACTCTTATATTTCTTGCCCAGCTATTGGCCAATAAAATGGCCAAGAAATGTAGGACAGCTTTCAAAAATATTATAAATAAAATGATAATAAAAAAATACATATGAGAAATTCAGAGAAAGAAAAATCTAAAAATTTGGGGAAATGGCTTTCAGGTTTAAATATTGTGCTGTATATTTGTCCCTTTGAAGTTTATAAATATTTAATACTATATTAAAAATAGTTAGACTTCAGCATAACCACAACTGGTGTTGAATTGAAACTAGGACCAATCAGATATAACATATTTAATATATATTTAATATAATTAAGTGAACGACTGTCCCCATGTCACACAATTACATCTCTCCATCATGAAATGAATAATTCTGAATTTTTAAGAGATAATCAAGTCACAAGAATGTCACCATGATATTTTTATGAAAATGCTTTGCTAGGATTTTTCTCCTATTCTAGCTTAGAGGCCTCAGAAAAGAAATGTAAACAATAACTATCTGATGGCTGTGGAATGTGGTCTGGAGGTTGTTTACCAACAGGTGCCTCTTTGTATTGGTCCATGCGGATTGTTTCTACTTAATGACCAACCATGGTCTAGCTGTGTCGACCTTCTGAGTAGCCATGAGTTTTTTTATTCATTCTATTCCATCCCATTCCTTTCTAGGGTGATGGATTCTTTCTCTCTATTCTTTTAGTATAGTTTTAGTATAGCATTTTAATATAATATCATAATATAATAAATAAGCCTTCTGAAACATGGAGCCAAGATTCTCATCTCTTCCCTTGTCCTGGGGACCCTCAAACACAATCCCATGAGAAAAATTGAAAAATGCTTTTTTGAAAAGGAAGAAGTGTCATAACTTTTCTATTATTAATCTTTCCTATCCTTATACTATTTGTTACATGCTCTAAGACTTATAAATATAACTCAAGGCATACAACACTTCCTTGTATAATGCAACATAATGAGTCTTTAAAATAAGAATCAATCTGTTTGAATACAAGGTAGCAGATGTGTATTTACTAAGATGAAAGGAAGACTTCCCTCACCAGTGCATAGAAAATTTATGCTTGTAATTCCTCCTAGAGAATAGAGAAGAAATATTCATGAATAGAAGGTACAATGCAGTATGATCTAATGGATCAATCTAATTCTGAAACCCAAGAATTTCTGTGCTTATCCAGCTATTGCCGTCAATGTTCTGAAACCTTTTTTTCTCTAATTCTCTCCCTCAGTCTTCCGAGCTGTAAAACCTGTGCACTCCAATGCTTTTACATTTCAATATATAAAACATATAAGATTAGGAGTTAAAATAGTGTGTTATTTTTCTAATCATCTATGATTCAGATTGCCAAAGAAGAAATGTGGAATATACATGGAGTGTGATTAGTGCATGCAGACATCTTGATGTATGTAAGCTAATTTATACTTTGAGAGATTATTATAGTGGATGGTTTCACCCACTTCTTATTAATTGCAAAATAAATAAATGAATGTATAATAAAATAATAATAAATAATATGAAAAACAAATACATCACAAGTGGCTCCCTTACTTGTACATCCCTCCAATTTCATGCAAGGTAATGACTTAGCATATTTGTCTTTATTTCCTGTCTATGCTTTAGTGGCTTTCTATGAAATTTGAGAGATTAGATCATACACCTTGTGTGCAAATGGGGGTTGAATCTTCTTTCAGGGAACACTAACTCTGTCTGATAGTCTTTCCAACCTCTAGGACTCACAGGTACTCTAAGTTGAGGCTTCTCCCCTTTAGAAGCTCTCGCCCTTTACATGGAAACAGTCACCTTCCACTGTGAGCTTTGCACCTGACTTCAGTGAGGTTAGGATTTCAACTTAGTGTGTGATTCTAATTCACTACTGAAAACGAGACTTTGGATGGAAAGTCACATACGTAGTTTTAATATATGGGTGTGTGTCATTTTGTGAAAAATGCTCTTTTCACTCATCTTTCAGTAGAAAAATGAGACACAAGAATCTGATCTAAATTATGTCTTGCACTTAACCTGAATGAAAAACTGACTTTTAACAAACATTTACATCTTCAGAATATAAAAAGAGTCACAATTAATGCCAGCTCAATATCCTTGCTTTCAATCTTTTGAGAAGTAGTTGCCCCCCCACAAACCCTGCCAACTCTTTGCTTCAACTTCCCCCACCTCTTCTGCCAGATTTTAGAATTTGAAATTAAAAGCATAAATTATATGTTGTAGCTTGGAGCTAAAAACCAATTCTGTCTCTGAATGTTCTTTTAGAACCACAGCCAGCCAAAACTAATTCAGCACAGTCTCACTGAAGTGCTTGGAGCAGTCTGCCTAAACAGCACAGGCCTTCTTAATTTACCCAATGCTCATATTGCCTCTGATTAGGATGAAAGTGACTGTGCCATCGAAGAAAAAAGTAACTTGACTCTTTCAGGCAGCAGCTGACATAGTATGAAAACCTGCACAGATCAGGATTTCAGACTCAGGTCAGCTCCATATCTTTCAACTTCCTGAGGACCCAACAAAATATCTGAGGGAACAGAAAATCTTCCCTGTTTGTATAGCTGCTGGACATCAGATGCTGTGTCTGCCCTTGTGCAGAGCTGGCTTTTATCAGGTATCAGTCACAAACCAGATCGTTTTAACAGACTGGCTCCTGTCAGTCCATTTTGTCATCTCCCTGAGCAAGCTAGAGGATTTCTGAACTCTCCCAAGCTCTGCTTGAGCTATCATTAGCTCTTCAAAAGCAGACAGTGGCAGGAATCTCACAGGAAAGTGGAGGAAAGCTTCCTGCATGCAGCCACATAAAGCTCTGTACCAGAGCAATCCTTTGCAGGAGGAGATGGTTCAGCTTTTGCTCACATGTGCGATTCTCTTTTCACACTTCTAACAGAAATCTATGCGTGTAGAATTTCAACTCGAGATCTAAGGTGCTGGAATATGGTACTAAGGCACAGACAGAAGGTGCTGGAATGATCATCACTCGTGCTTGTCAGTTATAGCTACAACCATAATGGTCCATTGGATGAGCCAAGGGAGAAGGACCATGCAAGTATAGAATTAGAGCTTCTAGTATAAGTTGATTGTACCAATGGGAAAAAAATAAGGCTGAATTTTCTAATCTCAGGGTTTCTGATTTTTGCGACTTTAATAATATTCTTTTGTTTAGAATGCAAAAAAATTACTATATCATATTATTTTCTGCAATCTTTGTAAACAAATTTGTCATGACAAGAACTATATATTTGTAATCTATGTGATTAATGCTTTCTTGGCCCACCAGTATAAGAAATAGAAATAAAAGTGTTTTTTTCTTAAATTATGCCTGTTCTGCAGCAAAAAATACAATCATTTGAGGTGATCTGCTTAAGTTATTAAGTGTGTGAAACAAAAAAAAAATACTTTTATAATCTTCAAAAGAGTTTGGCTTAAGTGTGAGATAAAAGCTTAGTTGGTATTTGCTTAATCTGGTTTATTTTCTCTGCTACTAAATCTAGTTTTATATAATTGTGGAGAGGGGTAAATAAATCTCAAAATAATAGGGAAAACACATGAAATTTTTGAATAATATGGCCTTTAGGATTTCTGGTGGACTTGGAGATAAGTAGATGAAATAATGGAGTCCCTGTTATGTTACCAGGTTTTTTACAGGGTTGTTTATTGTTTTTATACAATTTACTTTAATATACCTAAATGTTGAAGAAAATTTGACCTATATAGGAAGCAGAAAAAATAGTTATTACATGATGATAGCAATATATACAAATAATGAGGGGAAATTATTTTGTATTTTATCCATGTGCTGGAGAGATATTCCATCAACAGAAATCTGTGCTTTTTGAGATGCTTCTGTTTCCTCTCTCATATGTTCCCATGGAAGCATTAGTCTGGAATGAAAATGGAGAAGACAAAGGATGTAATTTAAATCTTCACAAAAGAGTCAATTTAAAATACAAAAAGTTCACAAATCAATAGTATTAAAACAGTTATTGAATTTAAATATTAATAAGATGGGAGGAATTGATGGAGTGAAACCAGACCTACTTAAAATCGAGCACATTATATAGCTAAACCATTAGTTGAAATAGGAAATCTAATTTTCTTACAACTAATGTACCTAAAAATTGGAAATACACTGTTGTGACTGTGATTCATAAAAGTGGGGAGTAACTTCTCTCTTCCATTACACTTAACTCAGTGAGTGCCATGAACACTTCATATCTTCCTTTTGACACTGTGATAAAGGTCAGTATTAGAGACAAAAGAACCTCCAAATAGTCTACTATCTATGAATTGCCTATCATAAATACATACATAAAATTGAAATTTATGTACGAATAAATGCATACATAAAATTTCAGTAATATAGGACCCTAGCCCTATACTACTGAAATCAAGTTGTCTATAAACTATATAGTAAAATTCCTTTGACTTTCCTGTCACATCACTAACCATGTTACTATGCAAGAAAAAGATTAGCCTCATCATTTCCTTCAGCAAAATTGTGAAGGCTTCATGTTATTGCACTGCGTCACTAAAGAAAATTATTTAATTACAGCTTTTGTGAGAAAGGGCTTAAATTTTTACCGTGACAATGAAACAGATAAGAAGGCATATAAGAGAAATGTTACAAAGGTACTACGACATATGTTTTCTATAGGCTGGTTCCATGACTTCAGATTCATTAGGTTGTTTTCAGTTTGGGGTATTTTGGTGGCTTTTTGTTTTGTTATTTTTTAAAGTTTACTCAAAAACAAACTACAAAATAGTTTTATAGCAGTGACAAGCACTGAGAATTATTTTTCAACACACAGCTAAAAAAATAGATTTTCATAACATGAAAAAAGCTTGTATGTGTATTAGAAGTTCATTTTAGAACAGACCTATGGCAAGAGTACATAATGAGTGCATACAAATGCATGTAAATAACTCTCAAGAATATATAAGCAATTTTGGCATTTATTTGACCATTTAAACATACTATTGCACACTGTATTCCTAACCTAGAATATACAGTAAGATTTTCATTGAGAGCTGCTGGGTTTATTCTTCCTGATCTGGCAGTAATTCTTTATGTTTATGAGGATCCATGCAGTGCCCCAGCTACCTAAGCATTTGAATATCTGGGCTGAGAATGTTTGTTACTCCTGAAGTCTTTCACAATCTTATTTCACATCTGGACACGGAAAACAGACTTACCTCAGGATGAGTCACTCATCCACTCACAGGATATGATAATATTGCTTGACTGCTTTTTCTTTGTTCTGTTATTTTCTTCCTTCTTATTGAGTTAATTAGTGTTGTAGGATCTAAGGCCATGAGCAAAACAATGCATGAAACACTGCAATGGTCTGCTGCCCATTGCTTCCCAGGTATCAGAGAAATTCAGTCTCTGAGGTGAGCAGCTCTGGTGCTGGCACAATTGACAGCAGAGCTCTCCAGTGTGGTGCAGGAGTATTTACCAAACCAGAGGAACCAGTGGGGAAACTGAGAGAGCCTCCAGGATCCCATAGCTCATGCAATAACTCCTCTTCTTTCAGCATATGCACAGAATAACAATGTCACATGAAATGGTATAGTGCTATATTTACCCACAGTTGTACAGTCTGGGTTGCCTTCCCATCAGAGCAGAGCTGTGCCAGCCCATGGGACTCAAAGTGATGTACTGACTGTGCTTGTGGTGCTGAAAGAGGCAATTCCCTTGCTGGTGTCTGGCTTTGTCATTCTGAGAAGTCCAAGGTCGGATCAAAGACTACAGTATTAAATTCTTTTCCCAGAATTCACAGAATTACTAGGTTGGAAGACACCTTCAAGATCATCAAGTCCAACTCATGCCTCAACTAAACCATGGCACCGAGTGCCACATCCAGTCATTTTTTAAACACATCCAGGGATGATAACTCCACCACCTCCCTGGGCTGGCCATTCCATAAGTTTAACACTCTTTCTGTGTTATCATTTCTTCCTGATATCTAACTTATATTTCCCTTGGTGCAGCTTGAGACTGTGTTCTCTCGTTCTGTCAGTTGCTGCCTGGTGAAAGAGACCAACACCCACCTGACTACAGCCACCTTTCAGGAAGTTGTAGAGAGTGATAAAAACACCCATACCCTCTCTTCCCCCATCATATTGGACATAGTTTCTCAGGTTTGGTAGAAGCACATACAATACAAGTATAAACAACCTTGTTTAAAACTGCATTAACTGGTAGTTTCAACACTGAACTTTTCCTATGAACTTGAATCTTTCTTTTTTCATGTCTCCTTACATTTCCATTGTGACCCATTGAATCCAATTGCTATTTGTTTTCTAAAATCTCATTTAGGTGTGCCTAAATCTATGTTGTTTCAATTTTAATTTTTGTGTGTGTGTTGCAAAATTTAGACAAATTTTCCTCTTTAATGCTTTTGATATTTGCATCATCATCAGATATTATTTTTGTTGGTTTTTGTTTGTTTGTGTGGTTTTTTTTAACAAGTGTATGTTTGAATTCTAACATCTAAAGAGGGTGAAAAAGTGTGAAATAATGAATGCTTATATCCAAAACATAAAGTTAGAATGAATAATGTTATCATTTGACTATATGGTAATTCAGCAGATGACAAGATTAATATTAATCAGCCTAGAGCAGCCTACACTCATAAATAAACCACTTTGAAAGACAAGTGAAATGAAGTAAACACACAGACTATGATGTATTCATGCTCACCTGAAAATCAGAATACATGAAGTTTTCTCAGAAGGTAATAACAGGGAATAAAATAATGAAAAGTTTGAGTTAAAAAACTGGAAGCATCCTGAACATCCATGACTCTGGAAAATTATCAAATAAAAATCTCTAAAGTTACAACTTAAAATTATTATTCCTTAAAAGACATAAAACATCACTTGTAGCTCCTGAAAAACTATAATTCAAAACTGAAGAATTAGTTTATCAAGACCATCTGGAATGATGGTTCCAAAAGTGGGATTCAGTAAGACAGTGCCTTGGTTAGGGTAGCAAATGCACTTTGGTCTTACAAGGTCCATGTGTTCCATACATCTTCTAGCCTGTTGCCTTTTAAAAATAACAAGACATAATAAGTGATATGAAAATAAAATTAGGTATGCATCATGGAAGATAAAATATTAAAATTTTACATCGTGACACACTAATGAAATGGGAACGACAAAAGCAGAGACAAAAGTAGAATGGCAATAAAATTACAAGTCTGACTGGATGTTTGATTTTTTTTTTCCTTTAGACTTCTAGAATTCTACGCTCTGGTGGGATGACTGGATGCCAGGTATCCACCAAGCTCTTTTATCACTTGCCCCCTCAGTAAGAAGGTGTGAAGTAAATAAGACAGGAAAAACTCAGGGGTCAAGAAAAAGTCAGTTTAATAAAGAAAAGGCAAAAACTGCACAAAAAGCAAAGGAAAGCAGAAGAATTACTCTCTACTTTCACTCAGCAGACAATGTCCAGCTGCTTTGCAGGAATTAGGTCTTAAGAGCATACCACAATTTGTCTGGAAGACAAATGTCATAATAACAAAACACAAACACACCCTCTCCCTCCATCCCGTGCTCCACACTTTCTCTTAACATTTTTTTTTCTGATCAGATGTATGAAATACACCTTTGGTCAGTGTGGGTCAGTGGTCTTGGTTGTGTCCCCTCCCAACTTCTTGTCCACCTTCATCCTATTGGTGTTGGGGGGATTTTGGAGAGACAGTCTTGATGCTGCCGGAGCACTGCTCAGCAGTACCCAAAACAGGCATGCGTCAACAGCTTTCTAGCTAGAGAAGCCAAGATCACCAATATGAAAACTGCTTATGGGAGAAATCAGCAAAACTCAATATATTCACCATGGACCTTTTATGTTAATATGTGGCTGAATTCCACACACCTCAGATGACTCTATGTTCCTTTCAAGGAAGGCTGTGAAATGATGGTTTTTCTACCCTGTGAACCCATTTGAATTGGAAGCCATGTAGCCTTAGTGTTGATTTTGTGGAAAGTACTGTATTTTTGAAGAAGAAGACCATCTATCAAACCTGGGAGCTGAAGAACTTTCTTGTTGACCAACTGTGTTATCAAGAAAAAGGTATGATATACACAGTCTAGTTTAGTCAAGTTAAAGTTTTGTATTTCATCCCTTAGTGACAGAAAGACTTCACTTGGGATAAAACACAGTGGCAAGAAAGAGGCTAAACATTTATAATTTACAAGCATTCTGATAATTTGAGGCTGAAATATCAAAGGACAGATCAACAAACAGAAAATATAAGCAAACAAGCTCAGTCTAGCTATAGTTGTCTGAGATGAGTCAGATCGTGATAGCTCTGTAAGGATGGGGACCAATTCCTCTCAAGAGAAAACACTGGCACACAAGTAGCAGCTGTAGCATGGTTGTGGTTCTTGGCATTTGTGCTGAGCAGAACCACACACACACACACACACACACATACACACACACGGATATACAGCAAGTGCCCTGCTGCAGCAGAAGACAGATCTCTGCTAATATGGTCCTCTGGGTGCAGCTGTATCAGCTTTGTTACATAACTGATTAAATAGGGCTACATTATAATTGCTTCTCTCATGTGTCTATCATCATTCACAGAAGTATGGCTGCCACACCGTGTGAGTGCATGTGTTAATATCTTCAGCAAAGAACTCATGCCCCAGTAGGAGAATCCCCAAAGTAGCTACAGTCTTATTTACTTGAGCTGTGGAAGCTCATACCCACATGACAGCTCAGATGACAGTCATACCATATGAGTCAGGCAGGCAAGAGTATGTCTCTGGTACTCAAATGATTTTAATTGCGATGAGAATCTGCATGAGCCTTGCTGGCCTTTGTTTTTCAGTCTCTAGCAGAGTGATTAGTGACATGGGCAGGGTTTGACTGTGTAGCCAGGAGTAATTATTTTCCATTTGTGGGAAATTTTAACCTTAGCATCAGAGAGAATGTGTGTGTCGCTTCTGATGCAAACAAAGGTAGTGAAGGATAAAGAAAAGCTGAGGGGAGGGAAGGAATTAATGGCAAAACCAGCGTGACAGAAAAGCAGATCAGGCAGACTTATAGGCATTTCAGTTCCACTTATATTGCTTTAGAGTACTGACTACTTGCAGCAAGACAAAAACCTTCTGAACAAGAAAGTCAGTTGAATAGGGAATTGTTGTTTATCATGTTAGAGAATTCTTCTATTTACTCTTTCAGCTTTCCATTATTATAGCATCTCTCCTTTTTATTTATAAGAGGTTGAAGAGGTCTGCATTGAAACATAATTGGTTTATGGCTGCTAGCCACCTGACAAAGTTAATTGTTGGCTGTCTGTGCATTGGTCCTATGAGAAAATTCTATGTCTGTACAAATTAGTTGGAGGCCACTGTCTCAAAACAGTCAGAATAAATCCTTTATCTGTTCCTAAACAGAGTTGTGATAGTTATTGGGGTTTTTGGGGGAAAGGGCAAATTATAGTATTAATCTGCTATTTATGAATGACAAGGCTTCTTCACAATTGAACTCAACTCAAATCAAAGGGTACAAGCATTAAGAAACTGAATTCACAGATGATTCTGGCAGATACTTATTATTTTCAAACCCCTTCCACTTTAAAAAATCGCAGGTGCTGAATGGATTATTTCAGTTTTTGAAAGATTGGGATTATTGTATTTCTGGTATTTAACTCCAAAATTCATTCCAGCTCTTACATTTTGAAATAAAGATATTTTTAAGTATTTATAATAATGGATTTCTATGTCTTCATATATAAAATTTTTCTTTCAATCCTCAGTCTCAAAAAAATTTAAGAGGCTCATGTTTTCAAAGTATTTAAACACTGAATATTTACAGAACATTTGAAAAGAGCAAGTTGTCTTCACTAGAATCCATCCAAACAAAGTTCCCACAAAAGCGATGAAAACTTCCATAGGATGCCGGCTATTATCAGATCCAGATATTGTCCTAGTAACATTCAAAAGCACAGACTTAAATACTGGTTTGGCAATTCTTTAATAAAAACACTTGAAAATACTACCTTTTTTCCTGCGTTAATTTACCCATTATGAATCACAAGACATAAATGAAGAAATAGAAACAAGCCTTAATGGTGAAGTAAAGTTCAAAGTGGTGGAGAAATCCCTGCTTAGCAAGGCTGTTGACACATCATTTAACTCTGCCTGCAGAAATTTCAGTTCTCACTCCCTTGCCATCTCTTTGTCACTGTCCCTTTCCACATAGGTTACTGCTCCTGGAAATTGACCACTCCTCTGAACCTTCCCGCTGAGCTTCAGTTCAAGTGAAGTTGGGAAGGTTAAAATGTTGGCGACTGGAGGCAGGCTGCAACAAAACAGTATTTTTTTGCCTGCACAGCTGCAGTCAGAGGGAGATGTGTGAACAAGCCTTAAGGCTCCACAGCTGCTTCCCAGAGTTACAACTCTAGCTTGGTCTTCTCCTGCTAATGCAGATAGCTGCCATTGCACAACAGAAACAGTGGGTGAGAAAGGCAATAATGTGTCTAGCAGGACATCCTTTGATGCTCCCTCTGCCTGATTCCTGCTAAATCCTTCAGTTCCCCTTGAGCACGGAATTGATGCTAAATCCACTGTGCAGAGACCACCTGCCAATTCAGAAGTCAGAGTTTATGAACTACCTATAAAAAATTTATAAATTTAAGAAAAAATATTTTCTTGCTGAAAAACACAATTTTTGAAGTACAAATATTCATAAATATCTCAAAGATAATTCAATATTGCTGTTCTTTGGCACTGTTAGAAGAAATGTATAGAAATGTGTCTCAGACTTATAGGTAGGACTTTGGAAACATGACCAAAAAGCTTTGAAATCAGATATTTAAGAAAAATTACTATAACTAATGGTTTTCAATTTCCCCCCTCCCCCCCAATGATCATATCATTTGGACTTATATAATACTTCAAGGTTTAGAGTTTGCAAAATTGTAATAACAAAGTTACTCCAAGTACTTGCATTTTCTACCTTAGTTTTATTTGGAAGTAGATTCTAGACAAAGAAAATCCTTGACATGCACATTATGTTGAACAACAGTAAATTCTAGAGAAAGAAGCATAAAACTCACCTCTGGTCTTGTTTAATTTGTGCCTGTCTGTATATTCTTAGTGAAATAATTGAAAAAACACTGAGATGAAATAGAAAAAAAAAACCAAATAAGTAATTTCATTATACAAAAAATACAGTTAGGCACAAACAAGAAAGTGATTGGAATAGCATGAAACCATCTTTTTTTTTTTTTTCCTCTAACTTTTTTGGGAAATTTTCAGCTTGAAATGACTGAAAAAGCATGGAAAAGTTTAAGTGTTTAGCTGACTCTAGACACCAAAATCTTTAAAATCTGCCATTGCTGCAATCAGGTCAGTGTTTCAACAATGTAATTTTTGTGAAAATTGTGGGTGAAAAAATTGCACCCACATTGAGCAGAGCGAAAAGGAGAGAGAGATATGCCTATTTCTGATATTGACTCAGCTCTCTTTTTTTAGGGACAATCTTGAAAGATCAGCTGTTCAGCACACTTTCTAGTCAAACTGAGTGATTTGGCACTATGTTCAAATATTTTCTCATATGACAGGAATCAAAGGAATATTAACAGTATGGAAATGTCTTTTAGAGAGAAAGCACGAAGTTTTAATATGTATATTTCTTCACAGCCGTTGCAAATCTAATTTCTTTCACAAACAAAATACTAGAAGCTTAATGCCCAGAAAAATACTGATGGTGTCTGACTGCCTTATTCAGGATTGACTGTTGTTAAGAAATTTACTGTCAAGCAGAAATTTTAGAAATTAACCCTCTATTCAAAGTACCTATAGTTGTGCATGAGTTAGAACCTCTGTTCTTACTAATTTCTTTGCTTTATAACTATATTCAAATCAGAATTACATTTTTTTACACAGTGGGGTTGTACTCATAATTTCTGAGAAGACATATAGCAAAAAAAAACCCCAAACCCTTATATAGGAAAAGAAAACTCTTCCAGTGTATGGTCTCAGACCAAAGGAGTGCAAATAAAACTAAGTATAAACCAGCTGACTTCTGTATTTCAGAGTGATTGTTAACAATGTCTTTTTCCCAAGCTTATCACAAAATTTTCAGAAAATTTTGGGTAACAGAAGCAAATAATTTTCCCTTTCTGTCAGGACTTCCGACTCAGTTGCTGAGAAGAAAATTAGAATGAAATGTCATTGCTTTGGGTTGTTTAAAGACCCTGAGCAGTAACTGCCAGGTATATTATTATGTCAATGAACTTTGTGCAAAGCAGCAATGTTCCTTCAAAATGGGTAAAACATTTGATAACATAATAGCTGTGTTTCTGACTGTGAAGTTCACAGAGTTTTCTTATTAATACAGGAGTGAACTTGTTTTGAGATCTTGTCCTCTGTGCTGGTTTTGGCAGGGGTAGAGTTAATTTTCTTCCTAGCAGCTAGTATGGGGCTGTGTTTTGGATTTGGGATAAAAGCAGTGTTGACAGCACACCAATACGTTAACTATGGCTGGGAGGTACTTAGACAGAGTCAAGACCTTTTTTGCTTCTCACACTCCCTGCCATGAGCAGGTTGGGGGTGCACAAGGAGATGTGTGAGGACACAGCTGGGACAGCTGTGCCCAGCTGGCCAAAGGGATATTCCAGACCAAATGGCATCAGTGCTTGCATATAAACCGAGGCAAGGCTGGCCAGGGGCTGCTGCTCACAGGCTGGCTGGGTGGTGGTGAGCAATTGTTTTTCTTGGGTTTTTTTCTCACTTTTAAAAGTTCATTTTCTATTTCTTTACATTATTATAATTATATTATAATTCAATTATTAAACCATCCTTTTCTTGACACGTCTCTTATTTACCCTTCTAATCCTCTTCCCCCATCCTGCTGGGTTTTTGGGGAGTGAGTGAGTGGCTGTGTGGTGTTCCATTTCCAGCTGATATTAACTAGAATATCCTCATTCCTTTTTCCTCCCTTAACTGTCTCCTTCAGCTTGGCAATAAAATTTTTTGCTGTGAATTTGCTACTGACCTAGCATCCAATGTGGAGGATTGATGTGTATCCTTAAGAGCTTTGGAGGAGCAGAAAAGACTGAAGTGATTCCTCTTTCCAATGAGATAAGGCACTGTGCAAGTTCATACCAGCATTTTTTCTTTGCTTTTCACTTTTACTGTTCGAGGATGAGAACTGCAGCTGTTACAGAATTGTAAGCGGGATGTTGGATCATGCAGAAAATAACCCCACAGTTTAGGTTCTAAATCTAAATCCTGGCTTAAGTCAGCCAAATGGAAGAAACTTCAACAGTGAAATACTGATTCTCTATAACAGTGTCTCTGGTTTTATTTTTTCTTATAGTTAATGATGAAAATGATAGATCAGGCCCATAAGATCAAAATATCTGGGAGAATGGAAATGCAGGAATTCCAGCCAGATGGGTAGCAGCAGTCAGCTCACTGCTGTTATGAGTTACTACTGTCTAGTAACTGAACTCTGGTAAGGCCATATTCAGAGTGACAGCTGAGAAGTAAATCTCATTAACATAAACCATGATGGAAGGAAAGAAGGAGAGACTTCAAGAAGTATCTGATTTTTCTTGAGATGTGTTTTTTTAATTTCAGCTTTAGTATTCGGTTTGGTTTTATTTAGCCTTTACTGGATCCCAAATAAACATTCTACCTTATATCTTGGTCTGTTAATGTTTTGCTTTAAACATTTACATACGTGCTCAAGAATATTTCTACATTATTTGCAGTACTCAAAGTCCCTAAAAATATACAAATCTGAGCCTTGTAGTAACTAAAGGGATGTTTTCATAGCAATTACTATTTTCCCTAATAATACAGTCAAAGCAAAAATCAAGCCCACTCAGTGTACTATTGGCAAAAGATGGGAGGAAGGAGCTAAGAAAGAATATAGAGACTGGTAAGATCAGCCAAATCACAGGCAGAAGAGATTCTGAAGAATTGTATTTTGGGAATGCTAAATAGTACATTGAATTTTTTAAAATACACTGTTTATACTAGAAGTAATTGGTAAAGTAGAGGGATTAGCATGATGATAAATTAAAATCTTTCACCAGAGTTCTTTTTTATAGAAGAGTTTGATATGTAAGATGTGTGAGAAGTTGCTGCATTACTTTATTATTAAATTATTGTGAATTTTTTGATCTTAGCTCAGTTGGTTAGGGCATAGATTGTGGGCATAATGCCAGGGTTATGGGTTCAATTCCCATGTGGGCCATCCAGTTAAGAGTTGGATTTGATGATCCTTGCAGGTCTCTTCCAATTCAGAATATTCTGTGAATAAGATACATATTACTTAGAAGTAAATACTACCCAAAATTTCTTGTACAACAATGGCATATGTCCAATTTTTAATGAAAAATATTATTTTAAAAAATCTATCTATAACCCTATTATAATTATATTCTCAATTTATCACAATTATTTCAAAACTTTTTATTTGTCTAAAAAATCAGTACAAACCAGAGCAATTCCATTTAACATTTGTATATGAAATGTTTTATTTGATCTGAATTTTTTTTAAAGTGTAAATTAATTAGGTTCTTTCATTCAGTAAGTTTTACTGTTTAGTATCTAAATTCTTCTTTCTTGGAAAACCTGTTTAATATACTTTGCATGGTTTCTTCACATAGCTATGAATGTATAATGCATTGCTTAAATGTCACTGGAAATACTACTGATTGAAAATAAAGAACTTCTGGTACAATAAAACATGTAATTTCTGCAGATAATATTGTTTGCTCTTTCGGTGGTATCAGTTTTACTGGAAGTTCACTCTCCAATGAGCTCTGACAAAGATAAATGTCATATGAGAGGATGAAAGAAATTCATTGCTGGTTAAGAGTCATTTGGTGGTCAACATGCCACTTGCCCTCAGATAAAGTTCAACCAGAATTTAAATGATATCTGGGGCCTCTTCCAAACACTGTACAACTGAGAGAAATGGAACAGGCTAGGAAACAATGACTTTTATTCTCAGATGGGAGAGGGAAAACTGCTGCAAAGCCCAGGTAGGTTGAGCTACTCAGTTTTACAAAGCCAACAACCCTCTTGTGTTGCTGTCATCTGCTCACTGCAGTCACTTCCACCACTGAGCAACTGGAGATTACAAGCAAGAGAGAGTAATGAAGTCAGCACAAAGCTTTCTTAATCTCATTAATTAAATTTTTCAGATTTTTTTCTCAATATAATGATCTATCAGTTTCTTGACTTACAGCAGATATCAGACAAAAGCAGATATAAAACAGGTCTGCAAAACTTGCAGGCACAGGGTTTCTGTTAATTTTCATTACAGAAGTTGCCATAAAGAAGAAATCTTCATATATCACCAATAGGGGGTTTCAGAACTAAGACGACATCAAAATAATTTCAAATGGATAACTTACAGCATGCTACCTCTTTCACATTTCAGTTCATTGCTGTAATGAAAGCCATGAGAAATACTAGATGTGTTGCTGTCTTTCATAAAATAATTAAAGAAATAAAGGGCAAAGGTAGATTTGTTAGGTGGACTTTTAAATGTAAAAATGTTCTGAGCATATAGATCCTGTTTACTCTAGCAAAAATAAAAATTGGGGTAAATTTACAGGGTTGGAGGCAGAATTTGGACTTATTTTAAGAGTGCATCTGGGGAGATCTGTAACATTTTTAGAAATGGTGAAGTCAGCAAATTTGAGCAAATTTTAATATCAAAACAGGAAAAAATGCTAGTAAAAATTCTCATGGGCAGGTGGGTCTCATAATATGAGTACTTGGATGAGACTAAAATATCCTTGTGTGACAAGCACATTAAAAAATGAAGATGGTTCAAAACCTTTCATTGGCCCTATTCATCCATGTCTGACCATTGCTGGCATTCCATAATTTTTTTGTAGTCAGGGCAGACCTCAGGGTACAGATTCTACAAATCCCATCACTCTCAGCATTGAAGAATACTGAAAACAGAAAAAAAAGCCAAAGTAAGTTAACTTAAAATTACTTGTTCAACAGAGGGTATAAAAATTCCTCTCTCCTGCTTATGGAAAGGAAAGCAAGCTACAATTAAAAAAAAAAAAAAAGAAAAAGAAAAAGGTGCAGCGGACAACATCCAGCCTAACAAGACAAGGGGGACAGCCTTAGTAGGTATTCCTGTATAGACACAAGCTCTTTAAGCCAAGTTTACTGTGCTGTTGAGGTTATTATGGTGACATCTGATCATTTAGAGGGTTTAACAGTCTGCTTGCAATTTATTATAATGTTTTTTCCCTGTAAAAATTAGTGTGTGATTCATGTGTATCCATGTGTGTGGATGAGCAATTTGGGAACAACCTAGCTGACTGAGCAGAGATGCTCAGATGATTGTAGAATAAAAGTTAGAGGTCATTGCAAGGAAAGAGGGAGGAACAGCAGAATCTGAAGGATCACTGGAGGAACTCAGGAAGCAAATCCAGCCCTGCTCTGGGTGTGTGGGTCTCTTCCTAGTGATGAGGATGCTGTGCTGATAGGAGTGCCAGTGAATGTAGATGAAAGGACCAAATAACAAGAATAGTATTAAACAGGAAGATAAGCAGTTGCTATTAAAACTCCTTTTTAAATTTGTATTTCTGTTCTGTTTTACTCAGTTGCTATGAGACTAATGTTAAAATCTGCATTTTTTAATTTAAATTTTATTTAGACCTTCCCTTTGAATTTAAAATCTTTTAAATCTTTATGTAGCTAGGAGTTTCAGTTTTCTCCTCAAAGACATGAGTGATGTGGAATGTCTCTTTTCTTATGTCTCTTTTGCTTACCAATTAAAATACATTTTATTAGTGATCATCTGGCACTTCCATTTCACCTTTAAAAGGTTTTTTTTTTATATTCTCAGCCTATGCTTGCTGTTCTTTACAGTCTCTTCAATATTAGTAGAAATATCATATCTCAGTAAATAGTAGACCCAGATGAATAATGGTCTGAAAACTTTTTATCACTAAAACTATTCACTTGTGGACCCCGTTGCCAATAACACAATGTCACAGTGAAGAAATAAGCAGGTGAATAGATGTTGGCAAAAACGCATAGAAATCTCGCAAAAAATTTAATTTTGCATGAAGAATCATAACAGAATTAGAGTCTCTTTTACATGTACTCTTATTTTCTTAGTCACAAAATTATTCAGTTCAGGACAATAATTAACAGACAGGCTATTAAAGATGTTAGAGTAGGTACACATATGTTAAAATCTCTTACAGAATTTGAAAGTAATGCTTGGGAACTCAGCTCAGTTGTTGCTGAAGACCCATGTATGGCCAAGGTATATTTTCACTTGATTCTAACAGTCCACTTTCAAATGGAGGAGCTTTTCTGACTTAATTATCTGTTTTTGTTGGAGATCACAGTAAAAATATCAATCAGATAAGTGAAGCTGAACCTTGAATAGCCAGCACCCGTGACATTGGAATTAGTTCTAGTATAGTCTCTCTTTTCAAAAATATTTTTAAACACAACAAGTGGACTAATTCATTCAAAGATGACTACTTGAAAACTGGTACTTCATCTGTAGTTAAGATCTATTAAAATACACTCAAATGGTTTATGATTCTTACTGCAGTTTGCTGTAATAATACCTCATAGTCTGTGAATAAATTGTTTGGTTTTGTTTTGTTTGTTTGTTTTTTATTTTATTTCCTCTATACTCTTTGATTCTGAGTTATTTTTCGTCTTTATACCTGTAACTTGTGTAGTGGTAAATGCTTTAAACTTTGTATAGTACTGTGAACAATGGATATGCTCTTTAGGTGCCCCAAAAAGTATATAGACTCTTTAAAACTGAGGTTCTGATAACATATAAAAAGATCATATAGAACTCATAAGAAGGTATCTAGAGAAAGAAACTTGGAGTTTCTTGTGTTTGTTACTTTCCTTACTAAGAGATATGGTCTTCAGAAACAAAATTTACAAGGTGCTTGATTTAAAAGGTAACTATTTTTCAGACTGGAAACAAAGCCAAAAGATGAAAAAAATCTTGAAAATTTCCCAGTACTGAAAAAAATATTTACTTTCTTAACAGCAAACCTAAGGCTGATAAAATCTGCCAGATCAACAGTCCTGGAAGGGAAGTCCTTCTCTAACAGAAAAGTCAGATGCATTGAACTGCAAGTGGTGCAGCAGAGTGAGGACAGCCATCCTGCATCCCATCTGTTATGTGAACGTGCCTGCTCACTTGCATCTACCTTGAGAAGTGTTACCCCATGGTCCTGCATAGTGGGCTTATTTTCATTGTCATTGAGCTTTGAGTTGGCTATGGCATCTACAGAAAGGGTAGTTTGTTTCTTCCCAAAAATAGAACCAGAACCTGAGGCTGCAGTCTGAAAGATGAAAGCTTGTGTCACTCTAAAAGTTCTTACAAGAATGCCTCCACCTTGAGCTTTCTCTTCTATAATTTTAGGTTTAAATTGACTGTTATTAGAGAACTTGAGGCACAGACCTCTCAATAACTAAGAAATGTGCATTATGAAAGGTGAAAGACCATCTGGAGTTTAGACTGATATTAAAAGACTGATTAATAGTATAGTGTTTAAAACTGAAGAAAATCAGGCCAAGCCATTTGGCAAATGTAATCCATTACATGAATAGACATGCAGTGCTTCAGGGAGATCTTTGTCTTTCTAATTTCTCTCCATCTAGCTCTTTTAATTTATATTTTGTAGCTATCTATCTTCAGCCTAAAATTATGTTGTTGTCCATTCTAAATCTTATGCCTTCAGCTCCTTTCTCTCATTACATAAACTTTAGTAACTGTCCCTCCTAGCTACTTTTGAACTTGTCTCTGTTTTGACGTACATGATCTAGTTTTAACTACTTATAGAGGAAAACAAAGAAAAATATCAGCCACCATGAAAAAAAAAAGAGAGAAACAAATAAACACACCCCTAACTAGACAATTCAACAAGCAAAAACAGTGAAATCCCCTTCCAAGACCCTACTTTCTTTATTGCTCCTGTAGGTACCATTAGTCTGAGAATATTTTGTTCGTTTCAGGCAGCAGCCAATAAAATGGAAGAAAATGTCTACTGGTTATAGGCTCTTAATTAACTATGTTACAGAAATTTTTGCAGAACTAAGGGCATCATCAAGAAATTAATAATTGATGTCGCTGTTCTGTTGTACTTGTTAATATTCATTAATGGCCATTTTCAAAACTATAAAATTGGAAAAGTTAGAAAGAACAAAAACAATGAAGCTATATATATACACCAGAAAATATGCAGTAGAGAGAATGTAGTAGAGGGGAAATAATAGATGTAGAATAAAACCACAAGAAAATAGAAGGAAAAAAAGTCGATAAAGTGTAAATATTTGTATAATTATTAAATAGAGAGGGAGAGAGAAAGATATTTCTATCTTTAATCAGAAGGAGAAAAACAAAAACATTGATGAATTTAGAAATTTCTTTGGAATATTAGAACACTGGATGGAATCCTTCTGTAAGTGACGGCACATTTGAGATTCTGCATAAATAATTGGCCTTTTCATTGACTATGCAACACAGTATTGAACAATGTATTTATAGAAGTATTCCAGTTTAAATAAAAAACTTAGGATTTTTTTCCAGCAGTCTAATTCAGTATTATGGGTTGCACCAGATACATCAAGCAGCAATAGTTAAATCTCCTGGCTAGATAACACTCCTATTTGTGTTAGAACCTATGGCATTCTCTTCAAGCTTCATGTTCAGCAATATCTACTAAAATCTTACTGTGCTCGTTATTTTTTAACCCATGTTCAAACTATTAAAACTTAGTTATCTAAACCTTCATGAATGTGGCAGAAATAATTAATCTCACAGTCTCTGTCCTGCCACAGATGATTTGGTAAGTATATTCAGGTCTACTCTGTGGTCATATTCACACAGATTAAAATCTGAAGAAATTAAGAGAAGTGCAGCTGTTATATGCATAAATAAATCTGATCTAGACTGACATAAGTAAATCAAAAGATGTTTTTAATAAGCAGAAGGAAATAATTGTTTTTTAGTATAAACTAAAATTAAATAAACTTTGAAAGCTTGACTTAAGTAATACTTATACCTTTCTAAATATCAGTTCACACTGGTGAATTTCAGCCAAGAAACATTTCTCTTGAGGAATTTTAGTGAATCCTTGTTTGCAAGGGAACGACACAGAGAACTAAGTACTGCTTTTTTAAACTAACAATTATAGTTTTGTTTTCAATTTCAGTGGCAGTGGAATCAGACCAGAGATTGTATCTGTGGTGGGGTTTTGTTTCCAGGTTTGTAATCAGTCTGTTCTGTATCTATGTGTGAATGCAGGAGTTTAACTATGTAGCTGCAATTATCTGTGAGGAACAAACTGGAAATTAAATCTCCTTTGGGATCTCTATTACGGAAATTTAAAAACTCAAACACATAAAAGCAGTATGAATTCAGTAGAGGAACATGCACTACCTTTCAGAATTTGCAAGACATATCAAGCTCAGGAAAACAGTTTAATCTGCTTTCCCTCTCTGTCTTTTAACATATCAACATGACAGACATTTATTAAAACTATGTATTTTTTGCTATTGAACATAGATTTCATTTATTTGTTTATGTCTAATTTATAACTCTTAGCTATTTATTTATTGATAAAACTGCCTCTCTTGATCTGTATTTAACCTTCATATGTTGGTGATTGCCCAGCCCTCTGACTGATCGAGGTCCCTGCAGGGCCTCCCTGCCTTTGAGGGAGTCAACAGTTCCTCCCAGTTTAGTATCATCAGCAGACTTAAGTAGTATTGCTTCAAGTTCTGTGTCATTCATAAAGATCTTGAACAGCACAGGGCCTAAGGTGGAGCCCTGTGAAACCCCACTAGTGACAAGTCCCCAGTCTGATGTCACCCCATTCCCTGTATCCCTTTGTGCCTGACCTGTGAGCCAGTTGCCAGCCAGTGAGCCACCATGCACCCATTGTATGATGTGTTTATCAGCTGTGTGCTGGACATTTTGTTCAGAAGAATTTTGTGAGAGACAGTATCAAAAGCTTTACTGAAAATCAAGACAATCACATCAACTGACTTCCCTTGATCAATAGGGTGTGTTACCCTGTCCTAAAAGGAAATCAGGTTTGACAAGCAGGATGTTCCACTAAAAAAGCTATAGTGACTGTGACCAATGACTGCATCTCCACTGCATTGGAAGTTCGAGGCTGTAGACTTTTATGAGAACAACATATCAATCTCTCACTCATTCTCAAGAATACTGCTCAAATTGTCTGCTTTCTCCCATATCCCTCACCAGCACACAGCTCTTTGGCAGCAACATATCTTCTGCAAAAGGGAGGACTGTCAGCCCTGGTCTCATGGAGAGGCATCAGGGACTCCTGTCAACTTGGGTCCTGAAGAGATACATCTGCCATCAGAAGGTGTGTCTGGCTGGAGGTCTCTGACATGGCTACTGCAGTGACTCCTTGCAGCTACATTTTTATACAATGGAGAATTACTGAATATGTAGTAACTGTATTTCTTCGAATCTTCTACACCATTCATATCACAACAACCACAGGTGGTTATTACACCTCAATTTTTCTTAATTTACCTTCCACTTTTCCATACCAAACTTTCTAATTAATAATATATGCTATCTTTCAATGTATTATTAATATTGTTTGGGAAAAACTGCAGAAAATAAATACTATTGTTTGATCAGCAATATCACAGAAAAGTATTCATTTTTACTCTGAGTACTGAAAATAAAATGCTAAATGCACTCCCATGCCAATAAATCTCTCTATTTATATTAAAAATTTTAAAAGAAAATATTCTTGCTTGATAAAATGCCACAAACATTGCCATTACTTACTACTATAAAATTAATTTGGTCGTCTAATTCAGCAATAGTACAGGATAAGAGTTGAGGAGTTAAGTAGTTTAATGGAACTTTCTTTCTTGCAGGAGGTCAGAATTTATCAAATATTCCCTCTTTCCTAGCTCATGTCTTCTAAAATCTTTCCTTCTCTATGTCTCTCTCTGACAGAAAGGAAGAAGTGTGACAGAAGAGTTAATCCATTCATGAGTCATATGTGACAGACAAGAATTAAATCCAAGAATAAATTATAATAATTACATAAACTCTGCATCCTTAAAAGCCAAGACAATTAACATGCAAAATGTGGTAACCTCCTGCCAAGACAATTAACATGCAAAATCATAGTCATTAAGGCCAGGACCAAGGGCAGATGTTATTGGAGAGAGGGATTTTTTGCTTGTGATGTTAAAATATGAAGGTGAAACAAGAAAATGGAAAGTCAATTTTTGAAAACATTTTTTAGCACAGACTAGCAGTGTAAGTACAGGCAATGGGAGAGGTATAATGGATAATAATTAGGCCTTGTTTGAACAGAACAGGTTGTTGGTGTTTAAAAATTAGCTGGCTAACCCAAAGGTTTTACAAGATTTGAGTCAAAGGAGAGAAAAATACTATTCCAGGTATTTGAAAGCAAGAAGATTATTTCTCTGACTGACTGGCTAGCCAAAAGTGACAAAGAGATAAAAACCTGTCTAAAATCACATGATGATGTAACAAGTCTGACATTTTCTGGTTTAAATTTCTCTAAGTACTGTACATGCTATAATATGCAAATTTTCTCTTATTTGAATTTGATTAAATCTATTAATAAATCCTGGTTTTAGTTTTACCACTTAAATCATTGGATTTCTCAAGGAATGTTACACAGACTGTTCCAAAGGGATGAAAAAATGTTTAAGGTTTAGGATGATATCATGAAGGGAAAGCATCTGTAACTGCGTGGCATTCTCAAAAGGAATTCAGAATTTATCTCCTGGAAGACAAGAAGTTTAAGACAAATGATAGATGCTATATTTTCCTGTCCAGCTTTTCTAAAATTATCAGGTTAAAAGGTCAAGTCACTGGCTGTCATGGATACCAAAGGATTTCCCCACCCCCTCCTTTTTAAAATATTTTTTTTCTTTTGCCTACTTTGATAAGGGTGAAAGAATGATGGAAAATTAACAAATGCATACATCATGACCAAAAGTGGGATATCAGGAAAGGAAAAGGAACAGACAAAGAAAAAAAAAAGGGCTAAGAGTGATGAAAAATGGGACATGGAGGGCAAGACAGGACACAAAGCTGAGGATGAGGTAACTGAAACATGGCATGATGTTGCACCATTTTTATGGTCATGCAATCCACCATTCTATTAAATTAAGCTTAGTTGTCTGCTATGCTACATGGTTCTCAGAAGTAAAATATTCTTGTTGCAGCAACAGAATGTTCTGTATCCTGAAGAAGAGCACACAGTATCCAGGATCACTGACCTGTCAAGTCTGTACTTTACAGCTCTGCACTGATAAGAAATGGTGTTCTTTTTCAGTGTTCATCTAACTATTCCACTGCCTGCAGAGTTCCTTAAGTGTATATAACATACAGTTTCTTTTATAATCATCTATGTAGAGCAGAACAGCACTTTTTCCATTCATTCTCACCTCAAATTATGCAAATCTTATCAAGTTTCATGCATGACACAAGTCTCTGAGTAGCCAGAAACCTTTGCTTCAATGGGGCAGCTATTTTTTCTCATTCTATTATTGATACTGATTTTCAAGTTGCCACTTGAAGAAATAAACCTAAGTGAGTGTGTATTGCATGAGCTTCAAAACACCTGTGTCTGCCTTGAAATTAAGCTTGACAAAGAAACACCCACTCTGCATAGCGGAGTGTGACTTCTGAATGACCCATGGTGCACGAGAAAGTCTCCCCAGCACGCCTGGTTTGTTATAAGCACATATATATCAAGTGTGGAGGAACCTGTGTACATCTGTACCTGGCATTCTTCATTCTCTTCATTGTCACTTAAATTATCATGGGTGCTTCTTCAAGCTGTTGGAGTAATTGACCAGAGTAAAATACAATCTTTTACAAAATTCTGGAATATTGAACAAAATTCAGCACTCCTATTAATTCTTGGACTATTTTTATACAGTTTTGGGGGAGTAGTATTGACCTCTTTTCAAGTGTTTCAAAACCTGTCTTCTATCATCTTCACAAACAAAAGTTAAATTGTCTGCTTCTAAAATAGATTTTCTTGTTGTTTTCTGGATGTTATTCTGTTCCCTTTCTCTGTTCTTTCTGTACTTCTGATTTTTATTCCAGTGCTTCAATGTCATGAACAGGCTGGTTTTTCCCTTTTTTTCAAATCATTATCAAAGAAAATAAGAAAGATCTAATCTAAGGTGAGATATTTCTTCCTAATTGAATATTTTAATCTTTAACATTGAACTTCATTTATGATTTTCTACACAGCTTTTAATCAAAATAATATTCTTCTGTGTATCCAAAGTGATTTGAATTAATTTTTCAGGTAAGACTTTGTTTTTCACTTCATCAAGAGATTTACTAACGTGTTTCACATGTAGTTCTTTATTTCATTTAATGATTCTTTTTTTTTAAAAAAAAAATGAAGCCAGGGGAGCAAAATATTATCTACTTCTTTTATAGATGTAAAATGCTTTTTAATATAGCAAAACTGCTGCATAGCAAAACTAGTTGTGCCTGCATTCAGCAGGAAGTGAGGCTGGCTGTTGACTGAGGAAAAAATAAAGTAAAAAATGGAGAAAATAAGAGGCAGAAAGGAAAAAAGAAATATGCCAAAGTGAATAAGAACTATGCTTTGAACTATGGTAAAAGAGTATCTATATTAATAGATACTGACAGTAGTCTACTTCTGACAGTAGTCAAAAAGAGGAAAATGTTCAGTAAGATATACCAAATACATCCCCTTTCATTTACCTTCTCCTGCTCTGGCTTCATGCCTGAATCACTTCATGGTTCAGTGAGTTCCCATATTGGAGATTGACAGACATTACTTTTATGAATTTAACAGACTTCTTCAGAGTTAAATGTCACAGTGAACTGGTTTGGTATCATGCAAGTACCAGTACAGGATATTGCTTGCAACAATATTTCTTCCAGAACTTGATCCCTTCATTTATATTTCTGCATTTCATATTGTAAGAAGACCTGAACAGAACTTTCACTTATGACTTTTTTATGTAATTCATGGTTTATACACATGTACCATAACTCCCCTCAGGTATCATTTTGGGTTTTTTTCCAGGTTGTAAACTCACCTATTTTTTGCTGTAAGAAAGTTATTCCATACCTCTGGTCACATCCACCTCATGCGATTCTCTTTCAGATTAAATTGGCAGCTGCACATACAATTGAAGGCACAAGGACAGTATGGGTTTAAATAGTCCATAGAGGGATGTTTCCTATTTAATTCTTTCTGTGCTTCCTAAAATTCATTTTGGTTCTCTGATGGCTGTGACCATTCAGGTCATGTTTTAGCAATCTGCAGACTGATATATTTATCTGCAAAATAATCCAAGATATCTGGAGTGATAAGAGTTCATCTGAAAAGCTAGAATTTTGTCACATTGTGGAGGTTATTTTTCCACTTTCACATGTAGGTCATTTACATTTATAAACAATGAGCTTATCTTTCATTTGGTTTTCACACACATCCCTTACTATCTTTACCATAAAACACACTCTTTCAATTTCTCTGTGGTGGATTACTGTGGTGGATTAAAAAGAATTCATTTAACTTTTCTTCTACAGAATTCATTTCTTTGGTAAGTGTGGAAAGTAAAGCAAAGATGTACATGACTAACACAGAAAGAAAGAAAACAGTAAAATGAGAAAGGGATTAAAAACTGAGGAAAGGGAACCTATGAAATCTGAAATTGCCTGGACTGCTTGAATGGCAATCACAATAACTTCTATATCAAGATATAGAAACTCCACAGTCTCCAGTTAGCTAAGGTCTCCTTCCCTAGAGAGAAGCAGTGGAAGCGTAATATGTGCATTCGGTTTTCTGGAATCTGAGTTAATAAGGCATTGGGCTGGTGGATCTCAGTTGCAAAAAATTATCCATTTCCCAAGTGCTACACCTTTCTTGCTTTTTGGATCAAAATCTACTTTCTGAGCTAAGTGTGACTTTTTTTTTTTTTTTCCTATCTGTATGGTGAGAGAATGCCTGGAGGTGGAGAGTTTCTCATGCAGATGGAGATGAGTGTGCTGAGTCACTGTCCTTTCATGTGTGACAGACTTCCTGCAAAAAGTTAGAGAATGCTTCAGTCTCCCTTCTGTACCCCAAGCACAGAATTAAAATATCTCTACATCTTATTAAAGTGCTTCTGATGTAATTTCTAACTTTGAAATAAGTCTTTTAAAAGAGCTGAATTTGATCAGTTTAAAAACATTCTACATGGAATTAGTTATGGTGTTACGCCTCTTTTTCATTGTTTCATTTGTGGTTAAACTAGATACATGAAGTTCCATCTAAATATAACATCATTTTGTTCTGAATATGCCTTTTTAGAATGTTCACTTTGCATTTGCTAGATAAGCCCTCTAAATAATCTAAGTCTAGGAAAATCTTTGTCAAAAGGTAATTTTTTAATGTTGAAAAAATCACCATGTTTTTTTCTGAAATTATCTTCTTTAGCCTTCTCAGAATTTTTGTATAATGCTCCAGATCTACTTTATACCTTTTGGGTCCTTTTCTGCTAGGCGTATTTGATTGCTAGATATGATATTTATCAGTAAACATAAACTGGGGGATGGCAGCAGGGGGATGTCTCTGGTTACAGCTAGCAGGTTTGAGCCACAGAGACAACTCCAGTTGTGGCAGAGAGCACCTTGCTCCTGAGGCACTAGTGATGCACAGGAGTTTTGCACACATTCAGGGGACAGAATAATGTGTAGTCAGTGGCCCACAGCCATTAATTTATTTCCTACATTCTCAACTCTGACTTCTCTCATTTGCATAGAGACAGCAAGACTACTCCCTGCTAGACATACAGCTAATCCTCTATACCTATACCAATGTCAGATTACTTGATTCCTACTGTATGCCTTCTCTTTTCCTATCCCTATTGTCTCAGTGATTATTCCATTCCTTTATTGAAGGTCATACTTTTAGAGCTAACATTTTGTTAAGTCAACATTGTCACAAATCATATACCTTCAGTTCAGCTAACACATTTTCCCTTTCCTGTTTCTTTCAGTTTCCTTCCTTTTTGCTGCCTTGCTTCACGTAACTATTTCCTTACTGAGGGTTATTTAACTATTAGTGGAAAATTTCAATGGAGTCTCTGTCTTCTTCAGTGATGCTGGGGTCAAAACTACAGGGAGACTGTGCAACTGAAGAAGTAATTTCACAGTGAGGACTCAGTCATATTTATTGTAGTAGAAGCATTTGGGTTTGGGGTTCTTTCTTTATTAAAATATGATTTTTATATATGGCTTTGCAGATATAATTTAACTGACATAAATTCTTGGTGATAGCTTTGATGGATATTATACAAAATCCTCAGATAAATGTAGTATACAGGACATTAGAATTATACAACAGAACAGATCCCTCTTTCACAGTATCTTTTAAATAAAAAATCAGGGGGCAGGTAAAGGGAAACATTTGAAAAAATAGACATTATATTGGAATAAGATAATATTTTTTTCTTTATATTAAATAAATATAAATAATATAAATAAGTCAACCAGCCATTATCTTTCACCATCCTTGTATATTCTGATTCTCTTCACTATTTCCTACTTATAAAGATATTTATATTTATTTAATATAAAGAAATTATATTAAATTTCCAGCCATTATCTTTCACCATCCTTGTATATTCTGATTCTCTTCACTATTTCCTACCAGATAACGAAAAGGTACTGCTCTTGTAATTTGCAATACATAGAGATGAGACTACTGTCATAAAGTTAGTGCAATTTTATCTTTAAAACCCCAAACAAAATGAACCCCTTAGTCTAAGAAAGTGTGATTATTTTCATTTGTCATGCTATAGAGAGGTTCTGTTATGGTAAATTGAAACAAACTTTTGTTAGCTTGCATGCTGTACTTTTAAGCACTCATTGATTTTCGCAAGTTGACTGTCAAACTGTAGAAAATATCACCTGAACATGGCTTGATAATTTTGTTTGCTTATGATAACTCTCTTACTTGATTTAGCGATTTCTAGCTTTCTTAATAAATGCATGTTTTGCAGTGATCAACTGAAAAAAAATGGGGTGTTAAGTCTTCCAGAAGCATTTCAAAACAAAAACCTCTAGTGTGCTTAGGAATTGATGCTCATTTTCCTGAAGTATTACAGATGAAGTCTCTTTAGTTTCTTATTTATCTTTACAGAGTGCAAACGCTATGTACATCTTCTCTGTGTCAGATCATATCCTCCTCATTCAGAATGCATAATATGTTTTACTTGGCTCTTGTTTCTGAAGTGAAAAGAAGAACCATAGCATAACCTCATTTGAATTAACATCAGCAGTTTGAAATGCTTCATTAATTTTCACATGGCTACGAAGACTTGCAATACACACAGTAGAAAGATGTGGAATGAACTAATGTGAAAATACACAATGTCATCACAGTAACTGTGAACATCTCCAAAATCAGCTCATCTGGACTGACACCTCCCATATTAATGCTGCGTGAAAATGTACATCCTGTATATTTCCTTTCCGTTTGGCCTGTGCTAATGTAAATATATTACACAATGCCAAAGTTCTTAATTCATCACAGGATACTTATTTTTTTGCATTTCTTTGTTTTGCCAATTTACTAAGGAAGTTTTGTGCTTTCCAAAAATACTAGGACAAGAAGGATGTGATGTGTTTGAATTAATTCCATTTGCATGGAAATTGATTTCAATTGCACTGGTTGAGGTAAATTTAAAAGTTCAAAGGGACATTTAGAAAAAAAAAATTGAAATACTAGTAGTGAAGCCTTGGTCTTGATGAACTTTGTTTCCAGCATGGATGAGTATTCCATTAATATCTTGTCCACAGGGCAAAATTTAAGGCTGACTAGATTAACAGGAGGTACCCACATGCACCCAAGGAATCAAACTGTATGAATTTATCAGTGACAAATTGTTTGAAACCAATTAAATATCCTTCTCTGACAGATACCAGATGTCAGGAAGGGAAGAGGTTGCTTAGGGAAATTGCAAGTGTTAATGTTGTAGTTAAATCATGCTAAACAAACAGTTTTATTTTGGAGTTATGGGAAGGGTGTGTACATGTGCATGGAAGTCTTTCCAGGATTTCCTCCCTCTTCAAGACCTTTGCTATATTTTATAAAAATATCCCTTCAGCTTTCGAGCAATAGCAAAGAACACCAACCAAATAAAGTGCTATTTTTCCTGATGGAATTTGCAAAAAGAAAATTTTTGTTTATTTGTTTATCTTTCTGTTTAGTGCATTTTCCTCCTATTTATCTTCTTGCTTGCACTTTTTTCTCCTCTTTCTATTTATCTCTTTATTTTATACACCTGATCTCTTTTACGAGGACAAAAAACCTTGGCACTGATCACCTGAGTCTCACCCAGGAAGTGTGCTCATTTATTACATGAATAGTTTTTGGAGGAATTCTGGATCTTTGGCATTACTCTGGCAGGTAAAACACACAAGCTCTAATATAAGGCATTTTCTAAAATTTGCACGTTTTGCACAGCAAGAGGTATTTTTTCATTTCTTTTGCCAATGACAATGTTGAATGGACTAGGGGAAAAAATCCAGATAAGTAAAACTAACTCAAGTTTTTTAACATTCCTGAAATTAATGATTTATGATATAATTAACAATTACAGAAATATGAGATCTATATTATGTCAATGACTTGAAAGGCATATAATTGAAAATATAAGCAGAAATTGATTTTATTTGCCTTCCATTTTTTCATTGTGTAAGATGCACAAGATTCAGACTCGGGAATTTATGTTTTTAAATCATTTGAATAAATGCAATTTTTAAACTGTAGATTATAATCATCAATTTGCATCAGAAACATACTATTCAGGCAAAAAACTGTTTTGTTTCTTCTCAGGTACAATGACTAATTCAAAGCATGTGTTGGATGTTTCACTTCCCCGACACATTCACCTAAATGAAAATATTTAGGTTATCTTTATAATATGGTAATTTTCTTTGCAATAAATTATTCATTCTTAATGCTGAGATTCAATGGATCAGGTTATGATATGTATATATATATATACATATATATATATGCATATATAATCAATGGATCAGGTTATGATATGTGTGTGTGTATATATATATAGATATATTTATATATAATCTGAAACTTTTTGGATTAAATCATAACCTTACTGTTTTCTCTTAATTCTTCACTTAATAGGAGTTTAGAAAGGATTTGATTGTAATTTGTCACAGTTGTCTGAGACAGAGAGTGAGTGAAGGAGAGAGATTCTGAGAAAAGATGATCTCCAGCTTATAATGAGTGAAAAGTGCAGGAACAAAAGCAGGTTGCTGTTCACATGAAGAAGAGTAAGAGCAATGATTCCTGCATGGTATTGTTGAGGCAATTGTTAGGGCAATTATTACTGTCTTTTTCAGTTAAAAATTTTCATTGTGCTCAAAAGTTAGAACAGTTTGTCTGAGGCTGCTGTTCAAGTCCAAAGTTAGTCAGTGTCTGTGTAAAGTACTGCTGTCCCGTGAGAGACACGGCGTGACAGTCAGAAGCCACAGCTCATCACAGGAACATATCGTGCTGATGTCATCTGCTGGGCAGCAGGAGCCTCTCCCAGCACTAGGGCTTCCTCGGGGACAGGAAAGGAGCCAACTACAACACTTTTGCTGACAGCAATCCAAGCATTCTTTTACTCTTCCATCTGTTTCTCTCTCTAGTCTACTATTTCTGTTCCATACTGAGAAAGGTTCTCCTTCATTGTCTGTATGTCATTAACAGCTCTGCATAGCAAGGCTATCAAAATGCCATTCTGCTGTATATTCTTAAATACACAATGAGGAGGTGCCAGAGTAAAAGGAAGCAATGGATTTTCTTTATATTTTTTCCTTTGGAATAGACAAAGAAATGCACTCTTTTCATTAAGTACAGAAGAAACTGTTCTGTTCCATATAAAATACATGCATAAAAATAACAAAGGCCTGTCCACTGATAAAACCTTCCCATTTGGAATCTAAATTCCTGGTGAAAGAAAAAGAAAGATCATTCCTTCTCATTTCTTTTTAACTTGTCTCTTCCACCTCATTTGCGTGCTAAATGTGAGCCCCTTAGGGCAAAGTTGATGCAAGTTTACATACAATTCTCATTGAATTTATGTAATATATCTCTAAAATAATTTATAATGTTTTGAGCATAGAGTACTACTGCCCTATATTATATCCCACCTCTGAGGGAGTGAAGGAATTCTCTAGCCACTCTTTTTTCTGATAAATTGGTCACTTTACATTATTTTTCTAATTAATAACAAAAATGTAAGCCTGGCAGTCATTGACAGCTATTATTCATTCCAAATGTATTTCCTTGTAAACTGGGAGTAATATGGGGGTGGGGGGGTGGGGGCAGGAAAGCATAAGCAAGAAGAAAACCAAACAGAATTCTTTTTCATTTTAATATAAAATTCCTAAGAAAGGAAAAAGTGACTGTATTTGCCCTCATATATATATTATATAGAACTCATTACTGAACTGTAGGCAATACATTCCTGACAGATCACGAGTCTAAATCTATAAAAGAAGAGCTAGAAGCTAATCTTCTGTATTCTTCCCAATGGAAGTTTAATAACCTGCTTCTGCAAGAACATTATACAAAAGAAACAACTCAAATGTATTTGGAAGCAAACAATGGAGGAAATGTCTCTCTCATTGTTATGAGAAGCTATGAAAACCATACTGAAAAGCTGTGTAAAATTGTATTCAAATCACAGAAGGAAAAAAAAAAATAAAAAAAAAGAAATTAGAAGAGAAACTCAAAGCAGTAATGCAGAGACCTCTTACAGAATAGAGTACACAGAAAATGCTCTAATTCACAATTACTGGTCAACACACAGAGAAATAAATCATTGCAATTTTACATCTAAAGCAAAATGCTATTTTCAAATCAATGGTGAAGAATAAGCTTAGAGAAGTACTTGACTCATCAAACATTTTCAGCCTGGTTATAGTTGTGTGTCTTAAAATACCAGCGTTGCAACCATAATTACTAAATTTCAGGAAATAATGAAAGAATGCTGCAATTTCTGGAAGAAACTTAATGCAATTAAATGCAATTCAGGGAAGTTCATGATAGCTGGGCCAAGTGTTTAAAGCTGTTGATGCTTCCAAAACCTGAGTTGCTTAAAACTCCACTGTGACCATATTAGTTTGAGCCATCCATTTAAAACATCAATGCATGAAGTGCTTGGTGTCTGGACAGACTGAAGAAGGTCTAGCAAAAAAGCTTCATTTAATCCACTTACATAGCAAATTTAAAGGTGACTAATTAGATATTACAGCTATTTTGTTTTCTCTGCAATTGCAAAGAGCAGCTTTGCAAGAGCAAAATTTTTTTTTATTTGTGTCTTTTGCTTTAAATGAAAGAAATCTATGATGAGAAAATATAAATTTCTGCTTGATGGAGAGTTAAAAAAGAGAAACAGGAAAGTTGCAAAATTACTAGCATTCTAATCGCTTTCTTTGAGGGATTCTCAAACTACTCTTACAACAGAAGACAGCAGTAGCAGAACAGGTTCCCTTATGCATGTTTATCCTATTTATCCCCTGCAATGGGAAAAGGTGGATAACAGAATAATCTAAACCAAACAGATGGGAGATGTACTAAATCACCCATTTTCTTTGCTGTTTTTTATCCATCCTTAAATGATCAAGTACCTTTTATCTAATACTACAACATCTCAATACATGCATTCCCAAAACAGTTTGCAGATCTTCCCCTGATGTTTTTCACTACTAAATGAGTGACCCTAGAGCTCTCTAGTTCCATACTCTTCTTTCCTACAACAACATCACCTGGAACCATTAATTTGGGACTTTTGCTATCCCACATGTAGGTGTCATCACCTTTCTCCTGTGAGTGGCAAATGAACTTCATGACAGAGACACCCTTGTTCAGAAGTGGATGTGGGTAAGTGAAGCATCAAATGCTTTATTAGCCATGTAATTATAGTCCATATCCTCTTTTATGAAAACTTGTAACACTACAAGCTAACTGGTTTTGTTTTCATTGTAGCCATTCCTGTTGGTTTAGGCCATTATACAGGTTCTCCTATTACACCATGATTGTAGGTCTGTTATCCCAAGAGTCTTCTTGTATAGTCTTAAGCAGATAAAACAGCAAAAACAGTGCATTATATGTCCAGCTGTTAACAATATTTTAAATAGCAAAAAAAGTGTTGCATTCCTACTCTTAGTGATAGCCTTCAAGTGTGCCTTCAGTGCGTGTGTGAGGTAGGTGCTGCAAAAGCTGAATGACACACTAGCCACTATCTATCAGTGTTAAACGGATATTAAATGGAAAGGAATATTTTGTGAGATAGGTACAGATACAGTGGAAAAATAGCTGTGAGAGACACAAAAGTGTTTGCCCTGTGGCAGCCTAAACTGATCTCTGTGCTGCCTGCCAGAGTTTGACTCTCCTTCCATCCGGTCTTCTTGGGCCAGCTCCAGCTGAGCTGACACAGAGTGCTGAATCATGAGAAAACACTTGCCTTTACTGTCAGGTCTGTTTAGTGCTGACTTACTGTGCTCTACACAGGGTCTGGCAGGCACTGGAGCCAGCACAAGGAAGAGACTGGAATGCATAGGCAGGCCAGCAAGATGAAATGGCACTAGAGAAACCAGCAATTAGACCGGGTTTCAAGTCATCAAAATTGCAGCCTATACTGCATATAAAGACAGTCAGCAATTGTATATCCTGCATGCCCAGTATATCACTACTCTGAATGGTGTAAGATGAGAATTTGTCAGAAACAAAATACTGACTTGCCAAAACAAAATATGAAAGATAGCAAAACCAGGAAAATAACTGTACCTCAAAAGAAAGGTCATGGAAATCTAGTCCAACTATAAAAGATATATGCATATTTTAATATGAATTTGTTGTTTTTCTGATTGTTCTAGAGATGTCAAGATGATTTTTTGCCTTTTCTTTTACATACCTTTTATATAAATTTTTATGTATCCTCAGTATTCTTAGCATGCATACTTGTAATTCCTTAAGTCTGATAACTTAGCATGGTCCTAGTATTTTATTAGGCCAGGAAACCAAACATCCTAAAGGCCTTGCAGCTGGAGGCCAGAAAGCCCTATGCTATCTTGGGAAACCAAGGTCCTCTCTAGAATACATCCTGAAAACTAAAGATTTAAAGATTTGGCCCATCCAAGAGGGAATTATACAGATGAGGGAATAACACACCATTCATCCAGGCCTCCCACTGGGGCATTCTTTTTAGATATGCTAATTTGTAAGGTCTATAAATTGTATACACAATCTATTGTGTGTGTGCATTGCAGTGCATTCCACCTTGGCGAAGTGGTGCACCAATAAGGGAGGATTCTTTTTAAAATACCAAGATAAAATCCCCTTATCCCTTAACCATATCTGGCTCTCAAATTTTTTAATACCAGGCAAAGGTATCACTAGGTAAACAGAACTGCTGTTCTTTGTCAACACAAACTAGACAAAAACTACAGCTCTCTCTGGCACCAATCTCATATTTTGTTGGAAATTGTTTTGGAGTATGCTAAACATCACCTATGACAAGGCTGAGAGGAATAAACCACAATTATGTTTGGAGACTATTTGAAACAGTCTTGATCAAAAGATTTACCCAATATAACTATTTCATTGTATTGTCTTCCAAGGCACTGAAAAAAATCCTTGTGCTGAGGGTGAGCATGGCTTCTTTGCAACATATACCTGGAGCTGGGCAGGAGCAATCATCCTTTTTCTACATGCTGCAGACACTGTCCCTTACCTCTGACACTTGCACTCCTTGATAGAAGTCTTCTCACCTCTGACCTCATGAACTTGAATTGCTCACACATCTATAATCCTTGCAATGATAATGCAGTGTTGGAATGTTCTGGTTTATACTGTATGTGTGCAGGAGTTATTTTTTAGTGTCTCTTGTTTTTTGAGTGGTTGTGAATTGATGATTATAATAATCATCATCATTCTCCAGTTGCATAGACAAAACACATCTTACCTTCAAAGAACAAGTCAGTTTACTGTGACAGACCAGATTCCAATGTCTGGATCACTTCTTTATCGGGATTCACAGTGGAAGAGATAGACAAATCAGCAGAAGCAGATTCACATTCACCTAAATATAGGATATAAAAATATCCTATATTTATGGAATATTATAATTATTCCATAAATAAAGGATATTACATTTATCTGTTTAATACAATTTTATTAATTTGAAAAGAGCTTGTAATGCTGTTTTCTTTCCCAAGCAATATAACATTCTATAAGATGGAAAACAAACCAAAATAAACCCTAAAACCCTGGGAAGCCAACTGTACCTTTAAACCCTACACCTCTAATTACCAAACAACCTTGTCTGCCTCGGGAGTAAATTCAATATACTCCAACAAAATATCAATATTTTTATTAGCAACCTCTTTAAACAAAGCAAAATGCTATGCACTTATGATCTAAGAATGGCTAAAAAAGGTAGAGGAAACAAAAACATTGGAACAACAAAAGTGCATTTGCTTTTTGGGATAAAAGTAAAGAAAACCTTTCCCAAATGTGCTTCAGATAATATACTTTGTTGAGTCAATCTTGCCCTTTCAGGCTTTATCATTAATTATTCAACAGGGCAGTAAAGAAAGCTCCAAGCTTCAAGCAGTGTGATGATTTGTTTTTTATGCAAAATTCAGAGTTTGATTGCAATCCTTTTTACAAGCAGTGCCAGCCAAGTTGCCAGGATTCATTTTTAGACTCACACAGCATTTAGCAGAAGCTCAATAGCTGCTAAAGCAGTGAAGCAGAACTGATCAGGCACGGATCTTCTCACAGGCAAGTTTTCCTGATAAATTTGTCAATCCTTTCTTTTTACAAAATCAACAGTCATATTCTTCCACAGCTGTAGATGCTTCTTGTGAAAAAGGCTTTGTCCACCTGTTATTGGCTTAGACAAATAGTCTTTAGTAGCCCAACTTGAATGTCAATCTGGACACTGCTGAGCTTTCTGTAGCAGTGGTAGCATCTCACAAGTCCTCCAAGAGAGACAGCTCTGAAAAGACAGAGCTTCCTTTGGAAAAATACCCCAGCATTTTGAAAAAAATGAAAACAGATCTGGAACTAGGAGTCACTGTGCTGAAGGCCTCCAAGTTCTGTCCACAGAGACTGGAAGAATTTTCTACCAGGACCAAAAATTTTCAGTCCTTAAACCACATGATCTTAAAAGCTCTTCACACCACAGACTTGACTAATTTCACTCACTGCTTAGTAGTTTTGCTGGCTATGGGTAATTTGATTACACAAGTTTTATCAGTTGCCCAAATACCCTGAAAGATGACTGAGAGAAGATATGAATGTGTCCCACACATTCAAGAGTATATATTAGAGTACTGTTTTTCAGGATTAATTTCAGCAATTGAAAAATTATTTTTCAGATCTAAATTCCTTCAGATGTTAAAATCTGCTGAATTGAAGGAGTAAGTAACATTTCTAAATTTTAAGTGTTGCTTTTACAAAACTAGCAACTAACACAGGAAAAAGTAATTTGTAATTTATAGGTGCTGATGTCTACATGGTTGAAAAACACTACATAACTTGATATTTCAACAATAAAAAGGAAATATTAGTTTTCAGTGTTAGAAAACACATTAGAAACTATAACATGAAGAATCTTGTGCTCATAACTGAACCCATCTTCTTTATTTCTTTCAATGATGTCCTCTTACAGCACAATGCAAAGCAACTATGGTATTCCCTTTGCATGCAGACAATTATGCAACAATCAAATTCAGCTAAGTAGCTATTTTTATAATAATGTCAAAAAGGTTTTTTTTTACTATTAATTTCCCTCAAATTTAATTGACTTACAAAGAGTCCAAGATAAAACAATTTCCGAATTTCTCATTATATCTCAACAAAAAATAACTCCTGAAATTCTCCTACACTGGGAACAATTGCATCCAGCAGGGATACCAAATGATTCGGGAAACAGCAAAATCCTACAAAAGCTTTTAAGGCAGGAAGAATCTAGTTTGATTTTCATTTGTGCTAACCAAAGTCTTACCTCAGTGTTTTACATCTGCAGGCAAACATAATTCACTGTTTCAATTTATTAATAAAAATTCTCCATTTTTCAATGAACAAGTTCTTCAGAAAGAAAACAGATTATTAAGTGAAATACTCTTTGCCAAGTAAGATTAATAAAAAGCCAGAGCTAAGTGGGATACTTTTTACCATGGCAACTAAAGCTTGGACTTATCAAACACATCAAAGCTTACATTTGATTAACTGGATTGAAACCAGGCCCTGTTTTCCCAAAGCAAAGAAAGAAAGGGAGCAAAATAGGAAAGAATGAGAGCTAAAAAGGTGTAACATCATAGTATTTGTGTCTAGTGCATGCTGTTTGATGTGATTTTATTGCAGCAGCAGCTTTCTATAAAATTTCAACATCCAAATCACAGGACTGATGAAGATAAAATATAAAATTAGGATTGTGCTTAAAACTGGCAATTAGTCCTATATAATACTTGTCTTGTGCCAGGTGTGTTCTAGATAGATATCACTCTCCCTGGTAAAGGTCACCACTGGCAGCTTGGGTCATCTGAAGGTACTTGGGCTCTGAGATGCCCCAGTGCTGCTCCCTTGCCTGAGCCCAGTATTGTATGAGAAGCGCTGCAGGGGTCAGTCCTAGTTCTTCTAACATTCAAAGTAGATCTGATATGAGTCATTTCCTGCATCAAGGAAATCTTGACTGAAAAGGACAATTATAGATTTTAGGAAAACAGCCTTTTGTTACTAAGTGGGTTAAAACACTATTTACTTAGGGCCGGTCAGGATAGCAAAATTATGAGCATAGGAAAAAAAAAAAAAAAAGAAAGAGAGATTGATCTGCATGGGTCTCTCTCCTTAGCTTGCAGAATGCCAAAGCAGAATAGATCACACTCTCACTTTTTGGCTTTTTTTTCACCTCTTTTTCTGCCCCTCTACTCCCAGAAAATCTTTCTCTGATATCAGTGGCAGTGTAGCTTCAAGTATCCTAAACTAGTATAGTTACAAGATTTGGTTTTGCTTTTCATTCTTTATTTCCACATGTTTTTATGTAAAAGCTGAGCAAATCACATTAGAAATAATAGTGTTGAATCTGAAATTGGGTCATTTTTTTCCTAAGTTGCATCTTGTTCTAAGACCATTAGTGAAAAAAACATTCTGCTCCATTTTTTTTTTTTAATTCATAGTTTTCCCTTTTGCTTAGTTGAGTCCTTCTAAGTTCAAGAAGTTTCCTTTTTCTGAGTGCATGTTTGCTGTTATCTTTGCTGTATTATCATTGTCACTGTCCTCTTGGTGTGGTTTTTTTTCTATAAAAATTTCCAAAGTATTTTTAATATTTCGGTCCAGGCCTGTCTCAGAACACCTAAGAATTTACTTGAGATTGCCATCACTTGATTCAAAGTATTCCAGATTTTCCCTATTTTTAAGAAATCTTCTTTAGATAATCCTGGGACTATCATGCTGGTGGTCTGAACTTTATTGTTTTAGAACCAAATTTTGCATCATTAATAGATATGGCAAAATAATAGGAGAGAATTTTTTTTCTGAGCTTTCTCAGGTCAGTGTGAGAAATCAGATGCCTGAAAGATGGTCCAAAACTCTTCTCTCAGTATACAATAGGATATATGATAAAGATATGATAAAGAATGAATGATGTCATCTGTCTCCGCTTTCCTTGAAAAATAAATAATGTGCCTGGGTGTCCTTTCCTTTAGTTTATCATGCAGGTATGTTTCAGTCCTGGATTTTTCCTTCTGCAATCCCCATATATTCTTAGGGAATCTCTATACACTTTTAACACCCTGAGCCCTGAACAGAGGTCTGCAGTGTGTCTGCTGTGGGCAGGTGCAAGCCTGTGCTACACACATTCAGAGGTAATATATGCTTTCCTTGCCTGCATTTTGAGTTGGCACAAACTCATTCTGTCCATATTTTAAGTCATAGGGAAAAACTGATTCAGAGGTAATGAGCTCTGATGAAATTATACTTGAGGCCTGCTTAAAGTAGGGATGTGGCTTTCAGTAACAAATTTATGTTTACCTGTAATTTACTACACACAGGACTACAAGATTTGGAGGGGTGTATATGTTATTATTATTTGTAATATGTTATTATTATTTGCAGGGATATATGCTGTACTGTGACTTTGAAGAGACAGTAGCAACAGAATCTTCTAATTCTGAGACCCAGAGATTCTATGTTTAGTCTCCATCTGTACAAGGGAATCTCATTCTACTCAAATCTTAAAGGTATTTTTAAGTGACAGTGCAAAACAGTACTGAATCATTTTCACAAAGAAACATATTGGTTGAACTAAACCTTTCCTGCAAGGTTTTTTTTTTAATCTTTCTCTGTGATTTTGCAAATCACATATGTATCCATCTTGTTGTCATCTCTTGAGACTTTCTTCTCATGAGAGTGTTTAAAATAGATTAAATATTCCCTGAAAATAAATACTGTCAAAATATTGTCTCTTGTACTAGAGGTTAGGTATCCGTACCATACCAACTTTAAAACTTCATGCAATAAATAAATCATAATGCAATAATTTAACTAAATTAGTTAATCTGATACCAAAATCATGCTTGCATTATTCCAAAAACATGTCTGTTAAAATATTTCTGTGGGTCCTAGTCTGCCATAGGCTTGCAAAACTAGAGAAATCATGATGGGCATTGCACGAAGAAAAGGAAGAGTTCGAGGCAAAACATCTTCAACTCTTATAGTGTGATAGCTCAGAATCACAGAACATTCTAAGATAGAGAGGACCCATAAGGATCACCAAGTCCAGCTCTTGAGTAAATGGCCTGTACAGGGGTCAAATCTGTGCCCTTGGCATTATCAACACCATGGCATTATCTACCCAACTGAGTAGTGACCTTGCTACTAGAAATGGTTAAAACTAAACCACCAGAATACCAAAATATTTTGCTCTTTTATTCCTTTATAGGTGACAGCTTTCAGAAGTCCTTAGATACTATTTTCTAATTTAGGTAAATATCTCACACTGGCAGATGAAAATGGGACAAGAATCCAGTTTATAATCTATTTATCTAAGAGTTCATCTGGGGAACAAGGGCAGACAAAGCAAAAAACAGAAGAGAATCAGAAACCTTGCAACAGAAGACCAAAGAAAAGAACAAGGAGAAAGGAAAGGCATGTGTTAAAATACCTGTATTAGAAAAGGCAAGGCAAACAGAAAAATCCATTGTTAAATGGATTAAAACAAGATAAAAGCAATTAAACCAAGAAGATTAAAGGAGAGCTGAAAGCAGCAAAAGGTGTTGAAAAGATAAGAGCAGGAAGCACAAAATGGGGGGAAACAAAAGCAGCAGATGTCTGCAAGAACCAGCAATTTTTAAACTGGTGCAGCAAGGGTCGAAGAAGCACTATAGCCACGCAAAAACTTTAAGAGCATGTGGCTTGTAGGAGCATAAACATAGAGGTTCCAAGAGTCTGGTTTGGCAGGTTGCTTGTGTCAGCCTGTCAGAAAGGCTGCTCACTATCAGGTAAGGGTGAATGCCCTGGGTCTCTATGAAACTCAGTGGCATCCAAATCTGCACTCTGCTTTCAGAGACAGAGATGTCTGGCATCGATGTTTGGCATTCTGCAATTCAAAAGAGACGCCATAAGCATTTAAAGAAATTTTGATCAGAAAATCCCCTAGTGACAAAAACATGTGGTATCCCAGCAACTTCCTGTGGATAATGAAGGTTGTTCACATAGCAATATTATCCTTCAGGAGGACTGGTCTTAACACATTAAAAGTTCCCACATGACAACTAGCCTCTGCTAGAATGAAACCTGCTGCCAAAAGCTAAAGAAGGTATTTTCCTTCTTGGTTCTCACCACAGCTAGTGAAAGAAGAGAAATCAATGCCCATATGTGTGTCTAGTTTTCTCAAGCTGAATAATCTAAGCATTATTTCTGCCTTCATTTAATGCAGGTATGAACCCACTTTTAACTGTAAATTTATCTCCATTCTCTTATACTCTCAAAGTGTAGTGAGATGGAAGTTAACTGATAAATACACCCTTGTAAATCCAAATTGTTATGGTTTACAAGATATGCACAAGTCTGGTCCACTTTTTTTGCCAGCAGATATCTTGCCTTATCTAAACAAAATAAAAACTGAGCTATAGCCAAAAAGCTGGAATATGTGCATATGTCAGGGTATATTTTAACTTGTTCTCTCAAGCATATTCCTTATTTTACAGGCTGTGGTTACTCTGTTTATAAAAACGAGGTAAGGGATTGACATGCAACTTTTAGGATAGTCCCTGGCATAGTTCAGAGTCATGTGAATGAGTGCTTGCACAGGCAGTATCCATGTACAGTTTGGAGCATAGTAAGGGCTAAAAACCCCTCCTGACAGGCCATTTGAACAAAACCTTTCTGGTTTGGGCAGTTTCAGAGTTTAACTTTGGGGACGTGAACTGTTCTGAGTCAGAGATGAGTCCCTGCCTTGTATTTACTGTTCCACGGAGGTAACCATAGCAGTCATAGTGGTTACAGGGTTATGCAAACTTCTCGTATTAAAGAAAAGCTCTAGTTAAAGCATTTTATTTGTGGCTAGATAATCTAATTGCAATTATTTGCCCATGCAGAGGCTCTTGTAAGCAGCATTTATTTTTCCAGTTAAACCTGGGCTGAACACAAAAATCACATAAAATAAAGACAGAGAGGTATCCTTTCAGCTGCCATTAAAAATCTGGAAGACCTGGACCTGCCCTCTCCATCATGTTGCAGATATTTTGTTTCAGGACATTGTGAGTACTAACAGGATATTTAAGGTCGTATCTCCTAGCTCTGTTTACTATGGCTGCTTTTCTTTTCCTGATTGCTGCAAATGACTTCTTTTGCTAAAAAACAATCTCCTTCCCACTAACAGCCTTATGGCAGAGAATCTTAAAAGTGGTAAGAGACAAATCTCGGTAGTGAGTCATCCAATCAGTCAATCAAGAAAATAGTGAAGATTGACCATAAAGCAATCTCATACATACATATTCCCCTTTGCTTTGCCCATCAGTGTCAAATTCAAAATGCAGGTGCATAAATGCTCTTCAGTACTGCATAGTCATTATCACATAATTTAACTGGTTGATAGGTATGCTCAGTAACATGACTCACTATTCAGATTTCCTCCTCACCAGGGGGAGTATTTTCTTTTTAGATTTTTTTCCTAATTCATGCAATGATTTTGGAAGAAACTAAGATGGATGTACAGCATGGGGATTCTGGTTTACTGAAACAGTAGGCCTCTTTCTTTTTAGTCATCTGCCATTCATACCTTCTGTATGGAAGAGTTCTTATATATAACACACTTTTAATCACTGATAGTTGACATTTGGTGTGACCATTCAAATGCTCACTGCCTCCAATTCTAGGTTCTTCACCTATGTAGTTACACCAGGAGTCCTAATTTCCATGACCTCATGAAGAGTTGGGGTTTGCCAAAAGACAATTGCAACCCTATGTATCTGCCTGCTGTTCTGGATAATGATGTGAAAGGGTGTGTTTTTCTGTGTTGTTTATATCCTAGTCTGAAGAAACTGATTTCATAATTTAGCCATTAAACTTAGACATCTTGAATTTCATATGTAAGTGTAACTTCTACAGTGTTCACAAATTGTAAAGGCCAGCCTAAGATGTGGTTGTGATACAATCTTGCCCGCAGAATGCAGTCACTTTCTTTTTTGATCTTCCCTGACACTGAACCATAGATTAAACTGGCAAATCATTTCAGGATGTTATCATCATGTAAAATTAGTTTTGTGAAAATCTGTCTGATTTAAGCTTCATCAGCTGTCTCACTTCAGTTGTCAATGCAGAAAGAATGAAATGAGAAGCATGGAGCACCAGTCTAAATAAAAGTGGTTTTGATTAGTTTTGAATTGTTTTGAAAAAGCACCATGAAGTCAAAGTCCAGAAGAATATAATCTGTTCAAACTCAAAGATGCAATATAAATCCACAACACACATGGTTTCCTAAACGGCTTTAAAAGGCTGACTTGGGCAGCTGTGACTTTTGGGTAAACAAGTCTGTCCTCTACATAAGAGGCATTATTGGGACCCCACCAAGGAGTGGGAGAACAGAGCAAAGTCCAGGCCTTTGGTGGTTGAAGGATATTGCCCTGTAACTTGCCCTGTAACTTACCCCTGTAGTACCTTGGAAAGAAACATCCACCATCTCTGCTTTGGAGTTGGGTCACTGTGTGTCCTGGAGCAGAAAATTCCTGTGTTCAGACAAAAAAGGAAGGGCACAGCAAGGAGCTCAGTTCCTGAACCTATCTCCAAACACATGAAGAAGCAGACTTGAGTTTCTCTGTGTCAGCTCTGAGGTTGGCTACAAGAAGCTATTCTGATCCATAAGCCACACAGAGGATTTTCTGTGGCACTATGCCTGACCTGGTAAGCCCACAGCTTGTTAGCTTTGGCACGGTACCAGACCAGCATGGCTAAGCAGTTTCTTGTTCTGACCAGCTCAGAGTCTGAGCAGAACAATACTAGGTCTGTCTGAACTTGTCTGTGTACGTTAGGTGTCACGGCATTTGATTAAGTGGTGAAAGCTCTCCAGTACTGCTCTTTAGCCTGTATTCAAGTATGAACATCAGGCAGTTACAGACAGTTAAGGCAGGTAGGACCAAAATCTAGGACACCTAGTTGAAAACTTGACTTGCCTTTCTACTTCTAAATGGTCTTCACCTAACCTGGGAACCAATTGAAAGAAGAAAATAGGGAATTGCTTCAGTCCTGCAAATGAAGGAATGTAGGAGGTACAGGGATTGAACACCAGTCCAGGAAAGCTTCAGCGTACCACATATAGGGGACAAAGAAATGGCTTCCTTCCTTTCCAAGTCACTTTTCCTTGTTCTTCTGTCCCCATTAGACTCAAACTTCCATCTCAACAGAAAATCTTCATTGTTTGCCGGTGGCACATATAGCTTCCTGGACTAAAAACACATTAAGTTCAAATCTACTGCAGCTATGGCATATGGGTCTTAGCACTAGGACTTCCACTCTGGCTAGTCATGGGAACTGCCCTTATGTCAATATTATGCCTTTCATATTGACTGTAGGCCTCAGTAAGTCTAAAAGTTTCATGTCTTTAGAATTTCAATGGTTGTAAGCCTAAATCTGGAGTGCAGAAGAGCTATAAATAGAGATTACTACCTATTTCTCCAGAAAAGGCACTTTTGAATATAGTTATGTATTTGAAATTAGGTTAATACAAAAGGTTAAACAATAAGTCAGCCATTGACTTTAGGGACATGAAGGCTTAGTTGAAGGTTGAAATCTAGTGAACTGCTGTTGGGGATTTCAAGGGCTTTGAGACACTTCAAAATCTAAGACAGAAAATATAAGATTTAGGCTTACCATTAAGGAAATTTTGCTTATCAGTTTCTCTTCAAGTGTTCTGCAGCCTATGGGATGCACAGGTCTATGTGCTTCAGATGAAGGAAAGGGTGACAGCTGTTTTTCATCACTTAGAAAATCTCTCGCCTGTACTTATAGATATTCTACTTTAATGTAAAGGTTATTATTCAAAGCACTTTCTTCTTTCTTACAGCAGGAAGAAGTTTTCCATTTTCCAGGTCAGTACCCACCGAACTGGGCTGGTTTTACACGACTTCTCTGCTTTGAGTTGGATACAGTGTAAAGTACAGAGTCTCAGGAGGGTGTTTAGTGAAGAGAGGCACAGAATTGCCAAGCTTCTGTAACACAAGCAGCCACAGGTGGAACACAGAGATGGGGTGCCAATCCTGGGTGTGTACAGAAAATACAGTGCAGAAATACAACTGTAGGTTTTTAAAAGAATTCTTGCCAGGAAACATAAGCAGCTAGAGCTTTTAAGCAAGTTAGAAGTGGGATGAGGGGGGGTTTTTGGATAGCCCTTCTGATCTGTGGTTTATATATTCCATTTAAGGTGTTTATGAAGTATTTTCATAGTCACCTTAAGGCCTTATGAAAAATTTACTTCAACTTTTGGCTTCTTTGCTGAAAGTAAAAATGTCTTTTTTGTCATCCTGGCATGCTCCTATATTTTGCTTTTCTATGAGATACATACTTTGTGCTGGTAATGTTTTGGCTCATTCTCTATTGTGTCTCCTATAAAATACCATTATTAAGTGTATTCTCTTTATTTTAGAACTTACATAAGTGCAAACTCATTATATATTGTTTCCATTTAAATCTCTTCAGCTTTGATCCCTTTATTTTGTACTGTTGGCTGGTCCAAATACTTTAGTGTTACCCGGAGACAGGGAAAGGAGAGCAACAGTTTTATCTTCCTCTAAATCATGTAGGTGCATACTGAATGCATCAGGCTCAAACATTTCACTCCTTTTAATGTATTCCACTAATAGTTGAAATGCATTAAAAAAAAAAAGGAAAGTACTTAATGTTGCCATCACATAGTGGCAAATTTTTTCACTATCTTACTAATATTTCAGTCTATATTTCAGTTTTCCCTTTTAAATTTTTGTTAATTCAGCTACAATAATTTTCATCCAATTATTTAATATAACTATTTATAAGCATTTCAAGGATCTACTTATGTTAGTATCTTGACTGGGATACACACCAAGAAATAATCACTACATGTCCTGTTCAATACAGATCCTTTTTGACAGATGAAAATAATGTAAAATTGTCCTTGTTAAAAAAAAAAAAAAGAGTGTGCACACTTAAAAAATGTACATGGACATGGGAAAATTGTATATTCACTTTTAGGATACCTAGACTTTAAAGGGATTCACTCTTAGACTTTAGATTATCTATGATCAGTTTGAATTGAGATAGATGATACCATTTAGAGGAGAGGGTAACAAGGACATTTCAGTTTAGCATTTACTTTGCCAGGGTTTTAGTATTCTCATGTCTGCAAAAAAACTTACCTTTCCTAAATATGTTTCTCAGTTGCACCACTGACAGACTTTCTAGTTGCTGGGCAGAAATTTAAGTAGTGTTAACAACAAACTTGAGTGAAAATGCATTAACCAAACATTTTGTTTGAAATGAGCAGCTGTAAAGACACTATGGACAATAACTTGGAGTTACATCCTACCAAATCCTATTGCTCCTGGACCTGTTCCAGCACATGAGGAGTCCCATTACATTCCAGCCCTGTACTTTAGTTATTACTGTTAAAGTCAAGCAGTGTTGAAAATGAATAAAAACATAATAAACCAGCCTGCAGAGTTTCGATTCCATTTCTTATAATCCTCAGCATTTAATTAAAGAAAATTCTATTCTTCTTCCATCCAAAACTATTACAAGTGTGGTAGGATACATCTAATCAGAACACAGTTGCAAAACATAGTTATTTTGCAGTCATGAGTCAAACTTTTCAAACAAATTCTATAAGAAACTTCAAGCTGTGATCAGCTTAATATGGCCCCATATCAGGACTTGAACAGGAAAGAAAATACAATAGGTGACCTTAAAAGAAAGAATTTTTTAAAAAAATATATTTCCTTTGGGCTTTAATGAGATTTCTTTTAAAAGACTATGGACTTTGCAAAGATGAAGCAGTTGGAGAATAAATGTTCTTTGTTTGGCTATTCTGAACTTATTAAGGCATGTTTTCATTTCTGAAGAACCTATGAGATAAAGATATTTGAAATATCAGAGGCATGATATTTGGGCTGAGAGATAAATTTTAATCACATCTTGTGGTTAACCTCTCTCTTATTGTTAATTTTCATACAGGTCTACATTGATGCATTAATATGTTGTAAAGTAATGTCTTTCTATTAAATCTACTGAAGAAATTCAATAAGAATAATAGCAAAAAATTAAGAAAGCCCACATATTATAGCCTATATATTTGTACATCCTTAAACAAAATACCCCATTTGACTTTTTCAACTTATGTGGAAGGGACAAGGGTGGAGTATTCTGTATACCAACATACTTATACCCATATACAACTACATATGCATATGAAGTCGAGAAATATTCACTCAGGCACATGAAAGCACTGAGGCCCAAAGGAATAAAAAAAGACTAACTGAGGAAAACCAAACAAACAAAACCCAAAGCAATTAAAACAAAAACAAATTTTAAAATCAGGACAAATAAAAGTTATAAATTAACTATATGCATTTTTCTTATAGCAGCCTCTTGTATTTATTTATTTAGAGTTGCTTTATATTTTATTGAAGCAACAAAAGCTATACTATAGGTTTGAGACTTTGAATTATCTCATAAATTCACTTGCTAAAATGCTACTACTTTTTCCAAGCTCTAATATTTATACTCTGAAAACAATCAGTTTTAGCAAAAGCTGTTCCTTTTGCATGTCCATAGGAAGAAAATGATAAAATTGTCAGGAGGCCTTTCCTTTAAGGAATAGAAATACCTTTGTGGAGAAAGCTACTTTTTCTTTAAAAAGTTGGGACTACTTACCAAAAAGCCCATATAAATCAAATTTATGTAGCATGTCTTTATGCATGCCAAGATCCCTGAACCCACTGAAGCTGAAATGCTTCAAAAGTTTTCTAGAACTTGCTATTTTGCTCAGACAGCAAATGCTGTTTTGCTTGGTGCTTAATCTAGTTAAAAAATGAGGGATTTCATGCACTTAGCTACCATGTCCAAAACTAACTTTCTCATACAGTTGAAATACAAACATTGGTTTTCTTAGCTGTCCTGAACTTGTATTATGTGTTATATGGAATGCAATCACACTCTGTGACAGTTGAATTGAGAAATTTATCTTTTGCCATGTTAATCTTGCCAGTGATCTGACTATATTGTATATCCAGGATATTAAATTGGAAGACCTTACCAGAAACCCTAGATTGTAGCTTGCTTGGAGCAGTATTGATGCGTTCTCTCTGGACATCTCTCTTGTTAACACCTGCTGCAATTATTTTAAAAAAATATTTAAAAACCCCATATGATTTGTACTCACTTAAAATAGTAGTATGGTCTACTGTCCAATGGGTCTGACTGTCAAATAATAAAGTAGAAGCAGCTAGTTGAGAAGTTTTATATAAATTTTTGACCAAAATATCTAACTGAAAAGGCAAGACATTGTAAGGCCTATAAGCCTTATAGACAATAACATGGAAATAAATAACTGTTCAGGATCAAGATTCTGAATTAAAAGTAAATTAAGAGAAAAAAATCTTTATGAAAATTTCACATTTAGGTAAATCTTAATTCTGCTTTAGAATATAGTTATAATGTGAACTATCAGTTACATTCCTAAATTTACGAGGCAGATTGTACAAGATGACACACACACAGTGACAGTAGTGCCTATCAGCCTCTTCTTCCACAAGATCTTCCCACCATCCCCCTACCATTTCCCACAGTTCCAGTTCCAAGACCTTGCAGGGATAATGCAGGGTTCTCCTTGCAAAAGTGTCTGAGCAGTGACAGACTGCATCTTCTCTCTCCTTGTCCTAAGGCTGCAAAGTGGTACCAGTCTGGGGGGAGGAGATTCATTAGTCTTTTGGTTTAAATGTGTAAAGTCCACAACCCCTTCAGAATCTGTGTTCTAAATCTGTGGTGCTAGCAGGGAAAACTTTGGTAGGTAGATATATTTTCTGATGATGGGAGAAAATTCAGCATATTCTGTGGTGATTTTGAACGTCCTTATCAACTGTGGACTGAAACAAGCAGTTTTGGGAGAAATGTGGTCTGGCAATGCATGAATAGTGCTGACATAATTTGATTATTTCAGATTTAAATAATGAAAGAGACAATTGTAAAATAGCAGGTAATAGAAATGTCTGTTTTGATATGTAAATTAAATCAAACAACAAAATAATTAGAATCAGGCTTTTGGAGGCAGCTGAGATGGCCAATATGAGTTATTTCAATTCAGGAAAGATCTGACAAATAAACTCCTAAATAAGTCTGCATTTTTACCTAGTGCAACCACAAGTTTTATACAAATCCTAAGTATTGTCATAATTTTTTTTCATGCACCACAGTGCAGAAAGGTGCTTACAATTTGTTGCTGGGGTCAACGGACAGGAAACACCACATGTTGAGTTTTATACAAATCCTAAGTATTATCATCATTTTTTTTCATGCACCACAGTGCTTACAATTTGTTGCTGGGGTCAACGGACAGGAAACACCACGTTTCAGCAGAAGATTCAGTTCCTTCCAACAAGGTCGATGACTATATCAAAAATAACTGTTCATATTGGCCATTTGTTACTGTCTTCATCATCATCATCATCATCTGCTAAAAGTCCCCTGTAGCACACCTGTGTATATCTTTTTCCTCTTCTCCTTTTCTAGCTCTGATATCCCCCAGCAATCTTGACCAGCCTCCTTTGGACTCCTTACCCAACCCCTCAGCCCCTTAGCAATCTGTCTAAGGACATTGTCCTCAATACCTGTCTGAGTTGAGCTGTAGGATTATTTATCTGCAGCCTGGTCCCCCAGATGGACATCAGACACATCTTCTGGATTAATCTCTCCTGTATTGTACCTTCTCCTCAGTCCTATTTCCAGCCCTGTCACCTTGTCACGCTGATGGGACCCCCAGCCACTTCCTGGCCCTTGTTCACCCCCTTGCACTGTTACCAGCCACTGCCTTTCCCCCTGCTCAGCCCAGGAGCTCAGTGTCCAGTCAATACCCTCAGCTCCTGTCTTCCTGCCACTCTCTTGTAGATGGTCTTCACTTAGCCCTGAGATCAAGTGGGTTCCCTTCCCATTTGTTCTAGGTCTTAAATGACTTCTTTAGAATCAGAATAAAGAGAAGGCTGTCCTGTGAGGAATTAAGTGAGGTGTGCTCAAGTCTTGGAGTCGTGTCATTGAAAACTCAATAGTATTTGAGTTCAGTTACAGAAGATAAGAAGACAGAGTCAGCCTCAAGCAGAAAAGTCAGAAATTGATTTATGGGAGCAAAGATGATCTGCATTCCTTGGCTAAATGCTTTCCCATTTTAGTTAAAATTTGAAATGCTGACAAATAACCTATGCACTTAAGTGAACAAACTTAAACATTAAAAAAAAAAGCTGCATGTCCCTGAAATTAAACTACTTTATTTCTGTTGAGAAGAGATTATTTGGAAACGAGGTCTGAACTTGCAACTAGGTTCTGAATTCAAACATGGAAAGAGATCTTTGTCATGCGATTGACAAGACACTTAGGCACGCATTCTGGTATTTGTATAATATAAATATCTGGTCTAAAGATGGAATATGACTAGATGACTTTACTAGTTTATGAAACCTCTCTAACTACTACAAGTAAAACTAAATTAAATAATAAGAAACTACAGTGTGAAAGCAATACCTTTCTTAGCAGTTACTGTAACAACAACATTCACACACTATGAACTTGATGGTCCAGTGTTAGATAACTTCTGTAGGCACTCTTATAAATAGTGTATACCTTTGAACATAGTACATATGTGTACTTACAGAAAAGCACAGAACTATACAGTAAAGGCAACAAAGAATACTAGGAGACAAAATAAAATTCTCTTGGTGATAAAAGCTCATAACCAGCCACAGATGGTAAGATGTCAACAACAGTGGAAAAAAGGAATTAACATTCAAGAAATGTTAATGTTTTCTAATTAGGAAGAAGGAGAATGCTATATGTGTATCAGATTAAGAAAATGAAATGCTTTTTCAGGCCATTACAACTCCCAGGGAATGGGAAAAAAATTCAACTATATATATACATCTTTAATCTGACTGTCTGAATAATATGAACCAAAAAGTACTGGAAGAGCTAGTTGAATCTGACCTACTGTTGCTTTGAATTTTTAAAAACCAGGAGATTCCAAGCGAATTTTGCAAAACTAGAAAAACTGTTTTGCCAGCAAAATAAAAGACAGAGAAGGCAAGTGTGGCAGCTATAGTCCAGTTGGATTATCAGTATAAACATTGCCAGGTGGTGGGAGGCAGGAAAACAGATATAACAGAGTAGAGATGTAATTAAGAATAAAAATTTTTGTAGGTTCTAACAGTTGTCATAGTCAAAAAAGTGTCAATAACTGTCAAGAAAACACCAAACCCCCCCAAAAAAACAATCCACAGAAAACCAAACCAAACCTATTTAGCCATTTTCCTGCTTTCCTAAGAAAACATGCTTGATTCCTAAACTTAAGTATTTCTATATAATACACCTTAATTTTTTATATACCTTTGTTTTACTGTTAATTCTCTGTAAGTAGATGGAGGACTATCTTAAACAGTTTTCAGTAGAAAGTTGCTGAGTAATGAGTTTCTGATTATACTCTGAAAGATTCTGCAGGCATTGATGCTTGGTCCAGCCTAATTTAGTGTTCCTCATGTAATCAAAAGTACAGTATATCTGCTGAAAAGTAGTTAAACATATACATCTTTGTGTAAATGGTAATACTAGGCCACATTAAGCAAAATCCATGATCAGTCCCTGCTAGAGAACAGAACCAATATATAGAGAAAATTGATAAAGAGTAGATTTTTCTTGATTGATCCATTCTGGGAAATGTAGATTGCATTTATTTTTATTTATTTTAATTTATTTAATTTATTTTTATATGCTTTTATATGTGGTTGATAAGTACACTCTAGGATCAGGCCCTAAAGGCTTTTTCTCAGGCCATACTGTAAATCTGAAGGAAAACCTCTGACATTTTCTATAAATTTCTTTTCCTTCTTTTTAGACAAACATTTATTTTGGAATTTTAACAAGGGAATTCTAACAACAAGAATCCTTTCCCTTAACACTTTTATGCTGTATACTTATTTATCCAACATCTGTTTTCAAGTAGTATAGTAGACTAAATATAAAGTTAAGATGCCAGCATTTCATTTACTTAATTTTTCTCTAGAAGGACGGCTACTGTGTCACCACCCTGTTGCATGTTCCTACAACCTCAACCTCACTAATATCAAAAGAGTTCCTCCTACTCCCTTCCTTCCCTTCCCAGCCATCCCTCCTCCCATCTGCATTCCCACGACGTCCCTTCCAGCTGAGCAAAGCACATCTTTTCTTTGGGCTGCATCCAGACACTATCTGACCTGCCTAGATAAACTCACCTCGGTAACTCAGCAAATACAAAACTAAACCAAATAAGCAATTGACTCAAATGCATTGGCTCATTATGCAGTCAGATGAAGAGCATGGAACCAAAATCATAAAAGACAGAGCATGAATGGGAGTGGCGACAGTCGGCTTCTCCACCTTAGCAACAAGGAAACATTAGGTCAGCTCTTCCATAGCATCTGATCACATGATTAGGATTGTATCCATTTGCTGTTCTTGGATGTTTTCCCTCTGAATCGTCATCTAAACCAATCCCCACCAATTTTTTTTTTATATTGATGTAATTTTTCTCATTTATTCATCTACTAAAAGTACAATATGTTTTCTGCAGTGCGAGATAAGCACATGTATGAACAAGCAAAAGAAGTAAAAAAGGCCAAGCCTTCTGATCAGACTTTAAAATATTAGGCTAAGGTTTTTAGAAATGACTAGTTGTTTGCATATGAATTTTTCCTTGGAACCTAATATCACACATTTCTCTTCTAGCCTCATAAGGTACAGAACAACCAAACTTCAAAATTTTAATATGTTCATATTTTCCACCAAACATGTCTGGCTTCCTAGCCTCTTCTGAAAGTCACAGCCATAATGCACTCCACAGGTCATGGTTTAGGAATGGTACTCCCCAGTTTAGTGTTCCCACTGAAAGACTTCAAACCATGTGCTGCTTACTCACTTTACCATCTCCCTCCCCTTCCCCTTCTAACAGGCTGGAGAGGAGAACTGGAGACACAGAAGGTGAAGATCAGGGGTCTGATAAGAAAATTTTTCTGGAGACAACAATTAGATAAAAAAATGAACAGTAAGAGCAATAGTATTAATAAGAGAGCATAGAAGACAGGCAAGTGATTCACATGGTTAGTACCTGACCCCTGCTGATTGCTTTATCCTACCTCCAGAAGGAATGCCTTCCTGCCCTGCCCACTCGGCAGGGTGTGAGGTGATATGGAATAACCACCAAGCCCTAGCCACGCTCCTTCTGGAAAAGGAGCAACTGCAAAAAATTAACCCCTTCCTGGCTGGAATTGAGAAGATTTTTAATTATTTTTTCTAATTAGGGGGTCTTTAAAAGATGATTGTTGAATATTAAAATTCAGTTTTGACTTTGATCTTGGGTCCATTCTAGGAATGCATTTAAAGAAGGTTTAAAATGAATTTGTCATCACTGAGATTTTAATTCTTAATTCTGATGAAGATATATGTACATGCTGAGATTTGAATTGCATTTTATGCCTTTGAAAACCTTTATGACAGCAGAAGAAGAGATAAATAATTAATCCCCACCCTTGTAGTAGTCAACTGTACTCACTTTTAAGAAGTGTTTAAGTTTACATAATTAACATTTAATCTACAATAAATTAATTTACTGGGAATGGGTGTTTTCTGAAATCTTACAGATTGCATGTTGGCTAAGGAACTGAAACCTAAACAAAAACATTCCACTGGATAAAATTGGATAAAATGTTATTGTTTTGTATAGGAAGGACTTGAGAAATAACTGCACAACTTTACAGCTATGAAGGTTAAGTCATGTTATCTGATAGCAAACATGGGAGATTCTAACACTACCTTCCTCATCTAACATAATTCATGAAAAATTAAATTTTTATATCAGATAGATGGGGACTTATGAAACAGCATGAGTAGCCAGTTGCACCTATGGCTAGCAGTTGGAATGGTATACACCCTTAAGTTGTTTGAGTCAGTCTTAGCCATTTTTCTACTGGTTTCCTTTTTTATAGGGGACTGTTCTCTCTGTAATATGCTTTTGATATGATTTTCTCCTACATTGTAAGGTTGTTCTTAGAGCTGGAAATATAATATACTTTTTTCTTTTTGACAGTGAAGTTAGGGGAATAGGAGTTTAGCAAGGTGTTTGCTATGCCATATAAATGTAATATAAGAAGCCGGGATGGTGTAACCCAAAATTTATATACAAAAGATGGCAGATTAACAAGTACAGGCAAGGGATAACACGGGAAAAAGTCCATCAGTGACTTTCTTAACATTGTCCCTGAGGCCAGAATTGTTTGTGTCCTGTTCTAATAAAATGAAAATTTAACCAATGTGTTAATGTGACAGAAAGTCATGCTTGTATTATCTGACTGCAAGTGAAGGAGTTTGTAAGTGCAGAAGAGATTTGTGCCATGGGATTTCCGTGAGCTACATTCCAGACTGCAGAAGTAGAAATTAAGAAAAATAGTCTTAATGGTGAGCCAGCACTATAATGAATGTGTACCTTGCACTTTATGAAGGCAGCTGTTAAAAAAATATATATAATAGAAGATAATTTAAGGAATATCTGTCAGTCATAAATTTCATCATTCATTAATGTTATTTTTTGTTAGAAAAACATTTAAGAATCTCTGGCATAGAGTAAGTTCCCAATACGCTGTGAGACAGTCTTTGATCCACAGAATCTTCTCTCTAAAAACACACAGAGGAGGGAATGAAAAAGTAGTAATTTGGCTTGTCTGCAAGTATGTCAGCTGTAGAGGAGAGGGGATGACTGGAATTTCAGATAATCTCCAGTGAAATACGAGGCTTCTCGTGATGCTTTGGAAGTGCAACCCTTTAATCCCCATTCTTTTGTCTGTTCTTTATTGACTGAGGTTCTCTTAGGTGGGGGCTAGTTCTTTCATGGGTGCAGAGATAAGGTGTCAGTCCAGTTCTGTGGCTCTGCTATACATGGTTGTCATACAAAACTGCCATGGTTGATTATGTGATAGATATAAGTAATTGGCTCTTGCACAAGTAATCTTCATTCTTATTTGTAGAATGTTGTTGGGCAATGACACAAACATGGCATGAGAAAGGGAATGGCAATCATCGCAAGGAGAGCAATCAAGTATGTAATATTCAGTCTTCTGTCCAATTTGGGAATTGTAGTAATTTTACACCATATTTTTGTCAAAATATGTTGTGAGCTAAGAAAGTAAAAGCTAACAAAATCTATCAATCTCTTTTGAAATATTTGTAGCCCCAGTGCTGAGTCAGCCTTGTCTTAAGTGGCACTTAATATCTTAATATCTGTTAGGTATTGAGCAAAAGTATTTCTTCCAGATCTGCTTCCTTTGCATGAGATGAGTGGTCCAGAAACTGACAAAGAGCTAGTTAGAAGTTTCAGTTACATAAAACCTGTGCATTCATGGAAAGGTCTTCTCAATCTCAACCTATGCAGCCCAGAGCCAGAGCCTTTATTATGCATATTTGATTTATGCTTGAATACACCAGCCTGACTGGACATGTAGGGCTTGTGAAGTACTGGATAATTTTTTTTTTTCTTAAACATTATGATCAAGAAAAAAAAGAAGTTTTCAATTTAACTGGATTAATACCTACAAATTAGTGTGGTTCTTAAGATTTATATTTATATATGTGTATATATATATGTGTATATATATATATATACACACACATATATATGTATGTATGTAATATATGCTCGCTTGATTAAAATCTTTGGTTTTTCAACATATTGTGATATAATATAATAAATTACTCCAGACATCTAAAGGGATTAAAGATTCCTATGCAGGAGCCTGGAGTGTGCAGGATTAGCACACAAATAAGCATATTAAGTGCCATGTGAGTGAAAGCAGGGCTATGTACTGGGACACGACAAGGAACATCGGAATGCAGTAAAGCGTTCTGACCATTTGTTCTATAATACTCAGGTTACAAGTTATGATTTAGAAAGATTCTTTTAAAATAACTATTTCATTATCAAAGAGAATATAGGACAGATCATTTCTAAACATACTATCAAAAGTAATGTGAAGACCTCAGCAAACAAGTTATATGCAAGATACTCGGTCTAATTATGCAGTGGAAAAGTACAGTTTCCTAAGAGAAAATTTGTACACTGTCAAACAGGTTTATTTTTTGAATGTTAATACCAGAGGCCATTCCTGTGCCAAGAAAGAGTGAGCATGTGGCGTTTGACTGGTAAAAACTAGACATTTTTAACAGTTTTCATATCAAACTTTTAAATTATAAAATGAAAGTTAGAAAATAAAAAAAAAAATTGAAACCTTCAAGTTCCACACATTTATATTATACAAACTCCAAAGTTCTAAAGACTAAAACCCTCTGGACTTGGTTTTGTTTACCTTCTTGCATTGATAGAAATTGCAAGAAAATTCAGTGAAAGTTATTATTTCATTCTTATATCAGAGTATTTAACTAATACTTTAACCTAATATACTTTTGTCTCCATTGAATATATATATAATCTACTACTGGTTCTTTGAGTTTATAATGTGTAGTTATTCTGATTAAGACCTTTTACCTGACATCTTTTGTCTGTTCATTTGTCTTAATATTTCACTTTTTAAAAAATTTCATTTGCCATCATTAGAAATTGCAGGACAAGGTAATTCAATAAAACCTCTGTAACTCTGCCACAACAGCAATATCACAGCAATACATTGATATATAGTGTCAGTATAGTACAGGATCCTAAATGTTTTCATTGTAAATTTGGACAAACATTTTCCCCCTTATAAAATGTCCAAGAACTTGTGTTAAAGAGAAAGTTGCTTAAACAAAGTGTTCTAGGGAAACAATAAATATTTTTTTTTCTTTAAGATAATAGTCAGAACATAAAAACAAATGTTGAAATAAAAAGCTTTGTCATGTTATTTATAACAGAATTTTTTATTTGAAAGAGACTTGTTTTGTATTATGTTATAGTGCAGTCCAAATAGACCACAACTTAATGTTTAAAAATATAAATACCAACATAAACATAACTGTTCTCCTGTCTCAAGCCCCAAAGTGTCTAAGTATGAGTAACAAGTGCTTTAGATATTTTCTCCCAGTCTAAGTACTAGTACTCAAGCATTCTCCAGACCATGTGGCTGGAAAAGCTTTTGCTCATTATAACTAGTATTCTTTTGAAGCTGCTTAAAGTTTTCTTTTCCTGATTTTTTTTTTTTCCTAAATTCTTCACATTCACCTCCCCCCCCCACCAGCTTTAAAAAGCTTAGAGAATATACAAATAAGATGAACAGGAAAATTATTGGTATCCATTTCCCATGGAAGATATTCTCCAAAGGATCTTTTTTTCCAAAGACCCAAACACTGCTGTAGACTAGAATAGGTTATGTCAGTTTTTCAGTACACTTTGTGGTTGGAAGCAAATGAAAGGCCACTTTACTGCTGTCTGATTTAGCTCTGATTTCTAAGTCATTTATTTAAGACAAGAGCGGGTTTGCACACATTAACCCCTGCATCTTGTGAGCAATTTTAATATTTCAGTTTGCTTAATATAGAGCCTCCATGAGAAGGAAGAAGTGTCAGGACCTTTGAAATGTTGAGACTACAGTCAGAAACACCTGAAATTCACCAAAATTTCATCTTTAGCATTGAAACAAGACTGAAATATTTGGCCAGTTTTTAATGATTTTAAAATCCTGCTACATCTGCATCTGAACTATGATAAAAGGAAAATTCCTCCACCAGATAAATAAATATTCAAAGGAACTACAAGCAACAGTATCTAAAAGGACTGCATAATTCACACAGAACTATGTGGCAGGATTTACTTTAATTAATTTGCTGGATTTTTTTTTTCTCTACATTTTTTTTTTTTGGCTATTACTCTATCTGTTTTGGTTTCCAGTTTCTTTGTTTCTCACATCTGGTGTATAATCACTGGCCAGCTACAGAGAATATTATTCAAATGCATGACTAGTTTAACATAAATAGTGCAATTACAATGCTTACATTGGAAACCTTTATAGGAAAATTGTGTGATGCTGGAGGTGTATCTGCTTGCAAAAAGAATCAAGATTTTTTTTAGTGGTCAGAACATCTATTGTTATATAAGTGTCAAAATATCAGATACCATAAAGTCTTGTGTAAAAGAGGTCAGACTTATGAGGATATTGATTTTAAAATGCTTCCTTCTCAGGACTTCAGAGAATAAAGTTTTCAAACTTTTATTTCTCTTCAATAGATATTTTTGTTCATGGAGTTTCTATTTCTTTATTCAAAATTTCCTGATGCAACATTTCCAATATTGTGAGACATTTTTCAGAGCAAAGAGAACTATTGGGTCATGGAGATTGCTCTAATGAAAGGTTAGGTCTCTAAATGTTATTAAATCTTATTTTTTGAACCTCAGTCCTGCTGTAGGTATGGAGTCAGTATCACATAATGTATTTGTGGTACATCAGAGAATCAAAATCAGATCTTGAAAATTGCACACTCTAATCCTTATACTGTTTTTCCCCTCTTGAGAAAATTTGTTGTGATAGCATCAATAGCAGTTACTGGTTACAGGATGAAGAGAGATGTGAAAGCTGTTTGGACTATATGCTAGGTTTAGTCTCTTATCTACAAAACTGTAATGGAAAATATTTATAAAGCATTTGAATTAAGTTCCTAGCCTGTTGGTGGAGAGAGGGAGAAGTCACACTAAAAACTGAAAGATTTATCCAGAAAATACTGGGAAGCCTATAGGCAAAATGATCCTATATTTTCATAAAATTATGGAAAGAGAAGATGTAGTGAAAAAGGCTGGTCATTGGTGCACCTTATGAATCACATGGTTTTAACTGTTTTTTCTTTAGAGATTAAAACAATTGGTCCTGTCTTTTGCTCAGTGTCTTTTCCTAGGTTTTGTTTCATAACACATGGTGGTTTCTTATTTATTTTTCCTTTTTTAATTTGTCTTGTTTGGAGAAATTGAAATTCTGAGAATGAGATAGGAATGGGAAAAAAAATATGCTGTAACTTTAATCAGGGTGGAAGATGTTTTCTATGAGCCCTCTCAACTTTTTGTCAAGAAAGGGAAGGCTGTAATATGGTTTGTCAACTCCTTGACTGAAGTGAATGCCATCATTGCTAATGAACACAAGAGCCAAAGTTCTCTCTCTCAAAATGATTACTGCAGAGTTAAGTACCATAAATATGATGCTTTGAGGAACAGAAGCAACTAAGCTCACTTTCCTATTGATTTGTATATTGAGTGTGGGTTTGTGTGTCAGATTCTCTCTATCAAATGTAAGGGTTCTATACTATAACCTCTCCCTAATACAGTTTTTCTGCTTTAGCTAAGGTTCTGCTTTTATGATTCATAGAAACAATGTCTTGCACTCTTCCATTAATTATGGAGAGATGGGACACAGGGTCTAAAAGGTGATAAGAGGCTTCATGCATACACACACACACACACACACACATAAGCCTTAGGAAATGAAGTTACTTATGAACTCTTTAAAATCTTACCATTACCCTCCATATCTTCATAAATTAATAACAGGAACACTTTAGTAGAACTTTGCAAAACTTTGCCCAAAACATTACCCTTTTAGATACATCTGTTGAAGAGCAGATTGAATCCGGACTGAAGGTTAAATTACAGCAGTGGGGGAAGGAATTTAGGCTTCAATCCAAACTCAAACATATTACATCAGAATTATCTCTGCGTTTTTTCTTTTAATCTTGTCTTCCTTCAATATGGTTAAGTAAGGAGGTTGAAATCTAACCTGATTTTTTTTTCAGGTTTTTTTCGGAAGAGGTGGAAATTAATCAAAACCAATACATGTTCACAACAGTCGTTGCTAAATCATAACTGTCAAACATAGAAACCTAATCTCACATGAAATGTAGTTCCAGCAAGCATCTTAAATTGCTATGGATGGAGAAAATCAGAAAATAATGTGTTTCAGAGAGGACAGAAGTGCAACTGGTAGAAAGCAAAAATATTACACAAGAAATGCAAGTTTTGGGGGACATCTTAATTTCTTCAATATTGAATGGTAAGGCTGACAAGAAAAGAATATATAACAGCAAAAGCTGTTTTTCAATATTTGGAGGTAATGAGCAGAACAGGGAACAGTTCATTTGTAAGGGAAGCACCAAATATGTAAAAAATATTCTGTACTATTTTCCTAGATAGTTGCAGACATCCAATTATGCCTCTTAAAAAACAGCAGCATGTCAACTACACAACTTAGAGTTCAGACTTTTAGAGCTGCGGATGACTATTAGTTTCTGCCCTGAATTCATACTGTTACAAACTTTCATGCATTATAGTTATTTTTGCTCATCAGCTTCTCTCCAGTTTAATTCATTATTTAACAACATTGACCATGTACAGTCAGACAAAAACTCACTGCACCATTTTTTGGCAGTAGCAGTGACTCCACTCTTGCAGAGCACTTGGGGAAAATTTTGTGCTCTGCAGAGAAATTTTGCACACTGATCTTTTTGAGCAGTGGAAGTCCAGTGAGAAAGAAAAAGTCCAGTATAGAAACTAGACCAGGATGGGTCAGTCATGTGAAATGGAGCTGTAAACCACTGAGGAAATCACTTTGTCTTAACTGCCTTTGTCTTCCCCAGTCTGTGCCTCCTGTCCTTTCCATGTAATTTCTTTATGGAACACTGGTCCATCAGTTACAGTTCTTGAATCTCCACTCCAATCCTGCTGTCAGTGATGGTTCTGGATGGTGGTGTTAAAGACGGGATGAAGGTGGTAAAGAAGTGCAAGATGTATTATAAAGGTTAAATTTAAAAGCATTGATACAAATGGTGCTTTCTCAGAGTCCAACCATTTCCTAAACAACTGGAATCAGTTTAACTCAAATGGAATCTTACTTCACTTTTGGGTCTCTTTCTGCCTCTACCATTTTGTAGAGAGAAATAACTAAATTTTCTAATTAAGCATGGTGTATTATAGCAACTTGAAGGTGGCCTAATTTTTACTCATTTCAAAAGTTCTGTTATTAATGAGAAATCCAGCCTAATTATATTTCCTTATGACTTCAAATTAAAAATGACAGACCACTGCATAACATGGAAATATTTTCCAGGTCAGGTAGCAACATTAACATGCACATTATTTATTTTTTCTGGCAACTAGCCTTTTCTTTTTAAGCTCCAAACTGATGTTAATTTAATAATAAAGGATAAAATTCAATGCTGCAAAAGCCTTCCTGTCCCATCAGAGCTGATACACATTTCTGAACCTACTCATTCATCTATCTTAAAACCCAAAAATCCCTTTGATTACAAAAGGATATGCCTTCTAGATCCTCTGATAGTGGAACATAGGGATTAAACACTTGCATCACTTGTATTTGAAAGTGTTATAATTGGCATTTGCCACATTCTGAGTTCAGAGCTGTTTTCCATGTAGAGTTACCTATGACAGGTTTCTGGGATTTTTTGTTGTTAGTGGTGGTGGTGGAGGATTTTTTGTTTGCTTTGTTGTTTTGGAGTTTTTTAAGAAAATCAAAATATTATTTATTTCTAGTATTTTGCTACAATCTAAATATATTTGAATAGCAGTAAACAAATAAAATTTTGATTCAAACTTAATTATTTTAATTATTTCGGGCAAATTGAAGTCTTTACTTTCCTGGCAAGTACCTTTTAACATTTTATTCATTCAAAGGCTCCAGAGGAGGCTTAGTGGAAAAGTGCCTTTATTTCAGATCTAACTTCTTCCTCCAGTGATGAGAAAAGAATATCCAAAATAATATCAAAGCAAGAAATCTGAATGCTCTATCAACCAAACCAATTAAATCATTCTTTCTGGAATCTTGCCGGAATTCAGCTTCTCACACCAGCTTGAGGTGCATCTACCTTTTCAGTACACAATATAAACTCATGGTTACAATGTTAGAGGCTGCAGATGTTCTATTTGGAGTCATGGGCAGTTCAGAAAGCTAAAAGTAAATTCTTAATAATAAGAGAGAAGTTCAGCAGGTATGGCTCCAGAAACAGGTGTGATAGATAATAATCTATTTATTAACTGTGCAGTTATTCTGTCTTACTTCTGCTCTATTGAGTAGTATACCCTAAAATTTCTTCTAACAAAGTAGAAGTGAAGCAATATAATTTTAAAATATTGAACTTTCAGGATCATTTGTTTTTTAAGAAAAAGGAATCAGGCATCATCAACAATTCAAATATTCTTTAATTTTACAAATTTCTGGAAGGAACAACATACAGCTTCATTATATAATCCAGTACTATGTAATTACTAGATAATTTAATTTAATTACTTCCTAATTAGTAGTACTAATTACTAGTAAATTAATTACTTACTATTTAATTCATTTTTTGAACACAGTAAAAAAAAAGCAACCCATATTTATTTAGTTTTTTTTCAGTAGGAAGAGTATTTCAAACATTTTATACATTCGTATCATCTCTAAACTAAAAGAAACATGAGTTAAATTTTAAAAGCATTAACGTCCTGGAATGGGTTTGGTTTTTGTTCCAAGTATTTCCTTCATGTGATTTAAGGAAGTTAAACATATTGTTACATATGTAGCATCTCCAATGGAAATAACCAGATGTAAAGTCCTTTTATGCTATTTCAAAACTTATCATATATGTCTTCCATTTATTTAATTACTGAAACCTCAAAGTTTGAATTTAAAGAAAATAACTGTTCTTTGTAGCCTCCCTGCCAGTTCAGTAAGCATTATCTTCATTTAGGAGGTCCTATGTGTCCTGTATAAGACTGTGTATTTTAATATGTTTTCAAAAGTGGATTCGGGTAGTCAACATATTTGTAACTCTTTTAAAAAGTTTGGGAAACTGATTTTTTGACATGGATGAGGTGAAATTCAAAAATTTGAATATATATATCGTGCATGGAGGTTTTGGTTTAATTTGAATCAAGGACAGAACTCGGCTCATGGTTCTGTCCTGCATCTTTTCTTGAAAACTAAACTGTTCCCTCAAGTCTGAGCAGACCTCTCTGCCCTCACAGGACACCACAGTGTTTTCCTCTCTGTTTGCCTTTATGAAAACAAGAACTAAAATAAATTTTTAAAACCATGTGTAATAATTTCTCCACTTGTCTTGCAGTTATTACTTGCTCCCAGGAATATTAGAAATCATTGCCAAGAGCATTTCAGAATATGGTTTTTAATTTTTTTATATTAAATTTAAAGTCAAATTATAAACCACATAGAAGAAAGGATAGTTACAGCTGTATAATGACACTGAAACTGCTTACATGCCTGAGAGGTAAGACAGGAAGGCTACATCATCTCATAGTGGGAATGATAAGTGCAAAATATTTTGGGAAATTCTTTCATATGAAGCAAAAGAGAAGATAGAAACAATTTCAAGAAACAGGTTGCACACCTTTTTCCTGCTCTGAAGTATGACTTACAGTGATGATGCAATTACTCTAAGGGGAGAGGATTGTATTCATCAGCTCATGGATGAGGGCTCAGCCAGCTCGTATCCTCAAAGATTTGTGTCTCCAGAAAATCTTGCCCTGAAAGGCACAACCTTTTCCTCTTCACTTTTTTGTACATGCATGCTTTTGATTTCTGTCTCTAAGGTCAGTAGCTTGGACATCAAGCTGTAGTCTTGATTGCTTTGAATCACCAATACATGGACATATTTAGTGGAAAACATCACAGGAATACTGCCATACCAAAGAACTCAGTAACTTCTTCAAGCAAAACCTGCCCACCCATGCCAAATGCTTTTCCTAATAGACTTATCATTTCAGTTTTCTAGGAAAACTAAATATCTTTTGTGAACAGATATCTGCATCTAAATCTTTAGTTTGAAATCTTAGGCAAATTTTGAACAAATTGGGTCACCAGATATTTTACAAATGTATTTTCTTTATGTAGATTTTAGTGAGAAAGTTTATTATATCTGACTTAATACAATCACCTTCAATTTATAAAGAAGGTCCTAAAATTTAAATCTTCCCCACACCAAGAAAACTCTACTATGGTACCTTGTGTCTGATTTTAAAAGTTCTTGTTTCTTATCCTCTTTTGTTGAGCTTTCAACTGCTCAGAGGAGCCTTTAGGTTTTCTTAACCATCTACACAAAGTTCCAAGAATTACCTGATAATCATTGCACTAGAAATAATCATATCTCTGAACAAGCATCTTGTAAAAAAAACAAACAAATGAGAAAAAGAAAAAACAAACAAAAAAAACCCCTAAGGTGAATACTATATTTGGAATATAGTATAACTATGTTCAGTTATCAACTGAAAAGTCAAGAATACTTTAGTAATGTAATTCAAAATTCCATGTACAATTTAAACATCAATCCAAATCTGAAACCTAGCTCTGAGTATGTTCTAACCACATGCTAGAAAATTCAGGCCATGTTGATTAAGTGACTTACATCATGATGTCCAGTAAAGTTGAGAAAATTAAAATGCACCTGGCAGATGGAAGTGTCTATCTATCAGGAAATAAACTCCTTTTTAAGAGAATTTGTTCTTCAGGGCAGGAAGCCTCTTAGAGGACAGGTGGAGTTTATGTTCCCTGGAGTTAAGCCAGTTAACCACACAAGAAGCAGCACAGATCAGTAATTCAACATGCCAACATCTGTGTTCACAGCAGTTTAAAGCACTTTAAGCCTATCATAAGCCCACTTGAGCAGGAAAAAGGATATAACAGTGCTGGACTCAGATAGATCACCTGCTTTAAGCAGTGGCAGAGGAAAAGGACAAGGAGGAGGAGGATGTGTTGCACTGGGAGGACTGACACAATGGAGTAAATGCTGCAACACATTAATGCATTTGAGCATTTGTGTGGTTTGATTCACCTTCAATCCAGATACTTCCACATTGAATTCAGGACATTTTTGGCAACCATGATCAGTGCCATGGTGTTCTGAAATGTGAAGAAAAGGAGACAGAACTTTAGCTGTTGTTTCAGCTATTGTGAATCATTGACTTAAAGGCAGTAATTCTAACAAGTGCAATTTATTATTCAGATTGATATGTATTACAGGAACAGTGGACAAAATTGTAATTCAAACACCATTATGAACAATAGATGTACCCATGGGCAGATGTTGAAATACTGTAATTCTTGGGGAAAAAGAGTGTAGTAAATTATTTACCAGCTCTTTCACCAATCACCATGCAAATCAATAACTAACCACATACAGACCAGGGTATCTACCTGATGGCAACATGACTATATAGATGTAGCAAAAAGAAATTTATCCTGCAGAATCTGTATGAGAGTAAACAAATAAAAGAGAGAATGTGACACTGTTTTTCAGTCAAGATCTGAGTTTGCCTTGGGGGCAGTTAGGAAATATTGCATAACTGTTATTATTGCAGTTGAGAGGCTTTTAAATTCAGCAAATCTCCAGCAGAAGTTAGAAAGGCAAATTAGCATTTATTGTGCCCTCCTGGTCAACATTCAGCATGGACCTGCTTAAATTTTGTGATGCATTCTGATCATAATACTTCTTTCTTTTATGATATAACTATTGTTTATCAGCAAAATTCCTTAAATAAATTGGCTTTAATATTCACCATCACATTCACCTAGAAGAAAAGCCACTGTGAGTTCTCTTTCTTTTATTATACATTTTAGCATTTCAGTGGGGCTTGCAGAAGAAGTTAGCATCCTCTTGGTGGTGAACACAGACCCTGAGAGAAAGATTTCTGCCAGTAGTTCAAAACCAGCCAGCTGGACAGTCTGGAATGTCAGTGAATATTCCTTCTCCAGAAGTGGTAGAACTTTCCAAGGTATAGGTGGTGCTTTATATAGGTGGTGTATAGCACCATTTACTTAAGAAAGTAAAGGAAGAATTATTTATGGGTACTCTTCTGTATTGACAAAGTCAAAAGGGTTTCCAGGGTTATAGATCAGGCTGCCTTAGATGTATTTGCAGGAAGACCTTCCAGCTTTGGAGGAGGGCAGAAGGAGCAGCAGAGAGTGTGGGAAGCATGGGGGGAGCAGGGTGGGGAACAAGCTGCACTCTCTGCTGGACTGCAGGTCATGGGGAGAGGGCAGGAAGGAGCTGCTGTCCTCAGCCACACACTGGAGCCTCACAGCATAATCGGCATGTTTATATAAAGTGTGTTTCCATCCCTGGAAATGAGAGGCTGCTGTAAACAGCAATGTGCCTTGAAGCCAAGGAGCACCTGGGGACTCTCGTTCACAGCATTGCAACAGCTTCATTTCATTCACTGCCACTATGAGAAGGTTCTCTTGTATTTCAGAGAAATGAATCAGAGCAAGTCTGGACTAGGGTTCCTAGAAACTCTATTTCTCTGGGTGTTGCTTTTGGGAAGGGCTAGGAAAATACTTTAATATCCACTGTAGGTGTTGACAGTGTCAATAGGGTCTGAAGCAAAATATTTATTCTTCCTGTATAGGCCTTTGAACACAGTTTCTAAACTCTTTTGAATGATCTCTATTTATTTCATGATAGGTTAGAGATTTGATTCAGCATAGAAAACACAGTGGACAGAGGAATATATGTCTTCTGTCCTCCAAAGCTCCTGTCAAATAACATACACAGTTTTCTCAGAACAGTCTTAAATCTAGATCTGAGCTAATATCAAAACTCTACCTTTCAGGAAATAACTGATTTTCTTATCTACAAATCATTCTTATGCAATACCTTTTCCTTTTTTGTTGTTTTTTTGTTTGTTTGTTTATTTGTGGGGGTTTTTTGTTGGTGTTTTGTTTTGTTTTGTTTTTTGGGTTTTTTTGTTTTTTAAGAAGAAATGAGAGGCAGTAATCAAGGTACCTGCCTGAAGAAAAAAGTACAAGCTGGAGATTTCTTCAGTATTTATACTTAGCACATTTAAAAGAAAGAAAATGTTTCTCATTAATTGAAAAACTTGTGAATGTAGAGTCCTGTTTTGTTATAGCAGTAAGCTCTGTTAATTTTCTTAGAGTTTTTTGAGGTTTTTTTCTTTCAGACTCCAAGAAATGCTGAAGTAGTTACTGGTAATTTAAATGAATTTCCCACCATTTTAAAATCTGAAATTCTACAGTATTTTTACACAACTCTGCCTATAGCCAGTAATAAGTAGCAATTTTCCATCTGGGTAGGGTGACATGACATCCAGATGGTACTGGTGTTTACTCTAAGGCTCTCTACACATCTGTCTTACAGAGAAATTAAAGTATTCTTTCTGCTCTGAACAAAAATTACTTCAGAATTTTCTGAACTATGAAAACATTATTTTCAGATTAGCAGCAGTCAAGACCTCTATTACTTCTTTAGGAAAGGTTATGACATATATCTTTGGGGACAATAAAGCCTAATTGCAAGGATTAAACTCTAAGCTTGCCTGTGTTGGATTGGTCTGCAAAGAGAATGTGAATGGGAAGTGTTGTTTCAGATAATGTGCTTGTTCCCATGTCACCCATTAGCCCACAGGCAAATATGCAACTGTCAAATCCTTTCTTTTGGGTTCTGACCTTCTGGGACACCCAAGGCATGGGACTGTGGAAGTGAATGGTGCCTACAGCAGTGGATACCAAGGGCTGCTCCCCCATTTTGGACAGTGAGTCCAAATTGGCTTTTGACAATGCTCCAGACCTGAACTTTCTTCTGCAGATGATGGCTCCTGACTATGAAAGGGCCAGAAGGAAAGGGATTTTGGCTGTGTTGGAAGTTTCACAGTGGCAATGAGTCATGCATGAAGTGCAGATGGGACTGGATTCCACAGGAGGCTCTGGGATAAGCACAGTAAACTTAATTTTATGTGAATCAGAACAACTGGAAGGTGGGGTGTTCAAAAATGCTTAAATTTCATTGCATGCAAGCACTGAGAAAGAGAAAAAACAGAGTTTGGTCTCACTGTGGAAAGGGCTGTGGGCCTACAAATAAAAACACTTTCACTTTTAAAATGCTTAGCCATGAAAACCTCTAACAACACACATATGGCTCTCTATTAGTTGTACTTTGCTACTTCAGGAGATGATGAGCATGGATAATGAGCATGTTTCTCATCTAATAGTGTCTGTATCCTGTCAGCTGGATGGCTAGTTTTACCTTTTGCAAAGGAGCATTGCAGGATTCTTTACAGTTATAATGGGTGTAAGCCAAACACAATGAGAACCAGACCACATCTCTGAAATAATACTCTTGTTATGCCTATTGAATCAGAAGCAGAGGTGTGTTTCAGAGAAATTACCAGTGAGACTGCTAAACTGAGATGTCTTGACTAAAACTCTGGACTTTGCTGCTAGCCTAGTTACCCAATGCTCTGTGAGTCTGTTGCAAGGTATGTCCTCCTCCTCCTTGTTCCCTCTGTGAAATATCCAGGCACTGTCTCCTACTGAATCCTTGTGTTGCAGCTATCAGAGCAGGGTCCACTAAGCACAACTGTAACACAACTACTAAGTAATAGTACATCTGGCCCCACACTTTGCCCTTACATGATTGTTTGCTAAGCAGCATTTAATAATGTTAGTGTTAGTCCCTTAATTATTATTTAGCCAAGCTGCACACACATAAGTCTTTTTTTATTCCCTAGTAAATTAATCTCTCTAGCCCCTTCATCCGTTTTATAGCTTTTCTCTGAAGGAAAAAGCTGGAGAGAGCCTAATAGTAAAGTAGCCATCTCTTTTTCATAATTCTTAACAGCAGTAAAAGTTTTATGTTATTCATAACCAATAAGTGATACTAGTGGTCAAACAGCTTTTGCTTGGTGCATTTCTAATTGTACTTCAGCTTTCCTCATACCTCCTTCTTACACACTGCTATCACTTCCCAAGACCTGGAATTAAAGTTTCCAGTCTTAGGGAAGTTTTGAGTGTGCCTCATCTGGCTCTCTACTGCTGTGTAAACTTTGACCAGCACTACCTTTGGATGCAGTGACTCTTGAGTGCATATCATATGGATCTACATGACTGAACATGAAAATAGCTAATGAGAAATAAGCTTTACATGAACTCCATGTTCATACAAACATATGAAGGGTTCTTGCCAACATTTAGGCCTGGTAGAAAGGAGTATATATGAAAATACATGAAACACCACAAGTTTGAATATGCAGAGGCAGACCTCGCTTATTAAACAATACATGAGCATTCTATCTTTTTCCTTAAAGATGAAATGAGAACACCAGACATAATTTTATATACTACTTTTAGAAGATTAACTGGATGAATTTGGGACTTGGCATGTATCATATGAAGGGTTCTTGCTAACATTTAGGCCCGATAGAAAGGAGTATATAATGAAAATACATGAAACACCACAAGTTTGAATATGCAGAGGCAGACCTTGCTTATTAAACAATACATGAGCATTCTATCTTTTTCCTTAAAGATGAAATGAGAATACCACACATAATTTTATATACTACTTTTAGAAGATTAACTGGATGAATTTGGGACTTGGCATGTACATCATTCATCACACATAGCACTCATCTTTAATTAACTATACAACAGTTAATAGTATTAAATGTTATATAAATATAAAAACCATAAATTATATTATAGAAACTATTACTAGTATAAACATAATACTGATAAAGAGGTGAACTGCAAAAATCTTGCTGAGCAAACAAAGCTCTATCTATATATTCTCAATCTTACATGTCTTTTTGCTCAGAACTTGCCATATAACTGTTAATCTCCCAAGATTCAAGGCCAATGAATATAGAACACCTAAACTATACCTGAGAATTTTCAGTAAGTAAAATATTTCTTTTGCAGTGGCAACAGTTACATTCCTTTAGATACAGGCAAATTTTGAAGAAGGTATCCATATCCTTAGAATGGTAGGTGATTCCTCACATGAGTGAGCTAGACCTCCTATCTAAGTTAACACCTGGTGATGGAAAGCTCTGTAAACAGACTGTGAAGAAGAAAGTAAATTATTTCCGAGTTAACTGCTGGAAACACAGGGGGAAAATGTCATTTTGCTGTGGAAAAGATCATGCTAAAGCTGCCAAGGGAGAAAACAGACTGGTATTGCATAAAGTACAGGAAACAAAAGCAGAGATATCAAGATCACTAAACATAACAGAAGAAATAAAAGTACTCCAGACAGTGTGTATTAATTGCCTGACTCCCTTTGAGACCATAGGAGTACATTCTGCTGCAGGGCTGAGTTCTTATGTAAAGTAATTAAAGACAAGTTTTGGCCAAATTCTTTGATGTACATACAACAGATTTTGAGGACATTTGTCTAAATACTCATGATTTCTGATTTGATGTTATTATTGTGGTAGATTAAGCTTTGAAGGCATGCATGCAGTCCTCAAGGGCTTCATATTGTTTTCTTGTAGCATATAAGTTCTCTTCAGGATCAGAGCCAAAGTAGTTAGTATTTTGTGGTATGTAGAACTCATAAAATAGTGATAGTGTGTATTAGAAAGTAAGTAAATGGCTTTCAGATACAGACATAATGCCTGTAAATATAAAAGCCTGTAAATACAAAAGAGGAAGTTATAATTTTCCAGAAATTATATTTATATTTAACCTGTAAGTCAAAATGCAATTACACATTTTTTATTATTTCCTTTAACACAGAAAACATGTCTCCACAGAGTATGAATTACTGGGCTTTTACAGGAAGTTATTGCAAAGACACTCTGAGACAAGACTCAATAGGTGAACTTTTCTATAGTATGACAAGCATTCTAAAATAGTACTTTATAAATGGGCTACAGAATTGAAGTGTTAGGTATAATCTTCCTTATGTAATCACTAAGTAGAATCATCATGAAGTATTAATGCATTAGTCAATAAAATAAGTGGAGATAAGGTCAAACACCTTAGGTGTTATCTCTTCAGCTATAATTGCCGCTATAATATGAGCTTATGAACAGCATGATACATCCTGCATTTTAGCAGTGAAAAGACTTTTTCAAGTAACAGGCTCTTTGAAGATAACAGTAAAATAAAGCAAAAATATAAGTAGACTCTAACTCTGACAGATGTGGTCATAGAGCTGCATCTAGAGTCTCTTCCTGGTACAAATTATCCCATTCTGTTACTTTTACATAAGTTACATGTCACAAAAAGACCAGAAATTGAAAAATTCTTGGCAACTTAGGATCCTTCATAATTTATTGGCTCCTTAGTAGGTCATTATACTGCTTTTTGAGGCCACCACTCAGCAATGGCTATTTAAAGAGGAGAAGCTGGCTAGGTCACCTTGGGTAGCACCAACAGCTAAAAGGCTTTGCTGTGATGTCATTTGTCATGTTTGTCATCTGGTTTCTCATCCTCTCACTGGTTAGCCTGATCTTAGGCTGGGGCCTAATCTTAACACAATTTACAAGATTGTAAATGCAATGTCTGTGCAAATAAAAGCACAAACCTACTTGCAGTCAGTTGCAAGTGCTTTAAGATGCCAGCCATGAAAAAGTTAGAGCGGGTTATAAAATTCATGACATTGAAAAAATTTACTCCAAAAGTTGAAAGATATTTGTGCTCAAAAAATATATTTAGACTTACATCAATAGAGAGGGATTTTTAATATTGAGGGTGGTTAAACTTTTATCAGTTGGGACCCTTTTAAGTGAAAAAAAAAAGTCACAGAGGGACTAGAAACTGTCAGTGAATAATGAGAGTTGCTGATTCAAAATGTTCTATATTATTTTTCTGCCTATTGACATTCCTTAACAAAAGTAGAATACGCTAAAAGCCTTCCACTGATTTCTCATTCCTATATCACTTTAAATGTATTAGGATTTGATGAACTGTAATCAGCAATCAAACCACTGAAATGTATTTTTCAGTACAATATTATTTGCAACGTTACATTCAAAGTTATACACAATATTATGTAGCAATCATTTAAGGGGATTCACTTAGGAAAATCCATTTGAAGTTTCATTGACTTCAAGAATAGGCTTGATAAAGGTTTGATCTTGCAAGGAGCAACACTGAGATCCACCCAGGTACCCACTGCTCTGTGAACACTGAATTTGTTAAACTTCCTAAGAAACTAGGAGCAGGATTTTCTCTTCTTCATACCCCATCTACTAAGTATCAAAGTTATCAGTGTTGTACTGTAAAGAAATATTATCAAATGCAGTGTCTTGGCAATCTTGACTTCTAACTGGCTGTTAGAAAAACAAAACAAAACAAAACAACAAACCAAGAGAAAAGACATTTTCATAGCATTACAATTTTCCTGAAAATAGTTAAATAATATTATTTCATTTATAAGATGTAATTTTGGAATGAGCTGCAATCTGAAGACAAAAGTAAAGTTTCAGTTTTTAATCAATATGACCTAATTAGTCAGGAAGTTTCCACTAGGCTCATCAATTGGAAAGCCTTATTGCCTATTTTAGAAGAATGAATGTGTCTTGATTGCATTGTGTTTCTTAAATATTTCATTAATGCTGAGTTGGGAACATTTGTGTTCAGCAGAAATTAGGATCTAAACTCTTATCTTCTGCAGAAGAAGAACAAATGGAAAAGACTAGCTTACCTAAGCAATCAGGATGATTACTATAGAGAATGATCTCCTTTGGAAGAGAGACAAAGATTGGCCTGACTCTTTCACAAGGATGGATCAACCTCCTTCAGTGCCACTGGTAACAAAAACTCTGTGACATCTCTGAAGATCCTGATGAGAATGGATGTAACCATGTTTTCAATTTTCTCCCATGCCATTCTGTGTATTATAATGGGCAATTATTTTCTCCTTAAGGCTTAGTTCTATTTTGTCATCTCTTTAATAGGCACAACTGACTTCTAATAGAGAGAGCAAAGCTTCTCTGGAGATAAAAATTTCCTCTTGTAATTTGAGACTCCACCCTCCAGATTAAATTTTTTTTAGAACAGCAACTGGCATGTTGAAAAGATTGTTTAATTCTAGTCTAACACAGCCCTTCAGAACTTCAGACACGCTTAGAAACGCACAAGTTTTACCTTTCATAGATAATTCAATATTGCCAGGCAAGATTTTTTGGCATGGAAGTTTAATCATCTGTAAAACTATTTGTATATTTTAAAATTTCTAGTATGGGCCTTAGTGTGAGTTTTGCCCAAGTCAAAACACTGTCTCAAACAGTATTTAAATTGGAATAATGAATTTAGATAGACCAGAATCCATTACCCACAGGTAATTTTGTGCAGTTTGTTTTGAATGGTAAAAGAGTTTACTACTATGGACTTTGTTCTGTCAGCTGGCTTCAGTGCCAGAGGTCTGACACAAGTCTTTCACTAGCCTTGTCCCACAAACAGATCCCATTTGTCTATAGCAACTTGACCTCTTCCTCCAGTCCTGTGACTCTTCCTTTTCCCCAAATTTTTTTTCAATAAATCTGCTTTCCTGTTCGTCATTAAAATAATTCAGGAATTCCAAGAAGAATCTTCTTAGAATTATAAGGAAAAATCATAGGAAAATAAAAGAGTTCATCAATAATTAAACAAGAAATTCAACCTTTGCGCATATGGAGCATGTCCAGTAAAGGACAATAAAGCTGGTGAAGGACCTTGAGAGTGAGTCGTATGAAGAGCAGCTGTGAGAGTTGGGGTTGTTCAGCCTGGACAAAAGGAGGCTCAGGGGGAACTTATTGCTTTCGATAACTACCCAAAAGCAGTCTGTGGCCAGGTGGGGATCGATCTCTTTTTCTGGAAACTAGCAATAGGACAAGAGGACATGGTCTCAACACGCACCAGGGCAGGTTCAGGTTGCACATCAGGAAGAATTTCTTCACTAATATTGAAAGGGTTGTCAAGCATTGGAATGGACTGCTCAGGGAGGTGGTGGAGTCACTGTCTCTGAAGGTCATTAAAACATGAATGAATATGGCACTTAATGCTATGATTTAGTCTTCATGGTGGTGATTGGCCAAAGGTTGTACTCCATGATCATGGAAGATTTTTTCAGCCTTAATAACTCTATTCTATGATTCTATTCTATGATTCCTTGTTCCACTGATTGCTGAGAGTTTGGAAGATTTACAAAAGAAACATTGCTTCATCATTAACGTCCTCTTTACTTTTTCTGAATCATGTGCAATGGTTAGAGGAACCCGACTGTGCCTGTACTGCTGCTCTACTGTTCTATAAGAACCAAAAAAATACTTATGAGAGAGATATTATTGTTTTTTATCATTGAGAGGCATAGGAATTTTTATTACATGCGAGCATCATAAAGGGTAGAAAATCTTGTAGTCTACTGTATGAAAATCCATCTTGCTGATTAGCAGGATTATTGTGTGATTTTTCCTGCAGTAATTATCCGTCATTAATGAAAGAGGAAAGCAGGAAACATTCATATCCTGTTGTACAATAGACTAATTTGCAAAATCTGTTAAAGAGGAGCTACAGTAATATAAAACATCAATCCTAAATATGAGATTAAATATTAATGTTTTCTTTTTTTACAATACTTTTTAAAGACAATTCCAAAAGATGTATCAATATACGTGCACCTATTAAACAGTCATGCACTGCCGGATTATTAGCATGCAATAAATATTACAACTAAATATGTTTTCTTAGTGTCACATAAGATTGGTGAGAGAAAATGCAGAAAAAGTAGCAAACCCACATCTATTCCAGATTATATGGCTGTGAACTAGTATGATTTATCTAAAACCAGTATGTAAATATATATATTCTTATAACAACAGTATTAGAAAAGTATGTGGGATTGATATTGTGTTTATTAAGATCTGTAGGATGTTGTATCTGTATAATATTGTAATGGACTAAAATATTACTCTTGCGGGGGTTTTTGTCGGTTTTTTGGGGGTTTTTTGCGTATGTTTTATTTTAGTTTGTTTTGTTTTGTTTGGGTTGTTGTGGGGTTTTTTGGTTTTGGTTTTGGATTTTTTTTGTTGCTAGGTTTTTGTTGGTTTTTTGGGGGTTTTTTTGTGTATGCTTTATTTAGTTTGTTTTGTTTTGTTTGGGTTGTTGTGGGGTTTTTTGGTTTTGGTTTTGGATTTTTTTTGTTGCTTTTTGTTAATTTGTTTGTATTGGCTGGGGTGTTTTGATATTTTTTTCCATCCAGCCCTTAAATTCCAGATATTATTCCCATGACAGTGATTGAAGTCAAGAAAATGCTTTTTCATAACGTTGAATCATAGTCTTCACTGTTCAGTTTGTTCAAATCATTTGGACAAGCCATTTGTCTCAAAACCATTCATTTCTACATAGTAATTTTATGTTTTAAACTATGAGTTTGACACAAATAATTTAGTCTTTTCAAAATAACTTAAATATAATTTAAATTTAATTTCTGGTGCATTTTAATCAATATGTACACATACTAGCAAATCAATTTTTGAAACAGCATTTTTTGCAATGGTCCAGTGAGTTTTGTTTGCCTTTTCTTTTCTTTTTACAGGAACAGAGGGTCACCCAGGATACAATTCACATAAAAAAAAATAAAGGTCATCTTCTACTTGCTTTGTAAAAGGCTGCACTCTCTCTTTGAACTCTCACAACACGCTGAATTGTGTATGGAATCCAAATTTACTTTTTAAGCTAAACTAAAGAAATTATGTATCTAATTTAAAGTTTTAGTTGACAATTATATAGTTCATTAACTAACATTTTTGGTTCTGTCCATACAGATAACAACTGACAGATTTCATTTAGAAGATAATGTATATGGTGAGACTTTAAAGATGGGTTTTGCCATTTCAATATGTTTCTCACAAAATTTTTTAATATTTGTGGCTAAGCTATTTAATAATAAACTTTCTTACCATATAGCTAGGACACAGAAATATTTACACAAATAAATTTCCCTATTATCATAGACTGGCTATGCACAGATAAAAAACTACATATGTCTCTGAACTAGACAATTTTATTGCATTTTTCTGATTTTAAAGCTTGCATTATAGAATACAAACAAACATTTCCACAGTAGGTAGATTCACCCTGACCATAAATCACAGAAAGCTACAGTAGAGTCATTAATTACTACCAAGAAAAGATAGTTCATATTAGGAATCTAGACATCTATAGTAGTGTCAATCTTCAGCTCAAACCTGGATTTAACAAAAAAGCTTCTCTCATTTTACTCAGTAGTTTTGAGTGTCTTTTAAAGCTCAGGAGCCTCACTTTTTGTTGTAGACACATTTAAATCCATGAGGAAGATTTTCCAAGAAATGGAAGCAGCTCAATTAACATTGCTCATCTTGTAGATCAATTTCCCTCTTGTCCTGTCTTTCCCTTTCCTACTGATAATATGGAAGATGACTTCCAGAAGAGAAAACACCTGTTTGAGCAAAGAACTATTGAAAGCTCAGCCCAGAAATGTACATTACTGTCATACAATTTCATCTTGTCAAGGGTACCCCAGAGCTGCAGTTGTCAAATTGGGGTGCCTGCACCCAAGAGGTGCACAGTCCATTGGGGATAGGGAAGAAAATGGGTTTAATGCAACTAATAAATAAAACATTTAAAACATTTCCTCTTTATCTTATTTTTTTTTAATTTTCCAAGGGGTTTGTATGTATTATAAAGGACATATAAAATATCACAGTAGTAAATGTATGTACTTTATAAGGAAATACATATGTAATATATTGACAGTTGTGCTCAAAACTTTTTTAATGATAGGGATGTACAATCAAAAATTTTTGGAGATTATTGCCCTAGGGGACCCCTGTGTGATCACAGAACCGCCCAAAATCTACAAGCCAGGCACCTAGCAAGCTATATTTCTTCTACAGATCTCGCTCCTCCAGCAACAAGAGTAACTGGATTGGGTTGCTGATATTCTAGCCCCTCCTTAAGGGGATTGTCCCAAAGTCCTCAGGATATACCATGTTGAAATTTTCAGCATCTTCATGTTGAATGTATAACAAAGAGTTTGGCATTGGTTATCTAGTTTTATGGATGTTCGGTAACAGTTCTTCTGTGTTCCTTTACCTATTTTTATCCTTCATTTTAATCTTGTTTGTCTTGACTGTTTCTGTACTCACACTGTTATTTTATACTCTTTGCCTTCTTCTTGTCCTGTGTTTCTCCCTATCTCTTTCTTTACTATGACCTCTCATTTCCATATACTCACTCTATGTGACTGATTCACCACAGAGCAACTTTCATTTCACATCAATGAAATAATTACAAACTGGTCACTAAGACAGAAACAAGAGTAAACAAGAAAAGGAGACTATAGCAAATGCAATGTTCCTATTATTGTAACTCCCATGTTTCAAATCACTTATGTGTCAGCTCTAAGTTAAAACTATAACCTTCTCAAGACAGATATAATTTTTCACTTTCACAGACTGTTATGTTATCTTATTGAACTATATAAATATTGGTGCATATTTTTATACACTATTAATAACTTTACATGTCACAATGTTCATCTGTCCAACTGAAGAGTGCTTAAATGTTTATGAATTTTATGAGGCAGGTACTCTTTTCCTAAAGAGTTCCTCTGTTCACTTCCTAAAATGGTATTTCTTTGGAATGCTGTGTATTGGGTAACTGAGGTAATTAATCTTGTTAGAAAATTGGAGTTAATAGCAACATCAATCATGCACATTTTGCACATGAAAAATCTCACTGGTATCACTCCCAGGAAGAACAAAGGAGAAAACATAGAATCATAGAATCATGGAGTGGTTTGGATTAGAAGGGACCTTAAAGACCACAAATGTCCAATCCCATATTGTGGCCAGGGAACCTTTCACTAGACCAGATTATTCAGAGGCCTGGTCTTGAACACCTCCAGGAATGTCGACAGTGTCTTTGGGCAACCTGTTCCAATACCTTATCACCCTTAATATCCAATCTAAACCTGTTCTCCTTCAGGCTAAGGTCATTCCCTTTTTCTTACATGTCCTCATGAAAAGTCCCTCTCCAGACTTCTTGTAAGCCCCCTTTATGTACTGGAACTATAACTTCTCATCAGAGCCTTCTCTTCTCCATGCTGAACAGCCCCAACCCTCTGAGTCAGTTTTGCAGGAGAGATGATCCAGCCCTTTTATTGATTTTGTGGCCCTCCTATGGACTTCCTTCAACAAGTCCACATCTTTCTTGTGTTGGGGACATCAGAGCTGGACACAGTACTCCAGGTGAGGTCAAACAGGAGTACCATAGAGAGGGAGAACCGCCTCCTTTGACTTCCTGGTCATACCGCTTTTGATGCAGCCCAGGATGTGGTTGGCTTTCTGGGCTGCCAACATGCATTGCCAATTCAAATTGAGTTTTTCTCCACAACCACTCCCAAGTCTTTCTCCCCAGGGCTAGTCTCGATCCATTCTCTTGCCAGACTGTACTTGTGCTTAGGATCGTCCCAACCCAGATGCAGGATCTTGCACTTGGCCTTGTTGAATATCATGAGGTTCTCACAGGTCCACCACTCAAGCCTGTCAAAGTCCCCCTCTGGATGCATCCCTTCCCTCCAGTGTGTTAACAGCACCACACAGCTTTGGCTTATTGCTAAAATTGCTCAGGATGCACTTGATGCCACTGTCCATTTCATGGATAAAATGTTAAAAAGTACTGATCCCAATATCAGCCCTTGAGGAATGCCACCCATCACTGCTTTCTACTTGGATATTGAGCCGATGACCACAACTCTCTAAGTGTGACTGTCTGCACAATGTCTTATTCACTGAGTGGTCCATTCATGAAATGTATACATTACAGGTAAAGATGTCATGTTGGACAGTGTCAAGGGTTTTGCACAAGAAGCAGGAAAGGAACCACTCTGTGCTATATGCTGCCTGATCTAGAGGCATGACAAAGGTTCAGCAGGAGCAGTGCCAGTAAAAAGGTTGAATAGGTGGTCCCAGCAGAGTCACAGTTAAATACATGTGTACAATATGAATAAAGAGATGGTCACGCACAGGTAGAAAACACAGTGCTTGGGCAAACATGAGCAGCACCAATGACATCTACCAGTTCCCCTCTCCCTTCCATCAGGATAAAAAACACTTAGTGGAAATATTTAAACAAATATGATATGGATCCCCCTACTAACTGGCCTGGACAGTCTGCACTGAAACTGGCACCTGGATCCCATTCCATCTAGGAGGACATAGGAGACATAGGAGAGCCATCCTAGACATAGGAGAGCCAAGGTCTGCAGCCTCACTCCAGCTGCTGATGCAGACTTACACACCCATGCACATGTGTGCACTGTGGATTCAATAACTGGTCAGCAACTGGTCTTATCCAGTAACTTCATCCAGTAATTTGACCTGAGATCCTCTCACTTCCTGTTGCCTTATGCACTGACACATGCAGACTGCGCCCTTGGCTGGACCCAAGAAGCCATGGTCAGCTTAGCACCTGGCTTTTCCTCCTGATCCCCCCAGTAATCAACTGGCAGATTCAGTGGTCTCTTTGGTGCCATGAGTCCAACTCTGGCCATTTCTATATGTGTTCCCCTTGCCTCACTTACCCACCAGTTCATCTTAAAGTTCACAAAAAAATATACATTGACAAGTATAACCACAAACTGTGCATACACTTCAGCCTCTGAACAGAAATGAATGAGGCACTAGGAGGAACTAGCACAAATCAGAAAAATGGTTGCAAGAATGTTATATTTTAGTGGTCCCCCAAATTAAGACAATCAGTATATTAACTTGCAACTGCTTAGGACCACCAGACTGAAAGGCAAAGCATGGTGGTTAATTCTCACTGCTCACAGATTTAAAGGGCTAGAAAGACTGTCATCTCATAGAGAACAAAAAAACTATCGAAAACCAGCACAAGACAATACAAAGAAATATGAGGAGGACAGGACCCTTTACTTCTATTCATTGCAAGGAATTCTGCTCACATCCCCTCAACACAAAAGTCTTGGATACTAAATGTTCTACTTGGACACATGGGCTTTTATAGGTTTTAACATGTGGGAGATACCAAGTGTGAATGGATGAAACAGGTTTAATGAAGTCACCTTTCCCTGTAGCACCTCAGGATAAGCATTGCCACATCTGTGTTGCTACAGCATTGCAGTATTTCCTACAGGCTGCAATGTCATCTGGCTTAGCCTCTCAGCTGCTGTGAATCCTCATTACTAGGCACACTAGAAATAACCTCAAGGACTTAAATGCTGAGCTTCAATTAATGAACTTCATTAGGTCCTTGACACATAAATGTTTTGTGTGGTAATGTCATGCTATACCAATGAATTTGCTTGTGGATCTGGCTGTGCTGCTGTCACAATTCATTCATTAAGAGAGATCTGTTCTGGAAACCTTGCCTGATAGGCACATTTAATAGGCAGTAATCATTTCTGTATTTGACTGCTAAAGACTTTGCAGAACCCTAAATAATCTCACAATAAATTCCAAATTTACATAAAGATAGATATACATATATATATATATAAATGAAATTTGAAAATTCCTCACTCATTTTCTTGTATTCACAGAGGTTGTGTTACTTTCATTGCATCATCCATGAGAAATACAGACAGTATTTCTCAATACTCAACAGACTCTGAGTCCTATGAAAGCTGAATATGAAAGCAAAATAAAGAAAATTTGGTTTGAGAAAGAACAGGATTTAGTCAAGTTGTTGGAGTTGAATTTAATGAAGTCCAATTACTTACTGAGCAGCCAGAGTGTGTGGGTGAATGAGGTTGTGCGTGGGAAGGTCTGAATATGTGTGTATGTATTATTTGTAGCCACCCTTCATGCAGCAGGTGGTACATTCTGCTTCCCTAATAAGAAACAGTTCACTCCACTACAAGTAAGTGCAATTTTCCTTTTCCTTTTCTCATTTATTTTGATATGCAGTCTTGGATTATAATGTGCAGCTGTAATAACAGTTAAAAATATCTCAGTGTACTAGGCAAAAAGTGCTGTGTACAGGTGACTCCTAAACTTAACAGGGATGAAGCACTGAAATAGCCCAAAGGCTGTACCTCCCTTGGTACCAGAAACATATTAAAACAGAAACAGCAGAGCATGCTAAAGGTTGGAATTGCTTACACAAAATGCTTTGTAATGCAATGTAATAGTTTATATTGCCTTTTCCCTCTCTTGCAAGAACGTTTTCCTCATAAATAGAATAATACTGTATCACTTGGACTGCCTTGCTGGCTCCTCACATGACTTTCTAGTGAATGGCACACTTTCTGCAGAGAAAGTGTAAAGTGTTTGTGGAGGTCAAGTGTTTAGGATGCTCTTCTTGGAAGTGAAAAGCCAAGGGTATGCACAGCTGTGTTGATAAAAGCTTGAGCCTTAGGTCCCTAGGTCACCAACTTTCACACTTACTGACTTACTGCCCTAATACTCATAAAAAGATACTCAGCTCTGGGAAAGATGAGAGAAAGCGAAAGCCTTTTTTTTTTTTTTAACACTTTCCCTACTCCACATATCTGTAATCTCCCTGCCCAACATGCTGGGTGCTGCACATCCCACTCTGTACAGTTTATACAGATATGAAAACAGAGTTTGCTCTGATTTTTTTCCAAAACAGTTTGCCTATTCCTCCTTTCCTACCTGTACATTTTCACAACTACTGATCACATAGCAGAACCAGTTCCTCCTCTACAGGCAGACCTAATTTTCTTATTAAAAACATTATGTTTTTTCCATGTTTATATTTTAGAGACTTGAAGAAATGTTTATATGTGCTTGCTTCCTTTGAGCCAAAACCAAACAATATTCATATTTCCATCTATGAGTCAGAGCAGCTTTCTTCAGTTTCAGGTTAATTGATTTTTATTGTGCATTTAATTTTCCCTGTAAAAGGAAGCTCCAAGTTCTTTCCAGTATATATTCTTATATACTCGTATTCAGCACACATACATACATAATCCTTCTTTTACTGTGTGACTTGTCAAGTTCTCACTCCACTCAAATCAATGACAAGAATCTACTGAATTCAAGTCCAGAATTTCATCCACAGTTACAGAAAATAAAGCTCTTTCTAGCGTGCAGTTCCGGAAAGGAACAGCCTCTTTTAGCAACAAACATGGCTAGAGTTCTGTCCTTTATTTGTGCGACAGAATTAAAGGCATTTTCTTGCCATCTGGAGGAAACATTCTGTTACCATGGGTTTGTTTTGAAAATTCAAGTTTGCATCCTGGATGCACAAGCAGAACAAATTTGGTTTTCAGACACAATAGCTTTATTCGCATATTTGACAGAGCCAAGTGTAACATGTTGCTCTATTCACTGCTTAAATTTCTTGGTAGGTAGATTTGGTCCCCAGTATTGGGACTAGTCCAGGTTGCTTTCTTTTTCAAAGTCCTCATTTTCTCATCACAAAACTGCTTAAGGAGGGATGTGGTTATTTTCTGTTTAGAATCTTTTGCACTGATTCTCTTCTTAATTACAGGTCTCTTTTCCAGACTTTACCAGCCGTTGCTTTAAGAGAAGATAAACAAACCCACTTGAGACCACGTTCAGGAAGATGGAATAACCATGCATGAGTTCTGGAAGAAAAGTAAAATCTCCCTGTTAGGATATAGTGAGATTGTGGTTTAAAAAAAGGTTAAGGTAGATGTATTTTTCTTATGTATCGAAGCTCTCCTACAACCCTTACAATAAAATCAGTAAGTGTACAGAGGGTAACCGAGAGAAGCCCTGGGTTTAAAACTGAATAAAATAACAGCGGCAAGTTAATATAAAGAAAGTGATCATCCCATTTTATTAAGTCAGCAAGGAACTCCAATTTAAAAGCGAAAAGTGAAAGAATTAGCATCAGTTTCTCATGCTAGGCGATGGAAACTGCTGCACGCAGAGCACACAGTCTTCTTCTTACACCTGAAGCCTCATCTTGTATGTTCATGAAGCAGACCTCAGCTTCTGTTCTCTGTCTTAGCTGGATGATTTCACTCAAAGTCCCAGTACAAGGTGCAGTACAATGTAAGACCACAAGTCTTACTGGCATCCAAATTCTGTTTTCTTGTGTGGATATTACAAAGGGCTTTTGATGCACTGAAAAGCAAGAAAATTTTAATAATGTTAAAGAGAATTTATCACTTCTTCTTCGTAGCAGCCTTAGACCATTCTTTCCAGAGCTTTGCTCTCAGGATAACATGTAAACTCAATTCAAGTGCAATAATTTGTGGTAGCTACATTTTCAGAATTTGCTACATTTTGTCTGACCATATGACTTTACATTTCAGCCAATATTCAGATACCTGAATATCTTTGAAATTTGTGCCCAATAAAAATAAACTATTTTTTAAACCAGTGATTGTTTGTAACTTCCCTTCCTCCCACCCCTAACTCCTTACTATTTGGACAGATTCTCTGTGTTGGAGTGTGATTTGGGGGAGTTTATGCTTATGGCTTTCACACACATGAGCGAAATGAGATTCATGTTCCCTGTGACATCAGTGAGATAGTCTTGATATACTCTCTGTCTTGTACATTTTATTTTGCTAGAGGTAAAGCTATTCCAGCTCACTTTTTTTTGGAAACACTGCGAACAAAAAAATAACCAGAAATAAACACCTCTACTGAAGATCCATAAATGAAGCACATTAGGCTAATCTATGCTCTGAAACATGTCTTCTGATTTTTTAGGGCACAACTATCTTAATTTTATATCTACTTTTCATGCTATGTCCTATGTGCTCGTCTTGCAAGCCACTGTATGTTTTAGGCAAAAAAAAGAGGTAGGGATGTGTGCAGAATATTTCTTCTGACTATGGGAGCTGGTGTGGCACGAAGATTGATGGATATTGTGGCTAAATTTTTAAATGGGAATTGTTCACAGCCTGGGCACACCAGACCTGCTCAGACAGACTCATAACACCTGAGAGACACAATTTCATTGTTAGCACTAAGATTAGAACCAAGATCTTGCTACTGTGAAAGTCTTTGCTTGAATAATTAATAATCTGGGAAAACAACTAGAGGGCTACCGATGTAAAGTTGGTGGGAAAAGCCTCTGAAGAGCTTAGATGTAAGAGAAAGAAAGATTTAAAGGAAATTTCTGTAATTCAAAGGACATTATAGTAAAAGGAAAGTTGCCTGAAGAAGACAGTGTAAGCAACACTGACATATGACCAGTGTCATTCTTGCATATCATATGCTTTAATATCCTTTTAACTTTTGTTTTTAATTGTTTTCTTTCTTCTCTGGAACATATCCCACTTATCAATTTTCTTGCAATATAAAGCAGGCACCAGAGCTGAGCACACATCCCATCTTAGCAGTAGCAGGGATTCTCACTGGTAGTGCTACTAGATACTTACCACTGCTACTCAGCATTCAGCTCTCTGTATGTAATTCCTAAAAATCAGAGTGCTACTCTGGACCTCACGTCCAGCAGACTCTATTATGACCTCTCTCAGACTCACTTTGTTTTCTAGTTTTCATATTGGATGCCTAACATACATTCTTTGCTCCCAGATGTATTTATTGTCTTACATGAAGGAAGACAGAATCATATGGACTGGGCCCAGTTCACAAGGTGATCCAGCTTTCTACATTAGTGATTTGTATTCCTCATTATAATCACCACTCCATCAATCTTTGTCAACACTAAACTTTATCAGTAATGATTTTATGTCTTCCATGCTACTGAAAAATGTTAAATACTGTACAACTAAGAATAGATCACCATGGGCTCCAGTAAAATCAGAAGAGTTGATAGTTCTTCAGAATGACATTATGAGAAATGGAGTTTTAAATCCATTTAAAATAATTTTTGTATGGGATTTCTGGTTTAAAATCTAGTAAAGTTAAAATGTGAGACAAGAACTTTCAGCTTTATCAGTAAAATTTGTGATTTTAATTTCATCATATTAATTTGAAAAAATATTTGATGATAAGCATCTGGTGTTGTTTTTTAAATGACCCTCCTTTAATAGCAGTGCCTTAATTACTACTTGGTGCTAAATGAAGAGAACTTGATTAACTGAGAACTAAATGCCAGTAATTAAGGCTGACTATTCAGGTCCCTCTCTGAGGATTTAGATGCCTTTTCTGGACTTTTAGATTGTGCTGAAAGCTAACTCTGGAGGTACCTAAATTCCTCAGAAGTCTAAGTTTTTATTAGTAAAGATATCCCAGGTGCTGAACATGTACTGCAGACCTCATGCAAAGCCATAAATGGCGTAGCAGAAGTGAATTATTCCTTGTATATATCAGGAACGTTCAGGAGTGTTGTGTTTCAACGTTTATATCATCTCATGTTTGTTTTAATATATTTTTTAAAAATGTGTTTTATGGTTCTGCCTTCCCATATAGACTAATGTCTCTTTAACCCAACAGCCAATGCTTAGAGCAACTAGACCCTGAATGAGGACACTGGTTCAGATAGTCCCTTGGGAAACAGTCCTTAATAACAAAGGGGTCCAGGAAGGCTGGACATACTTTAAGAAGGAAATCTTAAAGGTGAAGGAACAGGGTGTCCTTATTTATCAAAAGACAAGCCAGCAGGGAAGAATGTCTGGCTGAACAAGGACCTTTTGCATGAACTCGGGGAGAAAAAAGAGTTTACAGCTTTGGAAGAAAAGGCAGGCAACTCAAGAAGAGTGCAAGGGTGTCCTTAGGTTATGGAGACAGAAAATTAGAAAGGAGAAAGCTCAGCTAGAACTAAATATGGTCACAGATGTAAAATATAATAAAAAGTGTTTTTATAAATGCATTAAAAACAAAAGGAGGGCTGAGGAAAATGTCTATCCTTTCTTGGATATGGAGGGGAACATGATGGGTGAGAAAAAGGCTGAGGTACTTAATGCCTTCTTTGCCTCAGTCTTTAACAGAAAGTCCAGGGCATCTGGCCCTCTGAGCTGACAGACAGGGACAGGGTGCAGAATGGAGCCCCTGCAATCCAGCAGGAAGTAATTAGAGGCCTGCTGAGCCACTTAGACACCCACAAGATTATGGGGCCAGATGGGGTTCATCCAAAGATACTGAGGGATCTGGCAGAAAAACTCAAGTCGCTGTCCATCATTTGTCATCAATCCTGGTTATCTTGGAAGGCCCCAAATGACTGGAGGTTACTCAGTGTGATGTCCATTTATATGAAGATTTGGAAGAAGGATCTGGGGAACTACAGGGCTGTTGATGCTTTATTAATCTCTGCAACTACCTGAAAGGAGATTGTAGCAAGGTGGGGGTTGGCCTCTTCTCCCAGAAAACCAGCAACAGGGTGAGAGTCTCAGCTGCACCAGGGGAGGTTCAGGCTGGACATCAGGAAGTGTTGCTTCACTAAAATGGTTGTCAAGAATTGGAATGATTTGCCCAGGGGATTGTTTGAGTCAGTCACCCTGGAAGTATTTAGGAAATGTCTGAACATGAGACTTAGTGCAATGGCTTAGTCGATGTGATGGTGGTTGGTCAAAGATTTGACTCGATCTTGGAAGTCTTTTCCAACCTTTTCTATGATTCTATGAATTTATGACTATTTATCCACTGAAATCTAAGAGGGAGTCCAAAACTCCCCATCACAATCCTTGTTCTATTCGGGTCACCCATTGTGAAACAAAGCCCTACTTTGTCCCTTAGATTCAAGGCTTCAGAGTTATCTGTGACCAGATGAGTCCCAGAAGCTGACTGCTCTTTTGGAGATAGGTGCTTGTGTGCCTGATTTCTACAAAAAACTATTGGCATATCTTTACTAAAATGGTTGTAATAGGGGTATGTTTAAATATTTCTTTTCTCTCACCCCTTTGAAGCAGACCCTAGCCACTGTGTTGAATGTACAGACATGTTCCACTCATTCCATTTTTGATGTTTAACTTTTCATTTTTCTTAAACACAAAGGTAGAATAAAGGTGTGCAAGGAATTTAAAAAAATGTTCTGTTTACATGAAAAAAATTACATCTGCAGATGCAGACTTTTCTATGTCACCTGAAAAATTCAGCTTAGAACACACAAGGACATAGTCTCAGCATCAGACACACACTCTGGGGGCTTTGGGGTGTGCAAGTATGTCATGTATCTTAATAGGAGACTCATAAGTGACTTACAAATGAGGCTACTTAAGCAAGACAAATGTAAGTAACTTCCTTAACAATCAATAGCATCACAAAGATCTATACATTACTTTAGACATTTAAATTACTTTGCTGTATAGGTAGATATCAGCTGTACACACAGAGATATGATCTGGTAAAAGTGTTTTTTCACTTTTTAATATGGTATATATATATATATATTTATATGATTTTTGTCCAGATGTTTCAATTTATTTGACATTTCATGGTCTTGGCCTTGCCGTGATTTCCCTTCCTTTCTGGATCTGTCCCTCTGTTTAGCTGCCAAAGGAATACAGCTGACATCTAAGAAGTTTCCTTGATGTATCTTAAATATTCTTATTTATCACTTGCTGTTTCACCTGATGGGATCAATCTACCCTTTTGATGTGCATTGTAACTCTTCTCTCAATTATGCCCTATCCACTGGAAGTTTAACTGCCAGCTAAGGCAGCACTTCCTGATGGCATCCCTTGGGTAAAACACAGCTGCAGTATGTTTGAACTGTTTTCTTTCACATCTGTCTTTCTGTTCACTACATTGCTTTTTCTGATTTAAAAAGAAGATTGTCATTACAAGGAGCAGCAAGCAAAGCATCCTGTCTCTCTTTAGCATTCTGATTCTTTGGTTTGAGACAGACCTTGACTCCTATTCCAAGAATAATCTGAAAGTCGTTTAAGGTGACTTTCCCATTTAAACAATATTAGGCAGTATTTTTTTTTTTTTTAATTTATACTATTCCATAGTGCTCTGATCTTACTACATTACAGAAATGACAACTGAACCTGAAAAACAGGGAGGTAAAAGCACGTCGAAAGAGCATTTTACATACATTCAAATTCTGGAGGGAAAAAAAATAAAATCAAAGGTTGATTCTGGGCACCTTTCTTTTTTTCAGTCCTTTACAGTACACTGCTGAATCTTTTATAAGTGTCTTTTCTTGTCATACAAGGACAGCAGTTCCTCTAATCTTAAACAGAGTAACTATTAACAATCAAATACACTTACATGCCCCAACCAATAGACACAACACATAAACAAGACAAATTAAAGCAGATTTTTTTAAATCTTAAATTTAACATAATAATTTTTTTTGCATAAATTTTTCTTCCATCTCCCTAAAATATCTTGTTTCTAAAGTAATATAAAAGCAATCATCCTATAATTTGCTTAAGAACTTGAAGATCAAGGCAGATGCAATATGCACATCTTCCCCCTTCCTTGTATTTGGCAAAATGGTATACAGGGATGCTATCTTGTAAGCTGACACTAATATCCATCCAGAATAAGCAGGTTAGGAAGGCTCTGTAGAGGATCAGGCTTTCTGTCAGGTCAATGGAAATAAATGGGAACATTCATTCTATTATGAAATAAGCATATAAAATAAATAGCATTATTCTTTTATAGAGGATGTCTGTCCATATAGAGGATGTCCTTATCTCCCTTCTCCATGTGTCTACTTCAAAACAGAAACACTGAAAAAAATCTACATCACTACTTTAAACTTTGCACCAAAATACGTTAAATGAAATTAATGTATTTATTCAAAAGAACATACCCAAAGATAATCCAAACAAATATAAAAGTTGTTACCAATCACTTCAATAAAAACAAATCCTTAGACATAAGCATCACCAACTAAGGTAAGGACTCACAATGGAAAATTACAACTACTTTTGGGTTTGCCCTGACTTCTCTTAACATCTTTATGAGCATCATGTCTAGTCCCAGCCAGAAGATCTATAAATAGTTCCTGAACTCAAAGTCTGAAGGTTATGGAATGTAGAAAGCCTCTACTTCCCCCTGTACAGTCATTCAAACAGTTATGCTTTAGGGTTACTTGCTAAAGCAGGCTCTGCAGACAAGGCAAGATTTAACTGACAGAAACATTATTACAGGCTGATTAAATATTTATAATTTACACATGTGTGATTATTTAAAATGCTTCTGTGGATCAAAATGTTAGACCTAATGAGGTGGAACAATTCACTGCATCCAAGACATCTAAGCTGGAAAGATATTGTACAGCTGGGGGGAGAGATGCACTTTCAGAGGGGTATTCAGATCCTCTGATTCATACCTCTGGTGATGGTCTCTATCCATTTTGGCTTGGAATTTTTCAGTTTGTTTCCCACTAACAAGAGAGGAGAGGGAGGAATTCAGAGTTTATAATGCATATCAGCCTTTCAGTCCTTTGAACATTTTCCCTTTCATGTACAATCCCTTGTTTGTTTTGTGCATTTATTTTTTTTTTTCTTCTGTACACATTGGTGAAAAGATATATAGCCATTAAAAAAGCATTTTTTTATATTACTTCCATTATCTGAATGATACCTGCTTTAGAGAAAAGGCTGAGAAAGTTGGAATTGTTCAGCTTGGAGAAGAGAAGGCTTCAGGCAGACCTTAATGTGGCCTTACAATACTGAAAAGGGGCTGCTGAGAAATATGGGCAGAAACTTTGGGTTTTTTTGTAGTTTAAAACCATTACTACTCATACTTTTGCAATTGAACTTTTGGTTCAATTGCAAAAGTATGAGTAGTAATGGTTTTAAACTACAAAAGAGTAGATTCAGATTAGCTGTAGGAAAGACATTCTTTACTATAAGGGTATTGATACATTGGAACAAGTTGCCCAGGGTGGAAGTAGATGCCCCATCTCTGGTGACATTCAAGATTGGGGTGGATGGGGCTCCAAGCAACATGATCTAGCGGACGATGTCCCTGATTATTATAGGAGATGTTGTGCTTGGTGGCTTTTATTGGTCCCTTTCAATCCAAACTATTCTATGATAGGTATCAAGCTAAATATTCTCAGTGCTGCCTGGTTGCAGCTTGTTCCCTTTGTCCCCTAGGGGCAGTGTCTTCTGCAAGGTGTCATTATCACTAGCTCTCCTTAGAAACTCACATTCTTCAATTACTTACAAAAAAAAAATTACCTTATTAATTTTATTGATGCAAATGCTCAGAATATTGGTCAAGGAATTGATTGGATCCTCAGTATTTGCAAAGTATTTGAAGATAATTGCTTTTAATTTCCTTTTAACTCAAGTCTTTATGCTGTCCCTTGTCATTTATCTATGCACAGTAATATACTCATTCTTACAGGAGCTTCTACCATATGTTCAACCACTGCTAAAAGTAAACTTTAAAAAGGCAGGAGTTTTGAAGTGATTGATTTTTCAGAAACAGAAAATAAACAGGAACTGAACAGGTGCCCCAGATACATTGCCTATAATTCTGCTAAATCAAACCTTTTGTGTTGTGTAGGAGTCTGGTGATGCCCACCACAGTGATTCACCTTCCTTTATTTTATGCTCTTTTTGTTTTTCCTGGCTTTCTCCAGCGAGAGGAGAGCAAACATCACTGCTGTATATTACATATCTGCTCCTTCCAGAATGAGACAAGGTTTGGTTTTAGCAAATAACCCATAAAAATTAGTTGTCCTGTTTTTCTCAGGCTCAAAGCAAATTGACTTGGCTGTTGTATTTCCTGTAGTTTGTTTAACAAACAAAGAAACCAGAGATAACATTAATCTACGGAAGGTGACAGAAAGCAGTTGAAAGCTGATGGCAGTTGTTCTTAGCCACCCATCACAGCAAAATTTGGAGTTTTTAAAAAAAAAATTAACTTTAAATAAGATGCTGCTATGACAGTTATCCATTTAGCTAAAAATAAAACAGAAGTTTTGGAATTATATTTTAGTTCTAGACTTTTCTAACTAAAGTGGGTTTGCACAACGTGGATGGCAGTTTGATAATGACCTGTTTATTATAGGTCCTGTCTAATTTGGGGGTCTAGTTTTGCCAGTTGCCATAGCAGATCAGTATAATAAAGGAAGATGAATGGGATGGCATTCAGATTACATTTGTTAGAACAGCAAAACAATATATACTGTTACCAATAGCTTGACTCATTTTTTCACTGGACATTCTGAGGTAAAGTTATTTAAGGAACTCGTCATTGTTCTAGTCATTGTTCTAGTAATAGTTACATTGTAACTTGTATTAATCTATATTTTTGACATATGTGATATCACCATAATAAGGTTGTTTACTTAAACCAGTTATATAAATGTACTAAGCTTAAATTTCACCCAGCTACTCATGTGGTCACATGTCTGTCAAAAAGGTTTTGTCAACTCTGCAGAAGTTTTAAAATGAAAATGCAGTTACTAAGCGAGACAAAAAATGGGAGAGAAAACATGATTCATGAGTTGTCTTAGCTCATCATAAATTGCTAATAACTCCCCATTCCCCAGTCCTCAGACCATATTATGTCATTAGCATTTAAACCATCTGGACTTTGTATAAATCAGAACTGGAGACTTATGTGTTTAGACTTAAACCTCAGATGCAATGTCAGCACCCTAAATACTTTTTACTTAATTGTTGTATAATTGTGAAAAAAAAAAATCTCCATAGCTTCATGAGACTTGTCCTGGTTGCAGAAAGGGGATGGAACTTAGAGCCATGTGGGCCTTGCTAGGTTGCTATGTCACTGACATCTTTGCTGGGGGCTGTGGTTCCAGGGGGAGAAAAAAGGAAAGCGGGCCTGGAACTGCATTACTTTGTCTCCCTCTGTCCATCAAGGAGGTTGTAGGGAACAGCCCTGCAGCCCTCATCCTCTGCCACTGATGGCCATCGCCTTCCCCTATGTCCAAGACAGGCACAAGGTGTGCTGCTGTGAAAGCAGCAGCACCAGCGTGGGAGGCAGCAGCAGGGCTCAGCAGCAGAAAGGAGCTCGAGTGCAGCCAGGTCTGACCTGAGCCAGGAGGATCCGAGCTGAGCTGAAAGGAGCCAAGCCAAAGAGAGCCGAGCAGAACCGGGCAGAGCAGACCAAAGCAGCAATGCCAGTGCTGGAAGCTGCAATGAGGAATCAAGTCCAGCAGCTGATGAGGAGGATACTTTTGTTATTAATATTTCTGCTGTTACTGTTTGGCCTTTATTTCACTGCTGTTTGCTTTCTCTAAGTTATTATCTCAATCCATAGTCTCTGCCTTTGTCCCTCTCCTGTTAAAGGGGCTTGGGAAGGGGTGTGGCTTATCTGGAGTTTAATTTCCAGCTGTTTTTAAATAAATACAATCCTTAACTCCCTTTCAATGTTGTTTTATCATTGCCTCTGAAGTGAAATAATAGTCACTCACAGACTTTTATAGGCATATTTAGTTCCTGAGTACAGAATGCTTGAAAGAAGTGTAAAACTTTTTTCATTGAGCTGCATTTCATCTGGCAGTATCTGAAGTATCATCTCCTAAATAAACAAAAGTTTTGCTGCACATTTTTTTCTTTGCTGGAAGTAGGGTTCAGCATTTATATGACAGCTTTCCTAAACTGGAATAGTCTGAAACCTAGCTTTGGTGTTTTTCATGCCTATTCATTCAATTAAACCTTCCAGCATTGAACTAACGTAGCACGGAAAATATTTTATATGACTATAAATAATATTTGAAAATAAGTGAATGAACTGAGAATGTAAAAATGCCAACATTTAAAGAAATCAAACTAGGATATACATTCCTAAGACCTTTACTCTAATATCTCTCCAAATCAGTTGCAAGATGTTTACATCTGCCTGAAACACTTCAAGTTATTTTAAAAGATTCTGAACTGCATAAATCCATCTTTAGGATTTCAATAAAGGCATATATCCTCGAGCAAAATTCTCCCTCTGGAATATAAGAAAATGCGTCCAAAATAGTTGTAAGGATATGTGAGAATTTCAGTTTACAGAAATTTATGATGGAATTAGACTCAACCTTTATGTTACAGAATCTTTTCTGTATAGGGTTGTCTTAAAATGATAAATTGCATAAAAATATAATTTTAATTCTTTTAACTTTACTTTTGTCATGGAACCTTCAGTTTATAAATTCAGCTCTGAAACACAGACTGAGAAATCTTCCTTTTTAACGGCAAAATTATTCTTTTCAGAAGACGGACACTGGTGCATTCATAGGCACAACTGACATCTCATCAAGTAATGTCCCATAACTGTGTGAAAAACCTGAAAATAAAGACTGTATTTACTGATAATAGATTCGTTAGGATCTCTATCCTAATGATAGCTGCCAACAGGCACAGGAGAAAGTTTTTTGGCTACACGTTCTGGCTACTTTCAGTGTTGATGGAAGAACTAAAACATCTTTCAAGAGACTCCAAGTGAAAGGAGATCTTTGTTCTGTGTTCCAGTGGGACTGAAAACACACATTTTTAAACTCAAAGGTGTATGCTCTAGGAAGACTTAGATGATGTTTGCTCACAGAGGAGGTTCCAACAGGGGAAGTTAGACTAAATGTGTTGCTGTCAAATTTATGATGAATTTTAGAGACCCAGACACTTCTAGGTTCCAAAAAATCCCAAATTAATGCAGAATATGAAGGGAAATTATTTTGCATGTACTTTACAAAAGCAGATTCATTGACTGCATAATTTTATTTGAATAAAATATTTAAATTACAGTTTAAACTTAGTTTACTAGGAACACTAAATATTTCCATGGTGTAGCTTGCAAAACATAAACAAAAAGTAAATATATGGAAAGCATTCAGTTATTCTATTCTAGCCAAAGCATAGGTATTAGCTGTATGTTACTGTTTTAAATATAAATAAAATATTTCTTCCAATTGTGTTTCCTTTTTTCATGTTATTTCTTCAAAATCTTAATGCTATGAGTGTCTGAGGAAAGAAGTGGGTTCAAATTTGGTTTCATATAAGTTGTAAGAGATATCAGCTCTTGGGCTGGTCACAGGGATGCTCACATTGCCAAAAGGTCAGGTGACAAGACATGAACTTTGCTGTACCAACATATGTGAAGGGGCTCCCAACACTGCCCGAGAGTGCAGTTCACCCCAGAAAGAGCAAGGTAGCAAGGATGATGACAAGCAGACAGGTTAAACAATAACCAGGGAATTATCAAGGAACTTTTCAATAAGAAGAGCCAGCTCTAAAAGTAGTTTAAGAAATGTGAAAATATTTTTTGTGAGGGGAGATACTTTGGAGAGGAAAGATCAGCAATAATTCTGGCATGACTGTGGAACTGGGGCTCTACATGGACTTAGCAGCATGGCCATTCATGGACACACCCACCAGTTGAAAAAAGTGTAATATTATGAAAACTGGAGTGCAGGACTACCTTAGTCTCCTCTGTCTCTCACAAGTAGCCTTATCCTCTTGCTTTTCATAGCTTTCATTCCCAGGGTTAGGTTCACAGCCATGTATAGAAAACAAAATTGAACTTCTTACATCAATCCTTACAGCAACAGTAGTACTAAGAAAAAAATAAATTAAGACAGCTGTCCATTCTGACTCTGGTTAACAATTTCTTTTTCATCTAATGTAGTTTGTAGTACACCCCTGAGATGCAGATGAGAGAGAAGTTGACAAATAGAAGAGTCCTTCTGCTGATAATCATTCTATTTTGCATCTCTCAAGCCAGAGAGATTGCTATGCTATTTATTGCTGTGTTTTAGTAATGTTTACAATACATTAAGTAATTTTAAATTTGTAGTTTGCAGCTACAGTGAAGAAAAAAGAAAACATTCTTGAAGAATTAGGGATGCTAACATAATCAACTTGAAAACACAACATGATAGCTTTTGCTTGGAACAAAATAATCTCATAAGACATATTTGCCTTATCTCAATTTTATGAATCATATTTTAATTCATAATTCTGTATCACTTAAAGAAGGTGAAATGCAGTTCTGATACAGAATTGTCCAAGTAAAAGGGAAAAGATTCTTTCTTGTCCACAAAAATGCCCAGAGGAAAATCTAAACTGTGGAATCAATTTAGTCCTGTACACATACAGTGCAATATGTTTCCTGTTATGTATCAAAAATTCATGGCCAAGTGTTATTGATAAAGAACCCATTTCTTTTTATCTTTCCAGTGTACTAAAGGGAGAGGAAATGGTGACAGAGCGGAAATAATGTTAGTACTATTTCTTTTGTCAGCTAGTTTTTTCCCATTCTGTTTGGATTTTTGCTGGTTTTCTATTTTGTATCTATAGACGTAATATGTAGGTTGCTGACAAAATCACTTTTCCTTGGCCTCTTTCAAAACGCTGGCAAATATGTGAAACACCACAACAAACTTTGTAGTTTTCAGGGAGGGAACGGCTTTCAATTTCGTTGACAAATTTCATTCTTTTAGGACTAAAAACTCACATCCTGGCTTTATCTTGTCACTTCCTTGTCTATTTGTTTTATCCAAAATTGTTAAAGAGCAGATGTTAACTATAGAGGCAAGTACTGCAGGAACCCTCGTACAAAATTACAAGGTAAAATTTCCCTGTGTTACCTTGTTTGCTTAGAAAGGCCAGTAAGATACCACATGGTGGCCAAAGATTATCAGCATTATAAAATCCATTAAGGGGCATCCAATATATTAAAATGAATGAAATTTTGCTTTTAAATTTCTTTTTATAGTGATGGTATTTGAGAAAGCCATCTGAAAAAGTCTTACTTAATCACATACTATAGCCACATATCGTGACATACTATATCACTTCGTTTGAATTCTTTTCTTTTACCTTTGGAAAAGTATCTTTCCTTGTCTTGAGAAACTATGACAAATAACTAATTTATTTCAAACTGTACCTCAGGTGCCTTGTCTTTTCTTAACCTTCCTGCTTGCATATGTGTATACATATATGTGTGTGTGTGTGTGTGTGTCATTGTCAGAGTTCCATCCAAAGTGACCTTGAACACCTCCAGAGATGAGGCATCCACAGCTTCTCTGGGCATCTACTCCGAATGCTTCACCACCTTTAAATAATTTCTTTATAATATCTAAATTAAACCTACACTCTCCCTTGCTCTGTCAGTACATGTAAGTAGTCTCTGTTTATTTTTCCTTAGGCTCTCTTCGGTACTGGAAGGCTGTAATCAGGTCACCCCAAAGCTTTCTCTTTCCAGGCTGAAAAATCTCAATTTTCCCAGCCTTTCCTCGTAGGAAAGGTGCTCCATCCCTCTCACCATCTTGGTGGCCCTCCTGTGGACTTGCTCCAACAGGTCCATGTCCTTTCTGTGCTGGGACCCCAGAGCTGAAGCAGCCCTGCAGGTGGGGTCTCACCACAGCAGAGCAGAGGGGCAGAATCCTCTCCCTTGGCCTGCTGCCCACGCTGCTTTGGATGGAGCCAAGGACACAATTGCCTTTCTGGGATGCAAGAGCACATTGCTGGGTCATGTCCAGCATCTCAGCCACAAGCACCCCCAAATTGTTTCTGACATGGCTTGCTCTTGAGCCTATTTTGTGCACAACCGCAACCCAGGTGCAGCACCTTGCTTTTGGTCCTGTTGAACCTCAAGAGTTTCCCATTGCCCCAGTTCTTGACCTTGTCCAGGTCCCTCTGGATGGCATCCTATCTTTCAGGTGTGTCAACTGCATCACTCAGCTCATCTGCAAATTTACTGAGGGTGCCTGTCTATGCCTTTAATGAAGATATCAAATAACACTGCTGCCACTACAGACCCCTGAGGGACACCACTTTTCACTGACCCTCAACATGACTCTGAGCCATGCACATGCATTTTTTTACAGAGGAGATGAGCACATAGAATTGTACTGATTAACTTAATGTGTTAGGGAGACAAAGGATAAATTTCAATTATTCCAAAGATTAATATTCAGTTTTTAATAAAGAGGTACTCAGCTGCCCTCAGTATGCCAAGCCAGTTTTCTCATGGGTCACACTAAGTAGCAACATGCAGTAGCAATAGAAATCTTGACAATGTACAGATCTTTAAAAGAAAGACTGTCATAAGATGACACAAACAAATAATTGTCTCAGTTTAGGCCTTCTTCTGTTTAAAATTCAGTTTCTAATGGTGAGCATTATTGTTATAATAACTTTCAAAAATATATTTTCGTGATCATTATCCCAAAACGCATGATCCAAATGGTTGATTATCATTGTGTCTGGTTTCAGTGAAGAGGCAGAAAAGTATTACATACACTTATCCCATTAAAATATTGACATTAAGTATATCTACTTATGTATGGGCTGATATGAAATACAGAATTCAGTAAATGCAGATCCTTCACATTTCCATTTGAATTTTGAGTTACCCGAAACGGTGGGAAGCTTGGTAGCTTACTGCTTTACTGAGTCAACTCAAACAGCAAATGCTGTTTGTTTACCAACTTGATATATAAACACATACATGACAATAAGGGACCTAATCTAGTATCTTGAGCCAATTCCTCCAAGACACTACTTTAAATTTGCATTATTCTTATGCTTTTCAACCATCCTAAATTTTGACATGTGCTCTCTGGAGGACTCCTTGTGCCTATGGTGGTAGGTTTCTACTGCATTACTCCAAAGAGGTTTGGTTTCTTTCCATTTATCAATTCGTTTGTTGAGTACATATTAACTTTTAGTGTCTATTGTCATTTACAAAAAGCAGATGAGCACCTTACCCATGGGCTGTGTAAAGAATCTACTTTGGCTAGGTTTAAGCTTACCACCTGCTAGCTTCATTTGAATCACTGACAGCGTAAGTAAGTCAGTGAAAATGTGCTCATTATAGACTAATTCATATAACTCAGTTTTTCATACCATTTCTGTATTTTCCCTCGGCTATCTTGTTTGAAAAGTCCTCCTACACATAGTCATTTATTATAGAAGAGAAACAACTCTGATAACTTTGCTCATTCTTGTAGTCTTTATCCAAACACAGATACATTATAGAATATTATTACTTTGCTACTACTCAAATTGTTCCATTCAAGTGGAGGAATGGAGGCAGAATTTTAAACAGAATTTGAGATGAAGGTATGTAATGGATTTATACAGCAGCATAAAAAAATTCAGTATTTTCGGTCTTTTTGTCTACTATTCCATTTCTAACATCTTCTAACATTCACTTTTCTTTACTGCCATAGTGTATTGAAGTATCACTTTCACAGATTTCTCTCTTATATTCTTAAGAACTTATTTCAAACACTAACACATGGCTCACAAAGCATCATTATAGATAGGAGTTTTATTTTTTTCATATGTGTTTACCTTGTACATAATTTCATTTATGAAGAATTTCATTTCCAAGTCCCTTACTATTATGCAGGTTTTATTTCTAATTATTAACACTCATTCTTTGTCTTTTTTAGTTAGTATCATCAGCAAACTTTCTCACACAATTTTTCCAGATTATTTATGAGTATTGTGAATAAAAATCTTGCCAGAGACTTTCATTTATGATGCTTCTATTGTAGAAACTAGGTAATAATGGTTTCTTTTACTTCTTGTAGCTTAGTAACTTGCTCATCCATCTGAAAACCTTAACTCTTTTGCTGCCACAACTAAATTTCTTTAAGTGTGTTTGGAGAAGGATCTTACTAAATCCCTTTTGGAAATCCAGAGAAGTGTATCAACTTGATTTGCATTATTTACATTTTTCAAGAATTTATACAGATTATTCTGTTACTAAAGTAATCCTAATTAAATTGTCATATATTATATTTATCCCAGTGTTTACAGGTCTTTCTCCTAAGGTCATTTTGCTCACTGCAATTTTTCTGATTTTGTACAAAGCTCTCTAAAAATCACTTCCAGTCATAAGGAAGTTTAGGAAGACATGAGTCAACACAATTCATAATTTTTTTTTTTCAATTCCTTCAGAACACTTAAACAAATTATAGCAGAAATTTGATGCTTATGATTCCACCAACTACTCTGTAACATCTTATACTGACATTTCAGCTCAAGATGATGCTATGGCAATCACATCCAGGAAGACAGTTTGACCTCTCCATGTTCTTCCATTTTTAAGCTAGATGCAGAATTTTGCATGTCCACAGAAGTGAAACAGTGCTCCGTATACCATCAAATAAAATAAAATGAACTTAAAGAACAGTTGCAGGAGTATCCTTGCCTAGCTGCTTACTCACAGTACAGGGGCAGCGGATCAATTGGAAAACGTCATTAATTGAGATAAGGACAGAAAGATCAGTTAGCAATAATTGTCATCAGCAAACAGAGTGTGATGAGAAATTAATTAAATTTATTGACAGTTAAGTTTGGATAGTTGAAAAACACAGACAGATTAAACCACCACCTTTTCCTCACCCTTTCCTTTTCCCAGGCTCAACTTCACTCTTACCTTCCTGACTCTTCTACATTTCTCCTCCATGTTCAGGGCAGGTGAATAGGGAACAGGAGTCATGGCTAGTCTGAAACAATTTGCGTCTACAGACCCTTCCCCCTCACACTTGTTCTCTGCTCCATTGTGGATTCTCTGCAAAACAGTTCCAGTCCTTCAGAATGAACCTGCTCCAGATTAGAGTCCTCCATGAGCACACTGTCCACAGTGTGGACAGTGTGTTTGTTGTGTTTGTTGTATTTGGACCACTGTATTCTCTTGCACAGACTGCTGGGGAATCTCTGCTCAACACCTAGAGTACCATCTTCCCTTCCTCCTTTTATGACCCTGGTGACTGCAGGGATGCTTCTCATCTTTTTTTAGCTCACTCCTCACTGCTCATTTTTTTTAGCTCACTCCTCACGTGCGCAGCATTTTCACCCATTCTCTTAGAGGCTTTGTTGAGAGGCTCAGTTGTGTCCATCACTGGGTCCATTGGAGCTGACAGGGAATGACTGTGTGCAGCATGGAGCAGCTCTGGCCTCTCCTCACAGAGGCCACCCTGTAGCTGTTCTACCAGCACCTGGGCACTTGCAGCACATACAGTGCCTAAATTTTATGTAAGACACAAGAGGTCCCTGAGAATGGGATCAGCCAACATATTCTGCTGAGAAAGAATTTGCTGTGACACATGCGATGTTAAGAATGTGAAAAAACACAGAATTTAGTAGTGGCTCAACTTAAGATATCCACTGCAAAGAGGCTTTGTTTTCATACCAAAACTAGTGTCTAAATTCCTTCTGCATTGACTGCAGAGGCAGTTTAGAATCAGATTCACACCAGTTGCCATAATAGTTCCTAAATGAAGGCTGAAGTAAAAAACTATACTGAGAAACACTGAAGAAACAGAGTAGCTCAAATCCTTCTTCTCTCTTTGGGTTAAGTACATGAATGGCAAAAACTCTCTGAAAACTAAAAATCTAAATTTTTCCTTTTTAAACATAAAGGAGACTAAGATAATGAAAGCCATCCAACTCCTAAGAATAGACAAATTCTCTTGAGCTGAGGAGCTTTGGCATCTAGAAGTCTCCATACTCCAGGGAGGATGCTTGAATGAGCCAAACATCTACAAATGTGAAATTTACCAGTTCAGTTGGTGATGACTCAGAGCTCCAGATGTGTCTAGAAGAGTAGAGCCAGAGTTGTACTGTCCTTCTCTAGTGCTTCTTAAGAGTAAGCTTAAGTGTCACCTTGCTCAACTGGTTCACAATTAGGAATCACATTTTTGATGCTCAGTGTATGGAGTGCTTAATCACACTATTGGTGATTCTGCTCATCTCAATACAGAGTTTTGAAACAGGTGGCAAGTGGTGATTCTATGATTCACCAAAGGTCAAAAAAGCAGTGTAACTGTCCTGGGAAATTGAATATTATTCCAGTTAGGCTAGTGCTGCTATGACCTAGGTATCTTTCTCACTCTACCCACACGACTACCAAAATAGCTGCAAAACTACTTTATGTTCTATGCAGATGGAAAGAATCAGAAACTTCTGAGGTTGCCAGGCTGCACTTTGGGTCTAATTGTTAAAATCATCCAGGTAAAGATTATGGAGGAAAAGCAGCTCAGGCAAATAAGATTACCAAGGCTAAAATAATTACTTTTATGTATAAAGAAGAAAGCTCTGCATGAACTGTAGAGCTTCTGAGATAAACAGATGCATGTGATTCTGTCAGTGTAATTTGGAGAGAGCTGGGAGAAGTGAAGCGGAAGCTTTTGTCCCCCAAGGAACTGTTCCTGCAGCCCACATCAACAGAAGCATACCCACTGCACAGTGCCATGTAGCCTGACCCACCAAAAGAATAAATTAGTCTTCAGAATTTTCAAATTCTCATCTCTCTGAGCCACTTAGGTTCAATTATTTTAATTAAAATTTAAATGAGATTATAGTTCCTTGTTTGGAGTTTCAGTGGTAACTGGGACTTTACAGCATTAGACAATGTCCCTTCCATATTAAAAGATTTGAGAAAGCATTTCACATCCAGGTGTTTTATACTATCCCAATACTGTTGATCTGGATTTATTTTGCTGCTTCCTCTTTAACTGCTGATTGTTCCTGGGCTTGATAAGTAATATAGCTAGAAAAATGTGCATGGTCCAGATTTCTCCAAAAGTTAAATAAATAGAAAGTCCATTGTCAAAATTAAGTTTATATAGTATAAAGCACAGTTCAGAACTGCTCTTGCTAAATACTCTTTGCTTTTCTCATTTTGTCTTTTTTGCTTTTCTCATGTTTTCACAAATTGTTTATCTTTTCCCCTATTTCCATATGTGTAGCCACTTACCTATTCCTTCATCCACTGAAAGACCTACACAGTGCTGTAACTTTTCTCAGAAGTTATAAGCTTGAACTGTGTGATATAAGCCAGCATTTAAGCAACAGGTACGGGTGTGGTTGACTTAATTAGAGCTGAGTTTTAGCTGACATGAACAAAAGAAATCAATAAGGGGTTGTATTGCGTTTACGTGGCCAGGTCTTGATAGCAGGGGACTACAGGGGTGGCTTCTCTGAGGAGCTGATAGAAGCTTCTCCCAGGTCCAACAGAGCCAATAGCCAATAGCTCCAAGATGGACCAGCTGCTGGCCAAGGCTGAGCCCACTAGTGATGGTGATAGTTCTTCTGGAATAATGCATTTAAGAAGGAGGGGGAAAAGCCCTGCAATTGCAAACAGAGCAAGGAGTGATAATATGGGAGAAAAATAGCTATGAGTACACCAAGGTATGTTAAGAAGGCGGGGCAAGAGGTGCTTCAGGCACTGGAGCAAAGGTTCCCCTGCAGCCCCTGGTGCAGACCATGGTGAAGCAACTGTGCTCCTGCAGCCCATGGAGGTTCATGATGAAGCAGAGATCCACCTGCAGCTTGTGGAGGACTCCAAGCAGGCAGATATACCTGGAGGAGGCTGTCACTCCATGGGAAGCCTGCACTGGAGCAGGCACCTGACAGGACCTGTGGCCCCATGAAGAGAGGACTGCCACTCTGCAGGGGTTTGGAGCAGGTTTGCAGGCAGGACTTGTGACCCCATGGGGGAGCAAACTTGGAGCAACCTGTTCCTGCAGGACAGCACTTTGTGGAAGAGATGCACAAAGGAGCAGTTTATGAAGAACTGCAGCCTGTGGGAAGGACTCACTGTGCAGTTTGTGAAGGACTGTCTCTAATGGGATACACAGGTTTGATTGTTGCCTGGGCAGTGTCCAGTGGTAGGAAAGCCAGGTATGAAAATTTATGTCACCTACTTAACAACAGAGAAGCATGTATTGAGGTCCCTTTCCATTTTCCTTTTTGTTTCCTTTGTGCTGTGACTCCTGACAGTGCTGACATACCCCATTTAATTTCATCATGTGAGTCTGAGTGTTGCTGTGTCCAGCATTTATTCTAATGTCTGCATGTCTGCTCTCCTGGATGAGAGGTGAAAGGAATACAATTGATTTATCTTACCTTTGAAGAGAAAGTGTCTTAAATTAGCTGCTAAATGTATCTGCCTGTTCAAGGGAGAGAAGAACCAACTTCCAAAGGTCCCCAGCTAGGATACAAATCTATTATATTCAGGTAGAGCCCTATTGTGATTACTTTAGGCACAGGTTAGGAGCTACAAGTCAGCAATTATTCACTTTGCTAGACTTGTAATGGCATTTAAGTTTCCATTCCCAAACTGTTCTGATGATAGACTAAGCTGACCTTGGAGAAGGTAAAATTGTACCTCTGAGTTTGCTACAGTTTTGAATCTAGACAGTCCCTGACTCATTGTCAATTATAACTAAACAGGGCTCACAAACTCATAATTGTCCTAACTGAAGTGAACTTCTCATGAACTGTGAGGCTCTATTCCCTTTTGAAGTATTTTGAGAACATGCCTTATGCCTGAAATTCTTCTACCTGCTGGGATCATATGGAAAGGATGATTCTGTCTTACCCACTATGCCATTGTGATTCCTGGAATAACTGCCTCCCAAAAGTAAACACAGGTTTTATGCCTAAAAGGTCTACCTAGCACACTCCAAGAGGAAATCTGCAATGCACACACAGTGTGGACTGCCATGGAAGCCAGCCCTGGGAGAGATTTGAGAACAAAGTTATTTGACACTGTGACAGTATTTTGATACTCTATATCTTCCTTGTAAAACTAGTCCTTCAGAGATAATATAGTATTTTATTAAAAAGTACAACATGAATAGAAAAACTCTTCAGGATAGTTTTAAAATGAATGTATTACTTTAATCACAGTATGATCAAAGACATGCAGTGGGAAGCTGGCCACTGTGACAGAATAACATCTTCCTGGTGTGGAAACAAGAGGAGTGCAGCCACACTTGTCATTTGTCATAGTGAGAATGTTTGACTAGTGCTGAAAATCAAAGCAAGAATTATCTGTGAACCACAACACAAAAGCACTCCACAGTAAATCCCTCATCTAGCAATTACATAGCAAGTGAGCAAGTCATGGATAACAAGAATGTCTCTACATGTCACTTCAGGGTAACACTTTAAGTTGAAGAATCCTTGGGAAATAAAGAAAGATAATCAATATGGTTATTAATGACACTAATTTCACACAAACATCTGGGAAATTAAGCATGCTCTTTAGGAGTTGTTTCTTGCAGTAAATTGTAAAGGAATGAATAAGTTGCAAGCCAAACTTCATATCAATATATTGAGTGGTGTGGTAGCAGTGATATTTATTTCAGTCAGAAAATTTTCAGAAATTAAATACTAATATAAAAATACATTGAAAATAATTTTCAAATACTTTTCTTTTTGCTGTTTTCTTGCATGCAGTTTTACCTTTACAGCTAAATACTTGGATTCTCTTGAATCTGAATATCTCAGATTTAAAATATAAAAATAAATTAAAAACTTATGGGGAAAGAGGCACTTAAGTGAAAAAGTCTATATGTTGCATTTAATATGACACATACTGAAGTAAGAGAATAAGATCTTGTCATCTTGGGAAAACTCTGCATTCTGAATGTGCAGAGGCTCATAGTACACTTCCCTTCAGGTTGAAAGTGACTTGAGGGAACACTGGTTAGCCATTGACTAGGGTCTAGCTCTTCATACTAGTGAAGCACAGATCAAATGTGCACCTAAAATTTGCATATCTTATAGGAAAATCTCCTTACCAACACAGACTAATTTTCACCAACACCAGTACTACACTGCCAACATACTTAAAGAAAAGGCAGTTTTACTCGTATGTATTGTGGATTCTATGATTGCTTAATATTCATTAAAGTGCAATCTTATAACTCATAGTAAGTGCTCAGAGTTTTCCCACTTGGCTCAGTAAGAGTTCCATAAAATATTGGTTTGTTTTATTTTTAGTTTGTTTTGAGTGGAAAATGAGTATGTTCTATGCCATTGCATGCTGTTTTGACCTGAAGAAAGTAATATCCAATATATTCATAAACTGAAATTCCATTGAGAGCTATTCATGTCCAAATGTTTAGTTGATTGTGTTTACCATTTCTAATAATTCAAACAAGCAAAAAGAAAGTGGTTGGCAAGTAGTTATTAAGAATATCTGTTATTTATAATCCATTTTGTCTAACTAGTTAACACAGTAATTATTTCTTGATTGGAAAGCTTTTTGAAGAAGAATTCCTGGAAGCTAAAGCTTGAATTTGGGCCCAAACATTAAAACAAAAATCTAATTATCTGCTACATAACTGTATGGCAATAGACCTGAAAACCTGCACCACATTTCTCATATGTTAACTGTGATTGCTGATATTTACTAATCAGTTTTCTGCCTGTAGCATTTCTATTACCTGTGAAGTGAATGGTACTGAGAAAACATGAATCAGCTTGGGAATTGTTTTAAATCAAATCTTTCAGAAACAGTGCACTTCTATAACTTAAGGATGATGAGGTAGAGACACTCCCCAAACCATTCAGTTTGGAACTGGTGTTTCTCCTGTCAGTTACTTGTATTTAAGGCCCAGCCAGGGACCTTTTCCTCTTTAATGGCTGAGAACTGCAGTCAGTGAGTTCTATTTTACTCATGCATCTCTGATTTAGAATGGAAAAGAGCAAAGCTTCAGGTAGCTTGGGTATGTGATGAGTTTGGCCTCAGGTCCTGGATCAGCTTATAAGCACTGCTGTCTTTCTTGCAAGGACAAAACAATAATAAGTTTATGTTTTTCTTCCAGTAGACTGAGCTTTTTCCTGGTTTCCTATGCCCACACGTACATATGGGTGTAGAAAACTTATAATGCTTTATAGCCTAAGAAGTATTACATGGTTGTTGACATGGGAGAAACACAGATCTTTGTAAAACTGACCTAGTTTTTACAAAACTTTCCTTTGCTCTTAGTCTTCTGGTCTTCTATTGTAGTTTGATTTCAAGAATTTTTTGTTGTTGTTGTGTTTACTCTTTGCCTTTTTTCTAATTTGAATCATTAGACTCAATTGTTTTTTACATTAAATTTGTCATGGTTTTGTTACATATAACAAAGGAGGGAATTCAACCACCTGTTCATAATTTTTTGTTGTGGCTGTGACAGCAATCTCTCAGACATTACAGAAGTAAGTCTAGTGTCACTTACTCCACCTCTTTTCCAATACAAATTAGTTTTTCCTACTCTGTCTTGAGTGGAAAAATTATGTTTCCTTCACCTTGCTCATGGACAGATACATCCAGAATTGGGTGTTATATATCTATAAATTGTCATTATCTGTTATTATATATAGGCATTCCTGTTTTGAGGCTAAATTTGGCTCTTATGCTATACAATATCTAAGGAACTGTAACTATAAATCTTACAGCAATATATACCAATTAAACCACAATGCCTTTGTGAAAATTTTTTGCTGTTCTCTTATTTATTGACAGATTTTTTTTTTTTAATTACAACACAATGAAACGATGGTAAGTACATAAGATGCAATAGTATAAAAAGCCATTTTAACCCTTCCCTTGGTTAAGACACTTACAGCAGACAAGAACTGCCCCACCCCAATTCCCCCCTTCTCAAATGAAAACGAAAAATAAATATAAATTAATAAATATAAAACAAATCACTGCACAGCCCTTAACTCTTTGATTGCCATGGCAAGAACCACAATGATGATTCTAGCGTGTGACGTTCCATGGTTAAAGGTTGCCGCAGCAGTCAAAGGGTTATAGCATTGTAAACATAAGTATTTGTTGAAAATGTTCAGTCATGTTAATGGTCTACAGCAATGAGATTATTATCATGACCCCTTGACCTTTAATGACACAACAGTATAAGGAGTTAAAGAGATTAGCTTGGTGAGCTGTTACAGAGATTAATTAACCCATTTAGTTTAACAATGCACTATGAGGTCTTGATTTACTAACAAAAGACTACTTGTGTATAATAAAACACTGTTCAATGCATTGATCAATAAAATCAATGAAAAAAATCAGTCTAAGCACCACAAAATTTTGCCTGATTATATCTGACAGTCATAATACACTTTAGCACCATTTAGTCAGCCTTGCATTTGCACACAAACAAGCTTTGTGTTTGTCAGTAGAAGCTACCTGAAGGAATAACATATGTCAGTTATAAAAAGGTTACTGTATAGAATGCTGTGTGAGCCAATAAAATAAAATAAAATAACAATAATAAAATTAAATTCAGTTGCAGAAAGCAAATAAATGCTCCAGTTATTTTGATACTAACACACATCCTAATAAGCGGAACATGGGCATGAAATGAATATGGAGCTATGCAGAGAAAAGGGAATAAAAATGAGAAATTTGTTTCACACAAGAGAAATCATCACATCCATATTCTGACTTATTTGTCAGGCTTTGAAAAATGAACAACTGTTGTGTTGTTGAAGCTAAATAGCTTGAAGATTTATGTTTAACAATATGAGTTTTAGGGTCATGTTATGCATAAAACCACTTTCAGAGCTATCCTATCAACTGCACAAACACCCTTGTCTCTGCATGAAAGGTTGATTTCCTCTTTTTCAGACATGGAGGATAAATAAACAAATCACTGGGTGGGCAGAACCAGAATTTTAGTAGCTTCTAGCTAACATATTGGAACCAGAACAATTTCTGTTGGAATTACAGGGATGAAGGAATGTCAACAATAGAAAATGGAATCAGCTGCTAAAATAACACTCAACAAGCAGAACTGAGGAGAAATCAAGTTCTGATAGATTCAAGAATACAGCACCTGGAGAGAATGTACAGTGCACGTTATAAATAAAGAGAAACGAGGATGTGTATGAAGCTTGGAAAACGATGTACCCTTCTTGTATATATCCATATCAAAGTCTAGTTGACTACAGACTGACAAAACTAGCTGCACACGCTTTAACTGCTAACAATACTACCACAGGACTGGCAAGGAGAAGACTCTGCATCCCTCAAACAGTTTCTGATCATATAGGAACACCAATAACATAAAGCAAACGTCAGAAGTCAAACAACCTTTCTCTGCGAGCTGTGTCTGAACTGGGCAATGAATTAAGACTTCAGTAGCGGATGACAGAGGGTTTTTTATATGTGATACCAAAAAATTAGGATCAACTGGAAAACAGTGCATAATAGCAAAGCAACAGTGCTAGCCTATTATGCTACAGCAGTATGGTAATTGATATAATTCATGTATGTGTATGAACTGCCTCATATTAGAGGAAGGACTCCAGCCATAAAATCCTTGTCTGAATATCCATGACACAGATTATAGGCACCAGAATGCAAAGGAGAAAGAGAACAGGTTAAAGATGAGAACTGGAACCACTGAAAAGAACACTGTTGAAATGCAGTTTTCTAGTCTGCTCACTTTTCAGAGATGTCATAAGCCATACATACAAATAGTATGCAATGTCTGGTAAAAATGGCAACAAAAGGTAGGTCTCTGCTGTTACACTATCGTACATTTGATAAGTCAAGTAGTTCCAAGATGCAAATAAAGAATCCATGATGATCAGCCCTGGCTGCACCATGCCTTTTTCATAAAAGACTAAAGGATGGCAATGTCAGTGGAAGGCAAAGGCTTCAATAATCTGCTGTAAATTATAGCTCAGTGTTGTAGTACTGGACAATGAACAAGATTCAGGGAAAGATATACATCAAGTTCCTCAAATATTTGCAGGAGATTTGAGAAGAAGATTTTTTTGTGTCTACAACGTGTCTTCATTGTAGACACAAAAACCTGCAATTCCTAGAGACAAAGTGTAAAAAGTTGTACATGCTTAAATGAGATAGACAACAAAATTGTTTTTGCTTTTTGTATAATGAACAGATCATTTCTCACTTGCCTATCAAGAAAATATAAAATTAAATATTGCCTTAATTACTAAGGAAACATGTCAAGGTGCAGTGAGAAAAGGGTATGGAGTGGAATCAGAAGTTTGACTGTATTTATCAATTTACATGTAGAAATAGAAACAGATGATCCATCCAATGGCCATAAAAGTATTTCTGTCATATCAAATACTTCAGGACTATCATGGAAATAAAGATACATGGCTGTAATATAGACTAGTAGAGGTTAAAAACTTCCTTGTCCTTCAGTAATTTATCCAGTGGAGTTCTCCAAATCATCTAATTTTTGAGAACAAACAGAAGGACATTTCACTGTGACCAGTTTTTGCACAGAGATTCAGGTTAATATTAGTTTGGCTAAATCTATCTCAAAAGATTTTGATTGTGAGATAAATAATGTGCTCTATATTACTATATATATTTGCAGTCAGGTTTAGAGCAACTATATTGAGGAGATTTTTGACTGACTGCTATCTGGTGGGTTATGACTCCAAATACAGAATTCAGTGGACTTTCTAAAGCCTAACACATATCTTTGTTGTTGGAGGCCAATAATACTTTCCAAGCTATCAACAAGTTCTTGGTAATATCTCTTTTACTGTTGATTACATGAAATTTTAGTGGTATTAGTGATTCTTGTTTCCATCTCTTTTGATAAATTGGTGTTGTACTTGCACTTATAAGTCAAAATGTTTTCATTCTTTTTCCTATTTTCTTTTGATAATCAAAAATAGAATTGTTCTTATGCTACTTTTCTTGTGTCTGTCTGTAGGCTTTGACCAAAGGACCTAGTTGGCTTTCCTGTGGGTCCTAGAAGTTGTGGTAAGAAAGTTCATGACTAGTTTAAGTTTCCTCTGAGAAAGACTTTAACAGGGTGTTAATTTAAAACTGTATTTGTCATCACTGTGATCCCAGCACTGCTATCAGTACACATTCCTCTGAAGGTGGTAGCATGTGTTAGATGGTGAAAAGGGAGGATCATGAACCTTAATCTATCCTGTAGAATGATTTTCAACCAGACACAGTAAGACAATACTGTGATTTGACAAGTGATATCCATATCTTTTGGACACACAGTAAAGAGACATTATGTGTGTGTGTATATACATATACATATACATATACATATACATATACATATACATATACATATACATATACATATACATATACACACATACATATATATATACTTGAGAATGCTTTAACTATTTGATTATGTAGAGTAAGAGCTGGGAATAGAGTATTTTCATCATGACACATTCCTTCAATGCTGGATTCCTTTTTAAGGTTAAATTTTGTTGGACTAACAATGTCAGTTATTTCTGTAAGTTGTGAGTATTGACAATGGCTTTTCTGAAAGGTCTTTTTGATTGTTTTCATCTGCCTGGTAATGCATGGCCAGAATTCATAGCACATTATCATATGAGGTAAAACACAACCATGTACCTATAAGCTGCAGCTATGCCTTGCAGGTATGAATTGTAGTTGTCATGGTCATTTAAAACAGTGCTGTATGTTGCTGATGATGTCTTCTCAATGCATGCCATCACATGTATAATTTCCTAAACTACATATTTCTATTTAAATCCAAGCTGCTTAAATCCAAGACAAACTGCTCGGAGTTGACTTCAACACAGCATTCCCATAAGATATGAAGGTGACCAGTGTGTGAGCACTGGCTATTTTGTGTCAATGGCCAAGCAAAGCATAAACAGTACGTTCTTCTCTCTTTAGAATCACTGTATGCCCAAATATGAGGCTGTGCATCTACTTGCACAGTTATCAGTTGTAAACCAGTACTTTTGAGATCTATTTAATATAATCTAATTTTAAACACTGACAAAGAGTGTTAGAAACCACCATTTTGGAAAGTGATGGAAAAAGTAATACTATAGTAAAACCTATTTTCTCTTCTTTAAGGTTGCAAAATGATAGTATGGGAATAAATTTTTTATACTCTATTAACACAATTACCTGCTGACACTAAGTACTTTTGGCTTCAACAAGGCAAATGAATTTATGCCCAGCCATGTAAGCTATGAATGTGTATGTAAACTGGGTGTTAAATACCAATACATCAGGATGGAAATATGAATTAGAAACCTTATTTTAGAACTCATCACAGAACCGTGCAAGTGGACATTCACTGATTGGCAGTTATGCTGTTCTGTTGCCAGTATGTAAGTAACACAATACTTCACTAAAAACTCTTCAAAATCCATTGTCATATTGTTAAGGACTAAGCAGGTACTTAAGGAAGTTATTTTATGTCAGCATTCTGTTACTAATCCCAGTTCCCAGAAAGCCAGTGGCTGGAATGATGGATTAGTAAATGGGTTATCCAAGACACATTCATGACACAGAATGAACAGGATTATTCCTAAGGATGGAGACAATATTCAGTATATATTTTACTGCAAGAATGAAAGGGAAAAAAAAAAAGTCATGAAAGGCTATGAATTAAGATATGCCTCTCCAAGAAGATTAAGGTTATAGTTATAAAAAGGACATGATTCAATTTCATATGGTAGAAATTACTATTAAACAGAAAACCTTGGTATATGTAGTGGGTATAATACTAATAATAATCAGTGGACAATGGTACTCTATAGAAGCAGAAGAAACTAAGCTGTGTGACTGCAAAGCTACATGCCATCATAAGTGGCTGGCATGTGTAATGATTATTGTTTGTGAAGTATTACTGTGACAGCAAGTAGCACTATGCTGCATACACATCCAAGTACAGAAAACTGTCTAGCATGTTAGTTTACATCAGCCTTTCTTCATTTACATCTTCTCTGCATCTAAAATTTATTTCATCTATTCTGTTGGTAGACCAGAGCAATACTTAAGGACATCTCTGCAAAGCCAACATGCTTTATGGACACCACTCAAAGAATGACATCTATTGAAGACAAAATGGGCAGCTGCAATTCCAAACGTTAATTAACTGACCATAATTTTTAGATTATATGCTAAAACGTTTGCATACTGGGAAAGAAGGCCTGTTTATAATGCATGCATTCAATGCTGTCTACATCCTTCCTTGAAATACATTTTGATTTGAGGAACAGATGCTTGCTGTGCTCACACACTGATGATCCCTCAAAATATGATCTTCTGATTATTATTGGGAATTCCTACTTATATACATACATATATCAAATAATTCCATATCATAAAAAAAATCTATGCTGCTTAATATTAGAGGCTACCTTAGATCAGGCCTCAAATGGAGCCAGTTTGCAACAAGTGATGGTATGCTTTTGATGTTTACCAGATATTTTCAGCATTGATGGCACTGATGACAATGTCTTTCTCCATCAGCCTCTAACATCTCAGATGGCAAACCACAAGAATGGGTTAGACAGATTTGACTCACACATAATATATTTTTCATGAGACTAGTGGCAGACAATCCATTTAATTACATGCATATATCAGAGATTAATTTTATGAGCACATGGTTCATTTACACCCAATTTTGTAACTGACATATGTTTAAATGGTCTTATCTCATGAGAACCACTCTGTTCGTCTGCAGTCTGTGTAGTGGGAGCTAAGGAAGTATGCCTAACATTACAGTGCTGGAGTATCACAAGTATACCATTGTATTCAATAACAGGTTATCTGTTCCTTACAGCATAGCTGGACACCAAAGTGGCCACTGACATTTGTTTCCTCAGCTGAGAGTAATGATTTCCCTTATAGCTCATACACCTGCAGTCATCTATTTATACTTCTGGAAACAGGTGTCCAGAGACAGTCTTGACAACAGCAAAAGGCAAACCAGGAGGTACTGTTCTGTAAAGGCTGCTTCACGTCTCCCACAGCTATAGTGCATGGCTTCCTTCAGCTCTGCAATAGGTGGTGAAACTTCAGCTATGTTGTAAGGAAATATGGGAGCCAGGACGGGGCAAGCCCCTGCAGTCATACCTTGCTCCTCCACCCAGTCATCTCATGTTCTTTCCAAAGTAGGCTGCTAATGGTGTGTTAGCTTGCATTTCTACTTCGTTAAAAACCCAGTGCCTGGAACATTCACTGTTCAGTTTACTATGTGTGTGTTTTACGATTTGTCCTAACAAAGGTACAAACACAAAAAAAAATAAAAATGGAATGTAGTACTTCCATTGCTAATAGGCAGACCAACTTCCTAGACTATGCACTTTTTTCTAACCAACAAGCTAGAATTAGATTCTATATAATTTGGTACCAAAAGCTACATTTAACTGACATTTAGATTGTAAAGTAAGAACCCCCATAAAAGTTCAAAATTCAAACATTAAGCCTTACACTCCGTTCTTAACCCACAGTCCTAATGGCACAGGAGTCTTGATCAAGCAACTGGGGATGTGAAGTATGCTTCTAGGAAAAAGTGTAAGTCTGCCCCTTATGTTTGGATCTATTAGCTTATGTTATTTTAATTCAAAAAATTAGCCTTAAAAAATCTTTTTCTTTAATTATCCCCTCCCTTTTCCCATTTTGAAAGAAGAAAAAGAACAAAAGTTCATAGGAATATATAAAATATGTATTACATTTATTCAGGAGACTTGAAAGGGCTCCTTTGGAGCCATTTGAGTCTCTCCATCCCAGCCTATCCAGTAAATATACAGTTACATATTTTTAATTTTTTTTTGATAAAAATTATTTTTTTTCTACAGTCAATAACCTTTTCATAGGTTTAGATATTGAAAGGCCAAAGGAAACACCACTAGAATCTGCTCTGGCCCTCTGCATACTATCGTACGGACCATAGTACTCTGAAGATACATGACCTTGTGTAGTCAGCTTGATAGACTGGAGCTGATTAACACAACACTATTCAGTTTTGTATTGTTCCAAAATACAGATCATGACAATAGCAATATGGAAATGTTTATTAAAAAAGTCACGGCACATGAGCAGGAACCCAGATTGCAGACCTGAAAATATTTTCAATTTGCTTTTACTTAATTAAAATTGTTATAGGCCCTTGTAGAGAAACAACTATTCAAAAAACCAAAAATTGTCTTAGAACTTTTACTAATTTGAGTTCAAAATTAGACCAGGCAACATCACTAATTTACTCTGAAATTCTGTAATTTGAAACTAGCCAATATGTATTTGGAAATTACAGTGAACACAAATGCTCCTACATCTTTTACTTAAAGCAAACCTTTATGACTGCGTTGCAACCTACTGAAAACATGAGAATGTAACAGAAATGTTGACACAATCTTGCTTTGCATGACATAAACATGCCAATATAATTTTTTTTGTCCCTCTCTCTGTATATAGCACATATGTACTTTTAAGTAAAAGAAAATAGATTAAACAATCAACTTATCATGTATTCATGTAACTACCATGTACAATATACCAAGCACTAGAATTATCACACTTACCTTCCTGCATAATTACAGTTAAATTCTCCAAACACAAATATTTTTGTTACCTTATCAAAGAACAACAGTCAACATGCTCAGCACTTCATTACTGTCAGGGAAATGGTTGCAGAAAAAGTTAAAGCTGCCATGAAAGATATTTCAAAACTGAAATGAAATTTTCAAGTGAATAAAAAAACCTCATGAGATGCTGTTCTGACTGAAAAAAAAAAATAATCCCCTACTGTAGAGGGAAAGCAAATACAGATTAAGTAGTTCTCTTATTATTTTCCTCCAACTATCCAAGGGAAAAAATTTGGAACAGCAAAACCAATAATTTTGTTCTGTTTATAGCAGAATATAAGTTAAGTAGTTTGTTGATAATAAAAATTTCTCAATGAATTAAAATATGCATGTCTATGTATGTGTGTGTTTGTGTGCTTTTGTAAGTATACAAACACACATCTTAATACATATGACAAACAACACAGAATATCAAATTCACCAAATGAGCTGATCTGCAGCAAAAATCCTGTGCAACTAAATTGTCAATAAATCTACATTTTCAGCAACAACTGACTTGGATTTACTAAATAATGCTATGGGCTGATACTGGTGAGCTTCTAACCCTACAGTATGCTGTACTTCTACAAAACATCTCCAAAATGCCATCTGCATTGCATATTTGTTGTAAAACTATATCTTTTTTCTAATCTTCATTTTTGTTATCCATACATATGTATATCTGTTTATGCTCTAAGAAATAAGTTTGCAATGCTTTATAGCATGCCACATATGTTCATAAGTTCTCAAATCAATATAAAATCATGTAATTGAAAAAAAGGCATACTATTTTTCATGCTATGCTCAATATAAATATAAATTCAAGGCAGTCAAGCTATCCATTACCAAAACAATAATAATCATAATATATATGCATATATACCTACACTCTCTAAAAAGTGATCCAGTTATGTGGATTAAGAAACCAGTAAGAAATTGGTTGAATGTAGTATAAAAGTCTCATTTCATGTAAAAGCCCATACTGGCCATTTCAAGTATTTTAATACTTTCCTATAACCTTTTCATTAATAACTAGATATTTGTAGAAATAAAAATTTTATACTGAAAATTGTATTCAAGTTAAATAAAAATCAACTTCTGCTGTAATTCATTTTTAGAGTGTGCATGTATACATAGCAAAATACCCTTCTACAGACCTATCATAAATATTTTAGTCTATGTCATTTCTCTCCTACTAAAACACTTCAATTTTTTTCCTCAAATTTTGGATCATGTCTATCAGGCCTTTCAAGATATAAAACTCATCTAAGTTCATTTGCAACACCAGATTCCCTTCAGTTTGTGCCAGTTTGCAAGTTAAAGGTCAAAGACATAGGACAGTACACTTTAAGGAAATTCAGACAGTGAAGCTGTTCACAGAAGACAATGTTTAACTTGGTAATGACAGTCAACAGGTCAATAATCAAGTTCAAGGCAAGCTGTTCATTGTTGCAAAAGCTACTCCCCTCAAAACCTGGCTTTCATAAAAAACCAGGTGTCTGACTTTTGGGGTGCATCATTCTGACCATCTTTAATAAGTTCACAGCCCAGTGACTGTAAAGCCTATCACTGCAAGAAGCAGCTCCTAAAATCAATAAAGAGGTCTGTCAGTTGCTGACTTTTCTCTAGGAAAAAATTATTGATACAAACCTGCTCTGCAGGTCACATGAAAATGACAATACTGCTGTTAGCACAAATTACACAGAATGACAAAATGTTTTGGTGGTTCCTTGGCTCTGTCAGTTCATACCATGTTCGACTGAAGGCCAGAAATTTTAACCCTTTGAGAACTATTATGAACATGCAAAGGGGTAAACACACCATAGGATACTCATGCACTATCAGAGTCATCTTCTTAGCTTTCTTTTAAAACTGTAACTCTGCCTCTGCAGAGGCAAATAGAATTGTCATGCAACACAGTCTCAAGAGAGAAATCCAAGATGTTTAAGATAAGAGGCTAAGCTATAAAATTGTTGACAGTTCAGAAAAATTCTTGGTAAGTGGTAGAAATTATTAAAATATGTTTGGTTCGTTTAACAAGAAAGTAGCTGGTAAATATATTTTGTTTTCTATTCATGTTACAAATGCTTTTCTATCAATAATGCAAATAATTTAAAATGTAGTCACAAGAAATCTGATTTTCTTTTGAAACCTGTATTACCCAAACACAATTCTATAATTTAATGATGACCAAGATTAACATCCACCAGACTCTGAAAACTGGATGCAATAGTTCTCAAAGGGTTACACCACCGATATAATACCAGTGTCAAGTCTCTTATTAGCACGTCTGTTGTTTTAGTTCATTGAAATCCACTTCAGAGACACACTGCTTTTTACCATTCTTTGGAATGAGTGCTCCTGACAGACCTATAAAAGGCCTGGGGTAGTTGGCTTGGTACAGCTTGGGAAAGATAATGTAGGAAAACCAACCAGAAATCAAACCAACCAATAAAAAGGTTCTGCTTGAATATAGTATTGAATATGAGTTTAAAACATTGAGGACATAGCCCAGAGCAGCTGTAAAAAACACAAAATGAATGTATTAAGGCTGTTACTATATTGCAGATATTTTGGCCCCTTGTTTGTTGGAAAATGGCTGTCCAAACAGTCTGAAGTCCTGCGTGTCATCCGAGTCTCCCACCTGACAAAACTGGAAGTAGGAGTATAGGACTTTATCCGTAGCAGACAGAAAGCAATCCTCTTTGGAGACAAAGCTGTTTTGGGTCTTCTCACTTTCCTGAAAGTTCCATTGTTGGTTGTTGTGTTTCTCTACAAAAATTTACTTTCAGCAAAAAATTCTTCGAAGGGGAACAGGCCTTAAGGGAAAAATGTAGAAACATTGGAGATATTTTTATTCCTCTTTGTTAGTTAATCCTGATCGTTTATAGGGCATTGAGCGTGCAGAGGGAAGGCCTAGAATTGAATGACAAAGAAAGACAAAGGACTGAAGAAACAGCAGATACTGTGTATCATGGAAGCTTCCCAGCTGAGCGAATCGCCACTCATGCGCAGGACAGGCAACCCCCTGGGTTTTAAAGATCAGCTTTGTTTCAGACTGACAGATGCCTGCTCCTAGCTAGGAAACTGCATAACAGCTCTTGTGTTGAATCTCAAGTTACCACAAACTCCTGGGAGGGAAAGAGAAAATAACAAAACCCTACATCACACCCACTCTTGCATAGAGCGTTTGCAGTACAGTATGTGGCGGGGTGTTCCTTTCCTTTTGAACTGGAACACAGTGTAAACCAAGACAAGGAGGCACAAGGCCAGGATGCAAGGAATGACGATGGCTATGGCTTTCACAGTGCTGGCTGTGTTGTCCAGTTTGATGACAATGTCAACATCATCTTGAGGGCTGTGTCGGTCTTTATCTCGGTCTGTTGGTCCATCACAACCCATAAAATCCTTGAGGATGGATCTGGGATAGCCAGGTTCCACCCTGAGCATCTGGTTATTGAATTTCCAGTACTCTTTTCCTTTGTAGAAATATGTGAAGCCTGGGGAAGAAAGTAGCAATTATTCCTGGTCATATGAACTCATGTCATCAATATACTTTTATGGAAATTTTAAAGTTTAAACTTTTCTGCCATTTTTGCTGAGGTAGGAACCAGGATAATAGTCAGTTACAGCTGAAAGGTGGAAACTACCAGCAGAGAAGGACAATTCTAAGAGACTGAGAAGTTTTACTGCTTCTCCTGACAGAGCAAATGACTTCATACAATTGTTGAAAGTGATTTCATCTAATCTGCTAGATGTGTTAAACCTGATTTGAGAGCTGTTCCTTACAATTTCCTAGGTACTACTCACTGAGCTGAGCAGTGAGTGCCATACCTGACAAAAACAGCACTGAAGGGCTTAGCAGTCACTGCTACCTCAAATGTACTTATGTAGCAGGTATAAGGCAAAATAGGCCAGTGGACTAATAAAGCAGACAACCTTTCTCTTTCTTCTACCTAAAAATTGCCCCATCATCCATTTCAGCAGAATTTCTAGCTGGAAAGTTAAATTTTCTGTGTTGCTCTCAAGGTACAAAGAAAGATTTCTCCAGTTTGGAGAACTTTGTGTGATCTTAGATTCCGTGTATCAAAAGAAAGGAAATTTCTTTTCCACCCCCTTCTAAGAGTTTCCACCACAGTGTTAGAAAACAAATCACAAAATGGGAAGTAGCAGGGCAAATTTCAAAGGTGTTACCTGTACCAGTAACTTAATTAGCTTTTAGGATACTGACTCGGGACACTGACTAGAGTAAGAAATTGGTTTTTCTCATCCTTTCCAAAACTCTTAATGCACAACTACCAATAATTTTTGCCATTACCGAAGGAAACACCTGCATGAACAGAGTTATTGTAGGTGCTCATTTGCATAGTTTGCACAACAAACAGGTAAAAGAAGGAAAAAAAAATCTTTAAAATAAAATTAATTCTCTGAAAGACATGCTTTCAGATGTTTCCTTATGAAAGCTTATAGTGAAAGTTCTTTATCAACTCTGCTTCTGTCCAGAGAAATAAAAGCAGTTTCAGGCAAAATGGAATCAACTTCTTTCCAACTGACCTGTGGTATTTCTTTTTATTTTCATCTGCTTTTGTTTCTTTCTCTCTTCATACAAACAACAGCAAAGTTGTGAACTGTTTCTTAAGATGTTATTTTCATGATTTCAGGGAAAATGTCTCAGTGGTCTTCTCAGGAAATTTATGGTGTCATGTTCAGTCCCTTTTTCTACCCTGGAGCCCTTATAGCATTTTTGAAATGCTCAAGAATTCCCTCTTTCCTTTCACCTCCTCTGCAACCTCATGTCATGTTTTACTAATCTTCTCATCCAAAGAGTCCAGCAGACTATCAAAACTACTGGGGTTGGAAAGACAAGAGCCTTTTTTATGATCAAAGGTTTTTCAAGCTTTAGGAATAGTTGCTCTGCTTCTGCAGTTCTTTCAAACTCACTGGTCTGGGTTTTAGAGTAAGATAATTTTTGTTCTTAATGAGAGGCACATGTACCTGAGCTCAGTACAAAATATATATATTTATATATATAAAAATATATTTGTATACACAAATATGTGTATATACGTATATTTATGCACAGATATAGATAGATGATAGATACACAGACACAGATATATATATATACATACATGTATATATATTTCTATAACCTTTGTGACTATTTCCACATATATATATATACTTCAAAACAGTTAATTATTGAGTGTAATGTATGCAGAATATCATCTTGAATGACCTACTTTCCAGTCAAAAGCAACACAAAAAATCCAGTCTAGCAAAAAGGCAAAAATACTGACAGGATTTCTTCTTCTGAGTACAGCAGACACAAAGCAAGGAAGCAATTAAACATATTTTTGAAAAAAAACCCCAAACATTTCCATGGTAAATTACTTAATCAAGTTAGAGGTTGAAATAGGAGATTAAAATGTTTTATAAAAGGAAAGCAATCTTTTTATTTTCTTATTATAAGGAAATTAAAATATTATGGCAATAGATATATGTCCTGTCTTATGAGGCAAACACAATAAATTCAGAACCTACTAATAAATGAATCATATATGCCATATAAAAATTGTCGAACAATGACAGGAGAAAATAAATGCTTATTTTTATTCCTGTCAAAAGGATCTAAAACCTCTCTGCAACTGAGGGCTCTGTTGGCAGCTGGCCACCATCCCCTGGGTAGCACTGAATTCTCCTAAGATGGAGGAGATTTTGGCTACTTTAATTTGTTTTCTGGTGTGTCCAGCTGAGATTCCAGGCTCTAGGTATGTGATGATGCATCTTGACAAAGCTAATAATACATCATACTAAAATCCCTGTTATCTGCTTTTGTACATGATGGACTTTTGATGTCTTCGACTTACATAAATTCATTGGGATATTTCTGCTTAGATAAAGATTTTGCTTCCCTTGCTAGCTTTTGAGAATGAAAGCAATACCTTCTAAGCTGTTTAAAAAGCCAGCACCTTGAAAATTCAAGAGCGATTTACTGTATTTATGAAGCTTGATTTAAGAGGTACTATAATCCAGCAGAAAACAAAACCAAAATTAATTAAGACAGAAGAAAAAAGAATGGAAATTAAGGTTTATAATACTGAATTTGAAAGTGTTTTCATCCCTAGGTTAAACAGTTAAAAGAGTAGTTAAACAGTTAAAAGAGCATTTTCACTAAAGCCAGTTCTATAGCAGGAAATACTTTGTTCAGATACCTGGAATTCCTTCACTGCTTAACCTGAATAGTCAATCATCCCTGTACTACTCTATCTTACATAAAAGGGTGTAAATAAATCATTAAAACAAGAATGTGTTTGCATACCATTTTCTTTGTGGACAAAGGCTCCCTGAGGAGATTCTGGGATACCTTTCCAAATTGTGATTGGTTTGGGATAACCAGGATCCATGGATCTCATTTCTTCACTGTACCTCCAGTACCTGAAATATTTTTTAAAGAAACAAAAAAAAAGGTACATTTGTAAGATAGTAGATGAGTGACTTTACATTTACCCTCTCTAACATGTGCTACATTCATTAACCACAAGTGGAAATACTAGATTTCTTCTCTTTGAACATACATTACAAATAAATCTACTTACTGTTTCAAATAGATAGAAGATAAAATATTTTTGCACTTCAACAACTAAACCAGCATGCAGCTTAGTTAAAATCACCACAATTCTAATGCCTAGGGCTTTTGCACAGTGACACAAAGAAATGCAACACATGCAAAAACCAATGTATATTAATGCTTTTCGTAATATTGTAATAATGCAAGTGACAGTAGATTCAGATTAAAATACTGCCAGCAATCTTAATTTAACTCTTCATATATATGCATTACAGTAGATTTTAATTATATTTCAATATCCCTAAAATAGACGCAGTGTATTATAAAATTCAACCTGTTTGTGTGCCTTTTTGCCAGCCAGCCTTTCTCAAACTTAAAAAGCTTCAGCATGCAACTCTAGTAATCCTGAACATCTGAGAAGTATTTACACTTTTGATTTATTTACACTTAGAGATATTGGTAATTTCTTTTTCCTTTTACTGCTGATCCAATTGCTATGCATATCTTATAAGTTGGCTCTAAAAGTACAGCATCTCTAATATCCTCTGCATATCCCAATATTTTGGTGGATCATTTCATATTTTGATTTACTCCATTGATTTAGAACATAGTTTTATCACTATCATTGATAATCTGGTTACTGCTAAAAACTTGACCCTCTTTCTCATTTGAATTCATTTGACTTCAGTTTTTAGAAATCCTTGTTATGATCACTATATATTAAAAAACTGTTATATGGATGATATTTTTGTCACTGTGAAGGTACTTAGGCACTCTAATTGATTCACATTTTGATCTTTTTAGAAAAGTATAGTGGTCTAAACTCCACAGTATTTCTCCCTGTAGGGCATTTCGGTGGCTTTAAATTTTCAATGAAATTAAAATATAGCAGATTTCAAGTAGGTTAAGCATTGGCAAGTTAGATTAAAAAGACATTTGTATTTATTTTTTCTTTCTTATGCTTAAATTTTTTTTATAGCCTCAATTCTTAATCTAGTCACATATACATCAGCTACCAGCCAACACACAATGCTCTTTATTTGGATATGTAACATCTTTGAAAGTTTATATGCAGAAACAACATGTAGAAGTAGTAAACAAAGCGCTAACTTTAATACTATTGAAACCAGTTCTTCCTTATCTTTAAACTCTAAGTTTCTTGGTCTTTAGTTTGCATTTTTTAAAAGAAATATTCTTTTTCTTTTAAAAAAATTTTCTTTTTCTCTCCCTCTATTCCAGAACTCTGTTTGCGGCTTCCATAATTTCTCTCCTTTTCCTTTTTCTCTTCCAATCTTTCCATCTTTTTGAGCTCCTTCTTTTAATAATCTCTGATTTCCCACTAGGCTTAAATGACTTTCAAAGCATACTTTGTCATTAAAAGTCTTTGAGGACATAGTGCACACTCTGAAATCACAAAACTTCTGGATTTTCATCATTGATGAGAATGATTAGGGATCCTTCCCTACTAGGGAAGGACTGATCACGACACCACCTCAACAATTTGTGCTGGAATAATGAACATGTCTACAGGGTAAGGAAAAGCCTAGTCTTGATTCTATTTGGCATGCCAAATGCTCACAAGCAAACTCCCTAATGACGGTTTGAGCTCTACAACCTATGTAAACTTGTTGCTGTATCTCAAAGACTGATAAATAACAGAGGGGAAAAAAAATCTAAAAAATCTTCATAGCTTTAGAAAAAGGGAATTTGGAAAATATTTGCTAAACTATGTCCTATATCTAAGCCTATTTACTTAATGATATCCTGAGCCACTGAATTATTAAGTTTTATGAAGAAAAGACATTGATTTAAACTCTAAAATGCATAAAAAGGTTGGACCAGATAGAGGAGTAAACAAGGACATGTGTCAAGAATTCATCAAACCTATTATTTTCTATTCCCAAATTACTCAGTTATCATAGGATAGGAATAACAGAAGGACTAATGTTTTCCGTAGCAAATTTTTTCCCCTTTATGTGTTTCATGCAATTTTTTAGAAGAATTATCATGAATGTTGAAATAGATAATGTCAAATTACAACAATAATGTTCCATACATGAGCTTTAGACATACGACTGTTTACTGGTTCAAATTTTAACCTTCTTACTGGTTTAGTTAATGGGATTTTCTTTTTTTTTTTTGTTTGGTCAATTTTATTATTAATTTTATTTTATAGCCAATATTTGATGTCATAAGCAATGTACATTGAGAAACTTACTGTTATAAGGGTTTATTCCCACTGATGGCCAATATGGCCAATATCCTATAATGGCTCAATTATCTCTGCAAGGTTCAGGTTCAATCTTCTTCTAACATACTCTATTGCATTTATATCCTGCTGAGTTTCATTGTTCTTGTTAGCTCTAAGTAGCAACTTTTCTGCCAGCACCTGTTTTCTCTGCCAGTTCTTTTTGTCTTCTGTTATTACCAATCATGTTTTAGGAAAGTCCTGAATATAAGTAACTGCCTATGCATGGTACTATAAAAGGACATAATATTGCTGAATAAAGCTTAAAGGAAGTAAAAGTCACAAAATATTCCTACTGTAAATCTTTTTACAATATGTATGTGGAGGTGGATAATTATTACCTGAAAAAGAATTTGAATTTTTAAAAAAGATCTACTCAACCACAGAAAGCAAATTATCTAGGCATCTTCTACTCACTATGAAAATCAATTGCTTGAAATGATACCTGTTTTAAAACATTACAAAAATTTGACTTAGTTATCTACTTCACCATTAGTATTGGAGAGCTATCTTTTTTTTAATAATAAAAAGAGCTTTAACCATAAAATTTGTTGCAGCATTCTGTAGTGTAATTTTTACAGTAGTGCTAAAGAATTACAAACTATACTGTCCTAAACATATTCTCTGATGTGCATTAAATTGATTCTTAAGTGATCCATGAACACTATTAGTGTCTGAGAACACGAAGTACCACACAGTAACAAAAGCAGTCACAGCTTTTGTGATAATAAGACTAATAGAAATATTACCATTATTAATAAGGAATAATTTGTCTCTGAGCACACAAAATTTGCACAGCAATACATCAATCACCAAACAGAGTACCATACTGAAAAACTGTAAAATCCATCATTCAGACAACTCGCAGTGTTTCAAATATTAATGAATTCTCCTGATGTCTCTATAAAGCAGACAAATATACCTTTATTTTTTTTTTTTTATTTACAGGTAAATAGAGACATTAAGTGACTAGTACAAGTATGTCAGGAATGGAAAAACCATTGAATTTCATGGGTTTTTTTTAATGTGCCTGTCCTTTTTTTTTTTGGGGGGGGGGGGGTGTTGTTTTTTTTTTTGGGGCGGGGGGGGTTGTGTTGTTTTTTTTTTAGTTATTATTATTAATCATAGATATCTGTCCCTATGACATTTATTTAGAAGTAATTCCAAGAAAATGCTCAAATTCTTCTCTAGCTCCCAGGTTTAGCACTGAGTTCCCTTTTTTACCTCATTATCAAATAGTAGCAAAGTCATTTTCACTGACCTTAAAAGCTTTGGTTCATGCCTTGCCTGCTTATGTTCTGGGGTTTAGAAATGGGGATAAAAAGAAAGATGTAAGAGTGTACATAAACAAATCACTTTAAATATTTAAGTTTAAATTTGCCACAGCTGTGACTAGCCTGTTGACTTCTAAAACATAACTTTTCTACTGGATATACTTATACCCATTCCAAGATATTCACAAAAATATAATTTAGGTTATAAAACATGTGAAAACAGTACAGCCATCTATGCAGGAGGGCTAAATTCCATTCTTTTGAGAAACAGAGGAAAAGGCCAACATGTTTAGCTGGTATCCCCTGAATTGTTCCCTTGCAGAAATCCTGTACCAACCTATCTCCTTTGAAGAAGTAGGTTTTTCCAACATCTTCCCACCAAATTGCTGAATCAATGCCGTGGGAAGGAATTCCACTTCCAAGTGTTATCAAATCATGAGGATAACCGGGCTGGAGAGTAGTGTCCTTGAAAACCCAGAACTTGTTACCTGTACAAAAGCATATATATACACACATATATGTGTATTAGTCTTCAGTACTGTTGGTAGAAATATTAATACACTCTTGAGAAATAAGACTCCCAAAGGTTTATAGTAGTTGTTCTTCCAAATACAATGAAATGAAAAATGTTCCACCTCTGCAGACAATGCAAAATTAAATATGCCTTATGGATATCTTGCATTTATAAAGCACCTTTCTTCAAATAAGTCCACAGAATATTTTAATACCAACTATGCAGTGATCAAAAGTAGAGTGAAAATTAAATCACCTTAAGAGACTCTGTGGTTGATAATGTAATACATTTACAGAAAAACTACGCAGCAGTTTTACATTTCATGAGGAAAGAAAGAATTTGATAAGAAAAAAAGGTAAGAAATACAAAAAAAATAGCAATGACAATTTTCATAGAGACCAAATACTTTTATTACTCTGTATTTCTCCTCAAGAAGTTAAATTACTTATGAAAGATGTATGATTATTTCAGAAATAACCATAGAATTTAATATTTAAACGTCTTTTCTTTTAGGGCATCCTAAAAACAGCAAACTGAGAATCTGAATCCCTTTTGTTGCTGAAAGTAATGGTGGATTGCCAGTGGCAGTAAGACTTAAGCTTTGTCAGTAGGTGACAAATCATTCAAAAGCCCCCAGCTGACTTATTAAGTGCTGAAAATACAAGGTAGGTGTACGACTCCAGAAGATGTTACCACAGTATCTGCACAAACCTCAGATTACCCAGGTTACTCAGGTCACTGTCTTAAATATGAATGACAGCCCAGGGCTTCCTGGACTGCAGTGCTGAGTGGATGAAACCCCTACTGCTAGAGGGGTAACTGCAGTTAGTAGATAAATATTTTGTGTACAGAGGGATCCACGCCTATGGAAGTAGCAGCTGCACCAGTGTTTTATAGTCGAGATGCCCCCCTGTTTGTGGGAGAGGATGCTTCCTGTGCTCTCTCTTCTAGCTGGATGGTCTACCTCAACAGCCCACAACTCCAGTTTCCAAGATTGAGTCTTTCCTCTAGCTTCCTGGACAAGTTCTTCTTCACTGAATACTTCCACGATTATCTCACCTACTTCACCATCTCATATTAAACCTACAGTCCAATATTTCCCCGATAATTTTGTTGTCCTCCGAGGGACTTCTCAACATACTATCCCAACTGTCTTATTTTTGCAACTATCTTCTCCTTTTTACATTTCTGCTTTTTTCTAATTCTTCAAAACTCACTTCTCACCTGTGTGTTTTTAGCAGAGACTTCTCTTTCAAACCCAGCTTTGTCTGAAAAAAGGGAATAAAGAACCCCATATGCTCCCTAGAAATAGGAAAGGGCAACATAATTTGCATTTATGTACTTATATGATGAGCTTGCTTGGATGTCCATCTTCTCTCTGTGTTCTGTCCCCTAGACCACAAGGACACTCCTCTCAGGCTAGACTATAGGCTCCATTGTGAAAGAACCATGTGTTTATTCTCTCTTCAAAGCACTACCATCATCATTTTTTCCAAAAAGCATTGCTAGTTTTAGTAATAATGACACTGAAGGAGAAGATACTTTTTGACATCACACAGGCACTTTGAGCTAAATCACAAAAAAATCTTCTTCACTTTGGTCTATTCATTGCTATGCATGACAATGATATTTAAAATATAAGGGGAAAAGTTTGAAAACAAATTTTGTTCAAACACATTTGGAAAGCGGATGTAAGAGATAAAATCATGGCTGTTCACATTAGTTTTTGTACTTACCTTTAAGGCTAGACAGGTTGTTATACAGATTTAGGAGGTTAAGGTACTGTGCTGTATAAATATTTTATAAGGAAATGTAATATTACCCCAAAGACCTAGGATCAGATGTATGCCAGAATCATCAAGAGGGAAAATCCAGAGAGCTGTTTTGCAGTTGGTTTTATATTTTAGCTATCCCTCTGTGATATTAAATATTTGTTTAAAGGAAAGGGGGTTTTTGATCTCCCTGTTTGTACTGTGGTAAATTAAAGCATGTTTTCATTTTATCAGAGTTTTAATTAGGAGAGGGGGTATAGTTTCCATCCCTCCCATGCTGGGTTTCCAGGGTTAATTTTTTATCAGCTTCTTTACAGCTGCTCATCACCCACTTTCAAGCACAGAGACTACAGTTTGCCCAACAGATCCATTTTCTCTCCCCTGCCAGCTGAAGGAAAGAAAGGACTCAAAGAATGAGTATGTACAGAGACATTTTAAGTAGTGTAAATGAAAGAGACACAGAGATCTATGAAGTGCAGTCAAGGAAAGCTGAGTTCTCTGTTGACCTGGGATTAAGGTCATTGATAACCTGAGGTTTATCTTTACTGAGATACCTTATAAAAACTCATTTATAGCATTTAATAATGACAGAGGTGACCTGTCATATTTTCTGGAAAAATCTCTTTGCCCAGGATTCTTCTGCTGGGAAGCTGAGAAGCCTCTGAGAAAAATGAAAAAAATAATTATCTGATTTGCTTCTCCTGTGTCTTGTTGCTTTGGAATGTGTTTGGACATTGTTTACCAACAGCTGGTTGTTTCATTGGTTTCATGTGAATTGTTTTGACTTAATGACCAATCATGCTCAAGCTGTGTCAGACTCTGGAGAAAGAGTAAGGAGTTTTCATTAGTATCTTTTAACCTTCTGTCTGTATCCTTTCTGTATTCCTTAGTATAGTTTAGTATATTATTCTTTTATATAATATAGTATCATAAAATAATAATTTAGCCTTCTAAGAACATGGAGTCAGATTCATCATTCCTTCCAATGTCAGGGCACCCTGCAAATACAAGAGTGAGCATCTTCAATCATTCTGTATCCTTCCTCCCATGTGGTTTATTTTTGCCAATTCATACGACTGGACACAGAAGGCTTCAGATGTTAATGGCAGTTTCAAATGCAATGATAAGAGAAGTCATGCGTTTTGGACCTTACTAGTTGGTACTTATGGTGTGAACAACAGATGGCATCCAGTGAGTGATCCTGGGCCAGCTCGTTTCTGTTTCAGAAGATCATTCAAAATGACAGCTGTTGCACAGCATTGAGAGGCATATGCTGTGATGTATGTAATGCCAATACTTTTCTCTGTGCCTCACAAGGAATAAAAGTCAAAGCAATTGTTATGAATAGATCGTTATCAGCCATACCCAAGGAGGCAAAGTTAACTATCAACAAGATCAGGTCATACCAAAATAAACAATGGTTATGCACAAGCCATTTTAAATGACAGCACCACTGAGCCATGTATTTTTTCCATATTCATAGATACTGAAGTAAAAGGAAAGTGTAGATGTGAGAACAGGCATAAGAAACTGAATTCTTCAAACAATTTCTTACTAAGAAGCTAATTCTTTCTTAGAAAACAGAGAAAAGGTAAATTTCTCTGTATTCTGCAGAGATGGGAGGACTGAGATCTCTAACATATGTGAGCAAAGCCTATTGATGCTAACTAGCAGGAATTTTATTTAACATTTGCTTTAGAAGACATGTTTAGTCTGCTATAACTGTGCTGGTTGTTAATGAGAAATACTGTATATAAGAAATCCAAATGTTCCATCTGGCTGGCAGCTTTCACTTTGGGTTTTTTTTTGTTTTGTTTTGTTTATTTTTTTTTTTTTTGTTTATTTGGTTTTTTTAGGAGGTTTTAGGAGGTCTTGTTTTGGATTTTTTTTTCTGTCTCTCACCTGGAGGAAATTGGGTGTCTATTGATCAGAGAATTGATCTGATCAACAGAATTTGATCAGAAAGCAATGTTAGGAAAATTTAAAGCTGAAAATCAGGGCAAAAGATGCCCAACTGTGATGAGAATGAGATAATTTTATTTCTAACATATTTATGAAACTTTAAACGTAGTACAAACTAATGCTAAAGTCAATATTCTTTCATGTAGCTTATATTCCACTTCCACTAACAGTCAATAAAACTTCATTAATTGTGATCATAATGCAAAGAACTATGACAAAATTGGTAATATTTTTATTCTTCTTAAGATAACTAATGCTTCTTTGGAGTCAAAATCTGTGCCCTCAGCAGAAACCACCACAGTGTTTATTTTGAAAAGTTGTTTTTTTAAGGTCTCATTGGTAGGTTTGTTATTTTTCACAGAGAATAAAGCACCACATGTTTCATGAAGTCTGAAATTTCAGAATGTTTGATCTCTCTGCTTTTATTCCTTAATGTAAGGTCTAACATAATAAGAAGCAGATTGCCAAGGTCAGAAGCTGAGAGTGAAGCAAGTGATAAAAAAAACTAAAATGTCTTATTTCTTGAAATAATGCTTTGTTAAGTATCATCACTGTAGGGAAACAGCTGAGAAGGATGAACGATGGAATTATTTGAAGTCTCTCAAATTCATTCTTTGACATTCTAAAAAAAGTACTGGAAATAAAGGGCATCTGTATTGCTACGCTTAACTTAAAATTACAACATTCTAGATCTTCTTTAGACTGTTTAACTTCCTACTGACTACTGCCAACAAATATGCAGTTTTTAGCAACTAGTTCTTCCTTTATAGAATCTAAATTCTGAATAATTGTGCTTCTGGGTTTTTTGCCCATATTAATTGAAATTATGGTATATATGTAGTGCAAGAAGTGTGTGGCATATCATCACTGTGGTAGAGTGGTGACATGAATTTCCAAATTTTTAAACAATTACATGTAATTTAAATCAGTTAAAAAAATAACATCTAATCATGAATGTTGGTTTATTCCAGACAACATTCCTTTTAATTTCAGTCTTTCAAGCCTGTATCTAGTCTTTTTCTAGAATCCTAAAATTACTATTCATGGTTCTTTTTTCCCCATTCTGTGTTTCCCACATCAAGTTTCTGTCATTTCTCCATTCCATGATTTGACACTATAGTAAATCTATTTTTCAATATAAAACTGTCAGGCCATGGGGTAAGTGCAGTAGAATGTTATGATGGAGGCACTGGTAGTATGACTTTTACAGCAGCCTTTATATTGCTACATTTGGGTTACCATAACATTCAACAGCGCAGATGGCTTGCCAATTTAATTTTTAGCACTATATAAATTCCCAAAGGTACACAGAATGAATTTTACTATTCATGTTTTCTCATTAAAAGAAAGAAAAAGGTATCTTTCTGATGCCATCTTATTATCATTCAGCATGGACACTGGTAATGAATAATAACAAGAATTCAAACATCTGTTTTTTATAAGCAGCTATCCACCAGATTGCTCTGTAGTTTATGAGTATGATCTGGTCTACTGGGGTCTGATGAGTCCATCTGGCAGGGAACAGCAAGAGCATCTTGGTCATAGGCTTGCCAAGCTGGTAAAGAAGGATTTTAACTAAAGTTGCTGGTGGAGGAAGAATCTCAATCCATCCCACTCGTACCAGTTTGATGCCAGTGCCAGCAAGAGATGTCCAGAGCCTGGTGAGAGATCACAGGTCAGCAGGAGAGCACCTGAACCAGCACAAAGGAATTCCAGACACTCCAGAGAGTAAGTTGGTTTCACTGGGGCCTCCAAATTAAATGCCTCTATTGGAAACACACATATTATCCAGAACAACAACAGGAGTTGGGGATGTGCTTGGAAATTTGTGCTCACCTGCAGGGCTGTGATCTTACCGGCATCACAGAGACATGGTGGGATGCTTCTACAAATGAATGTCAGAATGGAAGGCTACTGGCTCTTTACAAAGGATGGGCAGGGAAGAGGGCATGGGGGTGTTGCTCTCTGTGTCAATGACCTGCTGGCATGCATGGAGCTCTGCTGGGATGGATGAGGAACTTGTCACAGAATCTAGGTTGTAACAAGCTAGGTTGTAAAAGATCATCAAATTCAACATATGACCTAACACCACCTTATCAACTAAACCATGGCCACATCCAGTCTTTTATTAAGCAGCTCCAGGGACAGTGACTACACCACCTCCCTGGGCAGCCCGTTCCAGTGGCCATCTACTCTTTCTGTGAGCATTTTTTTTCCCTAATGTCTAGCCTGTATATTTGTAGTATATTATGGGTCAGCACTAAAGGAAGGGCAGGTAAAGGTGACGTTATAATGTGGGTCAGAGGAGTGCATAAAGACATTAAACCAGTACAAGTTCTCTGTTGGCACTTAACCCATCTTTTCTATTTTATTGTCTGAATAACAGATGTAGACATTGGCTTAGGTATGTGCTTTGTTAACACATCTGTATGCTAGACTCCAGATTCAAAGCTCCTTCTAGAACTTACTTGTTTGGACCAATTTTAGACTGGTAAAGCACACTACCTGGATAAGACATTCTACTTGCTTATCATCTTAGCAGAAATCAGCTTGTCTATTTCTAGCACCTTTTGGAGGAGGACATGTACTCTTTTCCCAGGAAATTTTGTGATGGAATAGAAGAAACGAGACAATGATCATTTACCTACAGTCTATTTATATAGATTTCTGTAATCATGTTCCACAAGGTACTTGAGATCCTTGGAACAGGAATTTTCAAGGACACCCACACAGAAGACAGCTGAAATTTTTGATTCTGTAGCAGTGGAAAAACATAAATTACACTGATAGAAAACACAAACAGTTAGATATTAAGAGTCATAAGGACATGGCAGAGAAGCAAAAAAATATTTTTTAAAATTGCACAAGGAAATACAAAGATTTTTGACCTTGGCAAATAGAGGGATAATACAAATATAATTGGAAAAATAATGGAAGGAACTTTGAAAAGAAGTCATATGGAAAAAAAACCAAAAAACAACCCTACAGCAGAATATCCAAATATCATATGAGATCATCTAGAAGGCACAAAACTAACTGTTCTGAAATCAGATAGCATAAGGTAGGGATGATGTGAAAGGAGAACACAATTCTGATCTCTAAAAGCACAATCCTGCTGTTCCTGGTTGCTTTAATTAATCTTGACTTAATTTCCCAGAGAAAAAAATAGAGAAGTTTCCTCCTCCTTCTGTTGTTTGTTATCTGTAACCCACAGACTACAGGATCAACCTAAGACCTAACAAGAGCCAGTCAGAAGGGGGTGAAGAGTTAATAATGATGAAACATATTTCAAGGTCATTGGGAAGGAAAAGAAGCAGCTATAACAATAAGCTTGATCATTTCTGTCTGGAGCTCAGATAATGGATCCCAGCATTATCAAGGCAGAAGTCTGGAATGCCCAGGGTAGCTACTTTGCTCTCTGTAGAAGTGGTGCAAAGGAATAGCTACAGAATAATATTTTTATCCTTCCATGTCTTACAGACCTAAAAATCAAGCAGTGGGATGGAGAGTTGGAGATACCTTGATTTTGATTCCCAACCATATAAACTTTCCAGAGTTAATGACTTGAAGTTTATTTTATGGCAACAGAAGTAAAAGCATTTGCTGTATTGAAATAGAAACTGCACTACATGTAATATCATTTTCCTTGTGATTCACACAAAAAATACAATTTCACTTTTAGCAAAACATAAACTTCTTTGTACTGTTATGAAATGTTTCTGCATGTTATTAAATATGTTTTATTTAACATTCCCAAGATCCTGTTTCTGGAGTGAATAAAATATTCTAACTCCCTGATAATGACTTCACTTGTAAAAATGAATTTTTTTTAATATAACAACTTTAAAAAATCTACCTTTTTTGTAGTGAGTTAAAAAAAATAATCACTCACAACACTAAATAGCTGAATATTTTTTTCATGTATTTGTTATCTATTCAGTTTCTTCTTCTCTCAAATGATTATTTTATAAAACATACTTTACATAATTTGATTATTTTGTTACTAAATATGGATTTGTTAAACATATAACTTTATCATCAAATCTAAATAAAGTGCATGTTCAAGAATTTTAATTTTGAAGAACAGCTGATGTCTGGAATGAAATTTAAAAAGAATTTTTAGCAACAATTTGATCTAAATCACCTATTTTCTGGAGTTTATGCTCCTTTAAAAACACTAAATACACATCTATGAAAAAGATTATTTTTCCCTACATGAAACTCTTAACATCACAGGTATTAGATGAAATAAATACAATGCAATACAGTGAGCTATATATAGCAGAGGTGCCATTTAAATATATAAGAAATTAATTTGTAAAAACGAAGAGCAGAGAACTACACAAAAATTAATAATGCGAATGTGTTCATTGTGTCTTCCCAAAATATATTTTAAAAAATTATTTCATAGTAGATCACTTCATTTCTATGTCTTATATTTATACTTTCAAATTTTTATTGAATATGTAAGAGCAAATGACCTGATACTGTGATATAATAAATTAATGTCATTAATTATGTAATTATGTAATTATGATTACATAATCATAAATTAAATATGTAATTGCCAAACACGAAAATGTTAACTTATATACTCTTCATTTAGCTACCAATTTGCAATAAGATTTACAAATCATTAGTAAAAATAAACAAGATGTGTTTCAAGAAATCATCACACTCAAAAGCGTTACACAAAATCTTACTTTTGCTCTTTCTTACCTTTAAAGAAGACAAAGTTCCCCTCACTGTTTTCGTAAACTGCATCAATGCTGGGAGGCAGTCCCCTCCAGAAGTAGGTAATCTGCATGGGGTATCCATCCATCACCCTGTTGTTCCTGACTCGCCAAAACCACTGATCCTGGAAACCAAGCATACACTTCTTATTACATTTATATGTATTCATCTGCTGTCTTGAAAATACTGAACAGCCTATCGTGGCATTTTTAAAGCAGACCTTCTGCTGAGTGGATAAGCACATTGTGTTTGCATTTGCCTTGCATTACAAATGTTTCAGAACTGGTTTTTGCTGAGGTGGGGATAAGCTACACACGAACCAGGTGTTTGGAGCAGACAGCCCTTGGCAGAACATACAGCATTGTATGAGATGATGTAGCTCTCCCAAGTTCATTCTTATAATTTAAAATTTGTGGTCTGACTACAAGTGCTTTTAGACTGAACCATATGCCCAAAATAATGGGACTACATACAGACTTTGAAGACCAATTAATTTTGCATGTCATTCTTATGCAGTGGCTGCTAACAGTGAAAGGTTGATAGATATATGTGTAAAATTACTACATCAGTCCAGTAGGAACTGTGTTTTGATGACAATTTTAATGTAGTGAAGTTTAACAGTCTTTCCAAGTGACATTAAATAGAATGGTTAATATTACAGCCATATATATATACATATATATATATATATATATATATACACACATATATATATAATTGGTGCTAAATCCACCTAATCCAATACGTGGCACATTAAATGGGTATCAATAAAAATATTATCACTGTACTGCTTCAGAACTGTTTCATTTAAAGATGAAGGATAGAGTAAGTATTTAACTTCTTACATACATTTGAACATTTTTCAGCATTAGTATTATGTAAAACAGCCCCCTTTAACAATAAAGGAAGTGATGTTCTGCTAGAATCTGTCACAGTTTACATGGCAGTTCTTCCTCTGTGTAAGGAATACAGATTTCACAAACAAAACCTGCAACAAAACCTGTAAAATCATCAACTCAACAAATATCTTCTTGGAAATGGATTATGTTTCAGACCTAGTTATTTTTGGAGTATGCTTGCATTATTTTATTTTGATAGCAAGACCAATAAACTTATATTTTTCAGATTTGGTATTGAGTTGTACGTAAACTGCATTTCATACTTCATATTGTTGACTTGCAGTATAATAGTTAGCATATTCTTATCTATTTTTTGTTCAAATTCCTTAGCAAACCAATAATTTTCCTGCTATACTATGAAAATCTTAACAATAATACAATTATGGCAAAACTGTAATGTTTGTTTCATTCAGCATATCCCCATGATTTTTTTAAAAAAATCTGTTTATATGTATACATAGATGTATATGGGTCATTTGCTTTAATGTTGAAATATTCCATTCAGAAGCATAATTGTGAATATCAGATGCAGTGTTCTCTCTTCTGCTGATGGAATCTTGCAGACTTCTTATTTTCCTCATATATTTTCAGCATGTGTACCTGTCCTTGCAATAACCATGGGCAATGGGGTATAGCTCATCAGTAAGGATCCTACAGGTTTCCACAAAACTAACATTTTGAGATTTTATAATTTTAGCATTTTTATGGTCTTATTTAAACAGACAAAGGCTGGCATATGATTTGTCAATAGATATCATTTCAGGGAATCAGCAAATGGAAATGTCTGAGGTCAGAACTGCAAGTTTGGACCATATATAAGATTGTGGAAAGTAGGTGTTTCCAGAGGCTGATATAATAATTTGTTTATGTAAATTTAATTTTCCTGGGTGACTTTCCTATGAACATGCTGCACTCAATGGTTTTAGACTGACAGAATTTAAACTCTGTAACTCAAGAAATGCAGCATGTACCTGTAAAGTATGCCAAGGACCTTTCTGAAGCATTAGATGAGATAGGCTCTGCTTATGGAAAGAATGCTTCATTTCAGCACATATATTAAATGTAATTAGTTTATCTTAAACAAAGTTATATTTACCAGCAATTTTATCATCTGCATTTTGATGTACATTTAATGAAAGTATTTTTGGACAAGAGTTTAGCTATTATTGAAATTCAAAAGAGGCATAGTCCAAGACAAAGCATATTCACTATAATAAAGCTCTTTCACACTTTAAGCAAATAGCTTGAAACAGTTTCTCTGGCAAAACACTCCTCACTGTATTTGTTTATGTTGAATAAACACAGTTTTGTCTCTTTTGAGAAATGGTGTTTATTGAGAATCCCTTTGCCCTTCCTGCTATGTTAGTTAAATACACTTTTTTATTATTTTGTTTCCCCAAAACACATTAACTACAGAAAACAGGTTGAACTTGTCACACACAGTCCAATGCAAAGCCTGACAAATGCTATACACTGAATGCATAGATTTTAGTCTTTCTTTGCTGGCAAGCAAATACCTCTTTGTTAGCATCTCTAGATACTCAATTGCTTCAAAAATATGGATCACTCCTGTGCAGCTGAGATCTGGCATAATAATGCATCATTAAATATTATGACTATGGATATATCAAATAAATTAAGCTTGGGCAATTATTCCCAGTTCAAAAGCAAAGCTGAAACAAACAAAAATCAACACTTAATTAAGATAGAGCAATATATCTAAACCCCAGAAAATGGTCATTGAGTGAGAAGAGATTGTAAGATGTTTCAGAAACACTATGATTGATAACGAGTAATAGTCTAATGAAGAAGCAGTAGCAGTCACTCAAATTGAATGTTTTGACATTTTAGTTAGAAGATGGGATATTTCTGAGAAAAAAAAAAGAAAATGAAGCTTTTTAGAGAAAAAAAAAAACAACTAAACAAAGGTCATACATAAATCATTCTGCACTGTCAGTAAATGTTTCATGTATTTTTTTCTGGTGCATTTAAAGGGACTAAAATATAGTATATCATGTATGATCATAGCATATAGCTCCCTCATAAAAACACTTCTTTTTTAGGTCAGAGAATTTTAAATGAAAGAGAATATTAGAGTAAAAAAAAACTCTGGCTATTAATGCATAATTTTCATACTTTGTTAGTAGATACAGTCTTCTCCCAATCTTAGAAGGTACCTTTTTAGTGATGATTTGTTAAATTGTTCTTTATGTTTCATTCAATGAATGTTTAAATATTTACTCCTATGAATAATTAATTTCTATTTCAGTATTTATTAGCAACTTAAATATATTTCAGATTCCTTAAGGGACACAACTGATGTGTATGAGAATTAAAAAAAATATCCAGGTATTTTGGTTTATCCATAATATACAAACTAGTAGAGCCTTTAGTGCAAAATTAATGGACCTTTTTGTCTATAGCACCTCATTTTCTCTTATGTCTCTGGACCAACAACCATTGTCAATGTTAAAACATTTATTTGTTACAAAATGTCTAGAGCTCTCACCTTTATTTTATACCTAATGAACTCTATCTACAATTCTGTAATGACATGTGACATTCTCACTCAAGGTCGAATAATACCGAGTAAAAAAAGAAAGACTGCCCAATGTGATAGACATTATAAGAAACTTACAACAAGCTACAAAGAAGGAAAAAAATCAGAAATCTTTGAACTGTACCTTTTTTAACTACTTGGAAATGAAGGCAGGAGAAGATTTTAGGCAGACAGAGAGGTGCAAAACAAGGCCAAAATGCAACTGTATGCAAAATTATATTATTTTGACTATGATTATAAAAATGTGTGTGAACCCCCAGTAATATTTGAAATATCTTTTCACTGTAGAGCAAAAATCTCTGTGTATTTCTGCCTGACTTGATGTCTAAGTGTATATATATGGTGCTGTTAAAAGTATTACCCTAATAGGATGGAATGAGATGCAAAATAGCTATAACTGATAGGGAGAGGAGTTTTACTATTTCTATATTCCACAGGATAACTGGCTTATTTAATTTGAAAAAAAAACCCCAAATAAGCATAATACTTCTGCCCTAAATAAATGTCAATCAAATCAAATACTAAATTTCAACCAGTACTCTAGTTTAATATTATTGGCAAAATACATCAAAGTGTCACATTGGGTCTTGTGTTCTCCCACAAGCATACTCTGATCATGTGAAAAGGCAAGCCTCTGTCAATGGAAGATTAAACATACCCAGGAGTTAAGCAAAACTGCAGCAACAGACTGACACAGTCAGACAAATGAGCAGCCCTCTACTTTTGTTCATCTAAGTATTGCAGGAAAAAAAAAAAGCCAGTGGCAAATACGAAGATATTTTACAACTTTAACGTCTTCTTTTTGAGAAAAGGAAGAGTTGTGGTTATATACAGAGAAGTTGGCCAAAGGACAAAGCCTGCAGAAACAACATTCCAAGACTGTGATCAAGGAGACAAAAAGTTCCCCTACTATACATCTTTATGGGATATTAAGAAACTGAATTTGGGAAATGAAAGGTACAGTTATTTTATCTGAACCAAAATAAATCTGGAATACCCTTTTAAAAGTCTTGATCTAATCTCAAAACGCACTTTTCCACATCTACTTCATCAGGTTGTGAATTTCATCAGGGAATCTCAATGCTGGCAATAACAGCCCTGTGGCATGTGGAATTAAAGACTTTGTGCCTACTTATTTGGGGAATTCCACTATTTATTTAGTAGTATCTCTTTTCAACATTCTGACTTTGGTATCTATAGCATTTAAGGCAAAGGAAATTATTGCACAAATTAGGGGAAAAACAAAACAAAATAAACCAAAAATTTTTGAGCAAATTTCTGGGAAATAATTTTAATGGAGCAGAAAATACAAGATACAGTTCAGGGGATTTAAAGGAAGAAAAAATTATCAGCACAATTCACCTAAGAGAAGGATTCTGAATTTATTTTTCTTTTCTGTTTTGCTTTTTTTCCCTCAATATAGAATTTGCAATGAAATTAATAGACTAGGCTTACTTCAGTTCATACTTAATCCCATAGTAGAAAACAATTGGCTCTATTGAGACCAGAATCAGACAGTAAATAGATGCTACCAATCTATCTCATTTTAGGAAACAATTAACTAAATGTACTATTTATACACATACAGCTCAGCTCATTATGAAGCTGGTTCATATTAAGAACAAACAAAGCTCCTTTAAAATTACAAAGGACTTTATCTGTTCATTAACAGATGGATGTATGATGCATCACTTATTTGAACTTACAGAAACATTTTGTCTTCGCTAATGTGTTTAGGACAACAGCATGGTTACCCAGTTAGAACAGGGCATAAAGGCTGTCCGAGAGCCACGGTGAGAAGTCAGAGCATTGAACACCACTTAGAAAAATCTCAGCACTTCCTATGTTGAGATCCTGAACCTTCTGCTGATATCCTCACTGGAAATGAGACCACATTGGATTCAAAACAAAGATATGCAAAGACATCACCAAATACATGTTCTGTTTCTTCCTTACTTTCTCAAGTAAGGAATTTACTTCTTTCATGCCAATTATTGAGAACAATTATACAAATACCAACTATTTATTGTTGGTACCTAAACAGACACTGAAGAACTGCAGACAAATTAAAACCATTGTTTGTTAGGAACTTAATTCTTTTCCTTACCAACTATTACAGCTAACTAACACCATGAACAAAACTGTTAACTATTGTGACTCAGCATAAGAGCAAGTGGAAAACTGGCAAATGTTTCCCATTGTTGAATATGGGAAGTGCTAAACTGAGATTGGTTTAAAGTATCTGTCTTCAGCTAAGCTGAGGTCCACCGGTGTAAATACATTTTTAAAAGATAATATTATGTAGCGATTTTATGTAGGAAAACTTTGCTAAGGAGTATGCTAAGCATTTTTCCTAGTATCTGTTCTTATCTTCCCTTCTGTATTACTGACACAATAAGGTGATGTCAAGTAATTTATTCAGGGTCCAAAATGGCCTTATGTTAAAACCCGTCTTCTTGGTATCTTATTCTGAGTCCTAACTATTGACCTGAATATTCTCTTTCATTTGAGATATGTCAAAACTGCTTTTTGTTGTTCTTGCTGAAATCTATAGCTATGCTTAAAAAAAACCAAAACAAAAACCAAAAAACAGAAAAACAAAAATAAAAAAAAACAACCAACCAACCAACCAACCAAACAAAAAAAAAACAAACCCAAAAAACAGAAAAACAAAAATAAAAACCCAAAACAACAACAAAAAAACCCAAACAAACAAACAAAAAAACCCCAAACCAAACACAAAACAAAACAAAACAAAACAAACAAACAAAAAAAAAAACCCAAAGAAAGGGAAAAAAAATAAAGCAACCCAGAAATTAGACTTCCAAGATCGGGGAAAATATGAACATAATCCGTTTATTTTTCAGAAAGAACTCAAAGGGTTATGGCATTTCATATGCACTCTGACTCCCTTCGCAGGAGAAACCTCTTGTTCTCCTCCCTCATTTGTAAAGAGCTGTACAGATCTCATTCATGGACCACATATACAATGAAATTGCAATGTGCAGTCTTGCTTATCAGAAACCTGATTTATCCACTGCCAGAACAACAGGATGTAGCAAGAGGAACTGTGACCAAAGCTGGAGCAAAAATACCTCCTTTACCCTGAACACAAAATTCTAAAGTATGGTAGATTAGTCAAAACAATGGCAGTCCCTCTGAAACCTATCCTGATTTTTTGTAGTGATTTCAATAAACTAAAATCTACTTCTAGTCTTGCACAGTGATAGATCCAGGATGCAGAGTTACTCCTCCTTCATTTTTTCTTTTAATTTATTCCTTTCTCTCTAATTTTCCTTGTTTTACTCTTACTCTAATGTGTGCTTTGGTCATTTTTTCAGGGTGTCAGTGCCCAAGCACTGGCAGAGGGAGCACTAGGGCTGACCTGTGCTGGAATACTGCAGGGAATGCCTGAGCTCCTCAGCCAGTCTCCTGCCTCTATGGCAATACATGTAAGAGTGGGCAAAAGCATTGCTCCCTATTCAGAGGAATTTTCATATTCAAAACCATTTCATGATCAGTAGCAGATTTGAGAAATTTTTCATTTTATTCCCAATATATAAATACTGAACATTTGACAACAAGCCACACAAGAATTCTGGGGTTCTTCACACTTTGAGGATCACTCATTCATTTTTAAACTAGATCCTGCAAATCCCTCCTTTGTGTTATATTTTTCTTATTTGAAAGACAACATTCATTGCTTATTAAAGAGGAGTTATTTTGTCTAATGTCATAAACATAAAAAGAAGATAAAACTATTAATTTTCTTAGAGCCATATAATTATAGGAATATCAAGGTTGGAAAATATCTCTAAGATCATTTAAGTCCAACCCTTGACTGAATACCACCGTGCCTACCAAAACATGCCATTAATGTATTTGTGAAGTTTATTTTGGTTTTTGTATGTTGTATTTTTCCTAATTATCTTGTGTATTACAAGACAAATATGTAAAAATTACACAATATTGTGAACTTATATTACATCTTCCTAAACAATATATAACAAAATATTCAGCTAACTACCACATGCAATTTGGTCATTTGCTGTGCAGAAATTATTTTGGACATCTACTTGGTTGACAATTACTGTATCCAAACACTGTGCAATTCCTTGAATACTGAATGTATAAGTCATACAAAGAAAAGCATTTCTTAAAAATAGACTCTAGGCTTAAAAAAAAAAAATGTTCTAAGACCAATATTTATCATTTTTTTGAAAAACAGTCCTGGTACAAATCAGAGTGAACTAACTGAGAAAGTATATTTTTCAATGAAGCTAATGAATGTAGCCTATTTGCAGAGGCATCCACAGCCATGGCTGTAGTTCTTGTTTGGAAAACATCTTGATTGAAATCCTGGCCCTTTCCCGTCACTGTTCATCTCAGTGCAGAAAATAACTTCAGTAACTATCTAACTTACTTTCATCTATGTTACAAAGGTCATATGATTGCAATTTCTAGCGCAGATGAAAATTGTTTTTGAAAAAAATATATTATCTAAATTTCAAATTAACAAATTTATATTACTGCATATAGAAAAAGAATTAATTCTAAAATAAACATCTCTTAAAACTGCTTTTAGTATTTGGTATTCTATGGAAATAAATAATTTAAGAATACTTTGATGTATGTTTGTTTAATCTAATTTTTTAATACTGTATCCTCATTTTTTACAGCTGTTTTCATTAGTAAATTATTCTTTGATTATAGCCCTTATTTTAATTCTTTCAGTCTTATTCAAATATTTTTAATAATTTCTTCACTATAAAATTGTATGTGAACTTTCTATCAATTTTTTGATGCATATCCATCTGTCCTTTCTATTTTTCCTGTTGCAGACAGTACCAACGGCATTTTAGCATTTCTTTCCTTTGTATACATTAACCTTTCAAAAATATCCTGAAGTAATCAAAAGCTGTAAGTATTTATAAAACACTTTCAGCTCAAGAAAAATGTGTTCTGCAGAATCCATACAAAACATGCTATGGAGTTTTTTGATAACTCCAGTGGCCGCATAACACTAGATCCCACATTGTACATGAAACTCAGCAAATTTAGAGACCTCAAACAACAACATGTGTTGATTTGGGCCTTCTATGGGTGGTTACCGTGCTCCATCATATATTTTCAAAGAGAACTTGGCTCCTCCTGGAAAATCTTCCACATGAGAACTTATCCACTGTATCTGTTCAGATTAAAAGTATGACAGTAATAGACCTTGTACTATGATACAGCTGAAGAGGATATTGCTTTTTCTGATCTGTCCTACAATATATATATATATATATAAATGGTGACAACTTTGGTAATTAATGCTTTATATTTACCAACTGAACATAGTTTTTTGTGTTATTTTGTTTTTTGGGTTTTTTTTTTAAATAGCAAAAGGAAAAAACAACAACAACAACAACAATAAAAAACCCCCAACCAACCAAACAAAAAGCCCCCCAAAAAAACCAACAAAAAGAAATCCAAATCATCTCCATTTGGATGGGCTTCTGTATTCCTAACTGAATTCAGCATTTTAAATAATTCTGATTTTGCCCAGATAACTAAACTGACTGAGACACTATAAAATGTTCCCATTGCCACATGGTTATGATCCAATATGAAGAAACAAATAGACAGACATAAAAGAAGCAAAATAAAGACCTGTAATGACATCAAATCTAGGCTTGCAGCCAGGAATCTCTGGAATGTTCAAATTGCCCCTAATGCTCTGTAGGAATCAGCACAAGCTCATGAAGTACTGCACAAAACCTTTCATCCACACAATGAACATTAGGCATTTACAGAAAATTTAAGTGTTTATTTCCTCAGTAGTGATTGCACTTTGAGACTACAGAACCACCTGTAAATTTTCTTGAACCCAGTTCTGTTTCCCTTCCCCACAGGGATTTAACATAAAAGCCATGAATTCCCTGAATTCATGGAGCAATGGTGTGTTCTGCACCATGGAAAGATAAGAAATATGAGCATTTTTTATTACTAAAAAAAAACAACCAATTTTCTTGTTTAGAATTGAAAAACTTTCTCCTGGTGCTGAAAAAAAAGTGTTCTGTTGAAGTATTCTATATGTAATCTGTAAATATTATAACAAAGATGAGACAAATGTAAAAAAAAATCACAACTTCATGAATTCATGCATCTGTCTGTGTCATATGATACAAACAAGGGATCTTTGAATCTTTAAAATCAGGGAGGTATATAGAAAGTGATAAACAATGAAAAGGGGTGAAAAAGTTTTAATTTCTAGTTGCATCATGATATGTGGTGAAGACGTGCTTTGTAGTAACTATCCTTTTCTCTTTATAAATAACACTGGAAAACACCAATTTGGAATGTAGATTGGCTTCTCAGAGGCCTGCATTTTTATAGGTTATGTCAACACATGATCGTGGTTCTTTGAAATATCATGGGACATGTGATGAACATCATTTGAATGAGTCAAATCTCCTTTTGCATTGACCAACACCTACTTATTGATATTTCTATTCCAATAACACATTCTACTTTTGATGCACTCTTTGGGGAAACTAGATAACCCATCATTTTCTATGATGCTTTGATAGCTTAAATCTGGCAAACATATGAGCCTCTAATCTATTTGAAAGCTCAGTAACACTAATTGTACAACTCTCTCCAACACCCAAATAATCTTTGATACGATACGTCATACTCTTCACTTTTCTTTTATCCTTTTGCAACCTCTTTTACCATTTCATTAAAAAAAGATCAATAACTGTGGACTACCTTTTTCTCTTTAATGAAACTGTCAAAAAGATTTCAAAACGTGAAATTTTATAGGAATAGAGAGAATATGAGCATAGCAGTATTTTCAAGATTCTTTTCCCAGCTGCACAGTATTTCCTATCACAAAACTATACTGCCTTACCAACAATAACACAGAAATAGAAATTTCCTTCCTGGAGAAGACCAGGTGTACCATCTAGGATCCTACAGAAAATTTAAGGATTTTTTCCCAGTTGTTCATAGTTTATTTTTGCTATCCATCCTGGTCCATGAAAAGAGAATAAAGAATAGGGGGGGTTTGTGTGCATACGTTTCTTCTGTAACTTCACATAAAAATGGTTCAGGACAGACATCTTTCTCCAAAAGACACTGACCAACCCCTGCGATGAAATCAGCATAATTTGGGGTTTTTTTTCTACTTGTCTACCCTTATTACTCCGTTACTTAAGATATGATGCTTCACTGTTTGCTAGAGGTGAGTGGATTATTTTAAAAACTATAACAAATATATCTGAGTCATCAGGCTCTCTGTAATGACTCAAGCACTCTGATAAACAAAAAAGTCACATTAGAGCAAATTCAACTACCTTTTTTAATTTTTACCCACAAAATGTATAGGGTATTAAATGAGCAGGGAATGCAGGCCCTGATAAACAAAAGTTACAGATAATACAAGAGAGGGTATGACCTTTTTCACCAAAAATTTTCAGAGGCAGGCAGCAAAAACACTGACAAAATTCAAATGGAGAAATTATGAACAAGTCAAAACCATAAATACTTATTTCTAGTTTCATTAATCCAGATAGATATTCCTGGCAAAGCATGAAGATTATAAAATTCCAAATAGAATTGAGAAGGATTTGCCTGCTAAAAAATAATATGCACCTACATTAATAAGATGGAGACTTGTGATCTATGGCATATCTATAAGATCACTTAGCATAGTTTTCAGCTAAAGGAAGCTTCTAAGTCTGTTTCCATGTGGAAATAAAATAGAAGTCATTATCATTCACTCTTGTTGGCCAAAAGTTTTTGAAGATGAGGCAGTTACAAACTATCACTTCCAGGATTATCCAAAATCTACCATCAGAAGTCTATCATTGATATTGTAGGATCACAGAAATTAGTACTCTTGTAATTTTTTTCTGGCTGTAATGAAAGATTTAATTTCCTTTAAGCAGGGACCTTTTTACTAGAAAGAATTGTTGTTGTTATTATTATTTATCACTATATCAGAATTATGTATTTTTATATTTCTGTCACATCCATAAATTCATATTCATATGCAGATATGTTTACAGCCCATAGCAGGGAAGTTGGAATATATGATCTTTGAAGGTTCCTTCCAACCCAAACCATTCTGATTCTGGGATTCTACAGCTAATAATAGAAAAACATTTACAAGGAAGTAAGGGGAGAAAAATAAAACATTTAATGAATAAATGAAACGTGCAGTAAAAATACAATACATGAAATCAGCTGTGTCACTAACCCTTATATTGACATTTATTATGTCTCTGAAGACCTAAAATAATCACGTCCTTCCCTTGAATCTTCATGATTCATGAAACCAAATTTCATGTTTTTGCACATATACGCAATTCAATGTGATCCTATGTGCAGATGCAGCATGTGCTCATGCTACCACTTATCCTGTCTCTCTGCCTTCTCCACACTGCACATTGCATGAAATCTCTGAGGAAACCAGAAGAATTTGGAGTGCATTGATGAGTCATGTCAGAACCACAGGTGGAAGCAAGGAGTAATTAAAATATTTACTCCTGATTGCAGTAGTTTAGGACAGTTCATACATAAACAAGATACTGAAGCTGTTCTAACCAGAATGAGGCTCTCAAGATGATATCTCACTCTTTAATACACTGTTTGAAGGGGAAATGGAAGAGGACCTACACTACTCATTTCAGGGTCATACCACCTCTGTTTACATATGCATGCCTATACCAAGTAGACACTGAAGGTGCCCCAGCTGGTGATGCTGTGCCTGGTGCATCCCAGGACAGGGTTGGCCTTCTGGCTGTCAGGGCACTGCTGGCTCAGATTCAGCTTTTCATCAACCAGGACCCCTAAGACTCTTTCCATGGTGGTCTCTCCAGTATCTTGTTCCCAAATCTGTCTGTACATCCTGGTTTGCCCTGTCCCAGGTGCAGAATCCAGCCCTTTCCCTTGCTGAACTTCATATGGTTGGTGATTGCCCAACCTTCTAATTTGTTGACATACCTGCAGGGCTTCTCAGTCCTCAATGGAGTAATCAGCTCCTCCCAATACAGTGTCATTGGCAAACTTACTTAGCATCCCTTCAAGTTCTCTATCCTAGTTGTTTGTGAAAGTGTACAAGAGAACTGGTCTTAACATGTAGTCATGTGAACCCCACTAGTGACTGGCCACCAGCCTCAGGTAACCCCATTTACTATAGTCTCTTTTTATTGTCCCCCACATTTCTGGGCAGCTTCAGCTCCAAGGATTCTCACTAGCACGCAATTTGTCAAGTTTTGGCGTGCCATCCTACTGCTTATCACTGCAATTGCTTATCGGTGGTTTTGTCCCTTTTCCCCTTCCAATCTAGTTTACAGTTCTGTCAATGCACCCTGGTAGCTCCTGTGCTAAAGTCCTTTCTTCCCTTTGAAAAATGTGCTTCATGTCCTGTAGGTGAGTGAGTGAGGGTTATTTTGTATTCAAGCCGCTGCAAGATAAGAGGCTAATATATGCTTTTTGTTCTCATTTTAATGTTTGTGTTCTCTGATATTGTGCTGACAACAAAAAAAGAAAAAAAAATCTGGGTACCAAATCTAACTCCAAATGGTATAGAGCAAGGCTAAGTATACGTTCTTCCTGGTGGACGTAGCAGGATTAGAAAAATGATTGTAGAAGATCCCACACTAATCAGTGGGTGAAGAGTGATCATTTCTAAAGTGTCTCAGCTTTGAGGTTGACAGCAATGGCCAATAAGCAAAACAGGCCATTAAGAGTGAAACATCCAGAAAACTGCAGCCAACAATAAAATCTGTCATGACAACACAAATATGAAAATGATAGATATTCAATTGTCTTTGCTCACTGCCTCTGTCACTCAGATACAGGCATTAGATCTTGTAGAAAGTGGAGGAATTTTTAACAGTGAATATGTAATGCCATAAACCACATCTGACTACAGATAAGCTGGGAATGTACAATTTAAATCGGCAAACGACTGTGGCTATTATAAAGGGCTGGCCAGACATCACTCGAACACAAAATCAAAGGCTACAATGTGATAAGACTGAGGAGAAATACTGGTGCAATCTTATAGAGAATGGGAATTGTTTGAACTCTGCCGTTATTAAGTATAACCTTTGACCTAATACAGCCTATTCTTCTTGGTAAGGATATTTTCTTTAGACAGATATGTCAAATCGTAAATTAAAATGGTCGCTGCAAAATTTTGATTTATTGACTGGAAATGCAGCATCATTAAATTTGATTTTGTAGAGAAAAACAATTTCTAATTTCATACACTTGGCATTACAAGCTTATCTGTTGTTTCTTTTGTGATTTTCCCTAATATGTACTACTCATAAGAGATGGTCCCTTATTACACCAAAGGTAATTAAAACCAAGTGAAATCATCAGTGTGTAATAGTCACTGGAGTTTTTTACCATTACTTTCAAGTGGGCCAAGTTTTTGATCAATAGGCAAGGAAAGCAACATTTGTAAATATTCAAGCTATAACTTATAAAAATGAAGGAAATGCAGCATTTAAGTAATTATATGTTATAATTTTTTAATATTTTTCAATAGATTGCCAAGAATGTGAATAATGTTTCACTAGGTTGTTGAAAAAATAAACATACATGTGTTTTACATTATTTAAGATTTCAATTGTGTACTAGTGCAGGGTTTTGCATAGGAAATGGCTAATTCAGAGGAACAAATGAGATTAATTTATCTGCATTTAAAACCCTGCCAAACTTTTACAAACCTTGTGGACCTTCAACCGCTTGAAAGGTATAAAAAATAATCAAAGAAATTTATAAATATACAAAAACTGGTAGAATAGAAATCTTTGGATGTAAAAGAAGATTAAGAAAGTTTAAGCAAATAATACTGCTGCTTGAAAAAGCTTAAATTACAAGCCATTCAAATTGTTTTCCAAAACATTTACCTAAATTAGTTGAAAGGCCCCAATTTTATACAACAAGAAATTTTAATTAAGACTTGTGCTTGAAGTGTTTCTGCAATTACTCCCTTTGGTTCCATTAGGATGTAGCCTCAGTTAAAATGTATTGTTAATATTACAAGATAACACTTGCTGGTGGCACTAAATTGAAGATATGCCTCCATGTAATTTTAGATTATTCCTTGCTGTGAGTTTATGCAATTATTTTCTGTCAATAATGTTTTTTTCTATTCTTTTGCCAATGAAATATTTTTAATCAGTACATGCAAACACTAAGCCTCTGAAAAAAGGCAACGTCTACAAAACTAAATACCTTTTACACACTAGAATTCAGGTAAAACTTTTCATTATTCATGTTTACTGTAATAAAATCACAAGTGAAAACATAATAGGGTCATAGGATTCTCTGAATTTAGGAAATAAATACTGTAATATGAGCAGGAAAATTCCCAGGATTACATCTTTCCACTTTATTTGATATCATTAGTTCTTTTTCAAGTGTGAATGTCCACTGAGGGCATTTATTTTCCCCACTGAGATTCTCTGCCTATTGTTGAGTTATGCACAAGAAATAAATTTACCAGATTAGTCTTTTCACATGCATTTGTTTATCTGTACTTTTAATGTCTTTCTCTTATTTAATAGTTTCATGCAGAACCATAATTGTTCAATATTCCTTACGTTTGGTAGCATGTAAAACTTGTGATTGAAAACACAATTTTTAATGATCAAGTAGATTTTAGAACAAACTTTTGTCATATGGGCAGGAAAAAAGGAACCATTATTTTCAACAACTAATAAAAATAGCATTTCTAAATGCACAAATAACACCATATAAGCACATTATCATTTGTTGGAGGATTTTTTTTTTTTTTTGAGTGAGAAAATGTAGCAATTCTATTTTTTTATTCAACTTACAAGTACTTTCCTAAGAATACATAAAAGTTTGACCCACTCTGTCCTTTCGGATAAAGCAATACTAGAGAGTTTCAGATTCCCCCAGTTCCACTCTATTTTAACAAATGCTTCTAAAGAATGACTAATTTTTTTAATTGTGGCCAATGGTTTGCAAATATTTTGTATCACATTTTCAGTATTTATTAGATTTAAACTAAATCAGAAATCAGAATTTGTTTAGATTCACATTTAACTGCCCACAATTTTTAAACACTATCCCAAAGCCTGCTGCCACATTTGTATAATAATTCACACAATTCACTCCAGTATTCCTGTTAAACTCAGACTGTGCAACTCTGAAAACCCTTGAAGAGTCTGAAGTGCTCCTTTTTATCTGTGAGGACTCTCTGGGGTAGGGAGTGCACCTTGTGGGTATTAATGGCTCATCATGAGATGGTGAGAGTTTCAAAGAGACAAGACCAAGTCAGCCTTTGAATAAAGTATTTTAGCTCAGAGCCTGATCCTAGGAAGGAGGATGAATTCCCCTGAAAGCTGACCCAAGGGAAGGAGGCAGCAGAGCATCTGTCTCACACAGACAGAAAGGGTGGATCTTCCCTCCCCTGCACTTCTTGTTAATGTTTGTGAGCAGGTTCCACACACCCCATCCTCCTCTGCCTGGTCTGTTTTTCTGAGCTGGAATAAAGAAGTCACACAGGCTCCTGACCAAATCTCACTAGCTATTGCCTCTGCCGGTCATATTCCAAAGGAGATGGAGCAAATGCTATTGGGAAATGAGTGGGTGAAACAGTCAAATTTCAGCACATTCACTGAATCACAGAATGGCTGAGGTTGGAAAGGACCTCTAGGGGTTTTAGGGGAGTATGTAGAAATACTTGAAACTTCCTTTGGAGTTAAGTGGGGAAAATAAGCAACAGAAACATTTTGGGAGGCTATGAGTTTTTAGTGCTCATATTTCTGTTGCTACAAAAAGTCACAGAAGGGACAATTATTTTTCCTCATGTTTAAACTGAAATTAAAAAAAAATCATCTGTCTTTCTTTTCTCTCAGGGAAAATAAAATTCAGAATATTAGCGTTCAAGTTCAAGGCAATGCTTCAGCACAGCTGTTACATCTACCTCATCTTCCTCAACTGTATTGCAGCATGTAGTATGGAGGTAGTCAACCAACAGGTACAATTGTGTCATGCAAAAAGTTGTATGAGAAGAAATAATAATATAATAATATATTTTGCATGTGAGGGTTTATTTGGGACAAGATGGTGTGAGCAATTACATATTAGCAAGATAGTAACACCCACTATTAGATGAAACACTCTTACGAGGTCCACAGTCAAAGACACCAATGTCTAAGATACAGCTACCCTTCTGAAAAATCGGATCCACATGGATTGTGCAACTGTTTGGCCTCAGAGGACAAACTGTATCTAATTAAAAGCAAAGCACATATGATGGACATGAGAGAAACTCAGTACCATCTGCTCTACCACTGATTAAATCCTTTTACACCACACTGTGTGCCAGTGAAAACATAGCCTTTTGGAAAAAAACGGTACTCCCTCTCCTGACAAATCAAAAGCCCTGTGGAAGATACTGAGTCATACATCCTGGTAAGGTTATACTTCTTAATGGGCTACTATATGACTAATGGGAATTTTACTAGGCAGATAGTACAGACTATTAATCAGTTCAAGTCGCTTGTAAGTTTCAATACGATGTATATAAATTATATTGATACCTTTGTAAATGTAGCCCTAAAAATAGAGTTAGGATTTTTTTAGAACTTTCTATACATAAAATTTACATTTATATATACAGATATGTGTGTAGCTGCTAGATAATAAGTATTCCTATGACTAGGCTGCCATCTTTCAAATTGTGTAACAAAGTTCATGACAACTTTTTAAAAAGAGAGATAGTAGAAAGATTTTAAACAGAACTATTCTGGTACAATTATCACCCAGGTGATTACATTCTTGTCTAAATTGCTCTGCAGCTGGATGGAATATACTACCCACTTTCCATACTGTAAGGAACAGATTGTACTTCCCATTTTAAGCCTGTGAAATGTGTTAACTAGAAACCTTTCCTAGCTTTGAAGCAGATTGAAAGGCTGAGGTAACATTTGGAGAATATTTTTACATCTGTCAGTGAAAGTATTCAATTATCAAAAACAGACAAGCTATGACTTTTTAGCATCCCAGCATGTCCCTGCATGTATCCTTATGACTTCCTACAATTTGGTTTTGTTTCATAAAACAACCATGCTGTACATTTCCAGTTAGCTTGGTATATTATAATACATTGAAATCCCCACAGAGGTTTTGCTACTTTGCTCTTAATTTTCAACACATAAACTGAATTACCTGAATTAAAGCAGATCTCCTTCCCTGATTAGCTCAAAATTGGCAAACTCCATCAAGCTGTTCTTCCTAACATGATACAAAAAATAGGGTAAAAGGAGTCTGCTCTCTGCAGGCGTAACTACTTCTGAACTACTGTTCCAAGTCTTTTACAGCTAAGATGTTAAGCAGTTTTCCCTCTCAGATCAGAAAGTGTCTGCTTCCTCAGGATTCTCTGCTGAACTTTCCCAGGCAGCATTTGACAGCTCAGACACCCACAGCATGACACAACAAAAACCAGCTACACAAACAGACCACAAGAGCTCTGAAAAAAGTCTGCTTTCAAATACAGTGAAATCAAATCTCATTCTACAGCTATTTCTTTGCCTCTGCTTTTATTAGTAGTATTTTCCCTCTGTCTCACAGATTTGTAATTAGATTAAATAACCAATGCTGAAATGCTTTAAAAGTTTCTCATGTGTTTACCACATATCAAGAAACAGATTTTTTTTCCTTTTGTGTTTAATGGCATACTCTACATAAATACACAGTTCTAAGAGGGATATTAAATGGAATCTATACTGTTACGTATGAAAGCAATCACAGTCTAAACTAATGCCAAAGAGTAATTACAGCTTAATTGCCTTGGCTTGTTTGGCATGTCATAAATGTTTTTACAATGGTTCTTAGGAGATCAAGAGTCAGAAAACAAATTTCTGCAAGTTCTGGAGAAATTACTACAGTCTGTTAAGGCCTTCCTCAAACTGGTTCTATATTCAACCATCTGCAGTGTTGGGAAGATATTTCTCTGAGCTGTAAATGCTATTTGTCTGCTGGACAAAATTCTTTATCTAATACTTAAATTACATTTCTACAAACACCACAGTATATAAGAGTAATTATAAAGTGCTGTTCTCCAAAGAGTTAACTTTTCCAACAAGACAACTAAAACCATTAAAGATTATATAGGATCCATTTATTTGTTTCCTAGGGATTAAGCACTAAACAAAGGACCAGTGCAACCTCTGTGAAATGTTCTTCTGTGAAACAAAAACCTGTGTCACATAAAAAAAGAACTGTAACTTGTCCCTCTAATTTGATGCTTACGAAGGAAAAATTCTACATATGCTTACTTTTTGAGATGCAACTTGCTCAAAAAAGCAGGATTTTTTTAAATCTGTGAGACTGAAAAGAATGTAAAGGAAAAGATATTGCCAGCAGTCACACTGTTTGATGAAGAAGAGCTACAGGTAATTTTGTTGCCATGGAACAAAGTGTGAATTGCACAGGACGAAGGAAAAAAAAGTTGAAGTACATGCTACAAACTTTTTCACTAATGGATTTTTTCTGCAGACCTTAGACAATGGGGTTGCTTTTCATGATGCACTAGCCCTGGAGGTACTCTCAGGAGATGTTAATAAGACAGTATTGTTGCATACCACATATTGCTACACACAATGGCAGAGAAGATTTTCATTAAAGGCAGACACTGTCATACCACTTTGCATAACTTGCCCAGAAAAGGAAGACCTTTCTTTTTCACCATTTTCAGCCATTTTCTGTGTCCCAGGGGACTTCTAACTAAACAGAAGAAGAAAAGATTGGAAATGAGTGTGACAGCAAAATAGTAATTGTACTGAGTATAAATACAGAAACTAAGAAGCTATCCAAAAATAAAAACTTGGCACATGTGAATTTTGGCATAGAAATTCTTCTGCCCTGATAGTTTCTTATAGCAATTCAAGCATGAATCAAATAACAGCAGGACTTATCAGCTGGTGACAACTGAAACCAATAGTTACGATGTATTGATTTCAACAAACATTTTCATTGCATAGCATACTGTGTCCCCAAACCTTACAGCTGGCAGGGACATTTTAAGGGCATCTAATTTAAAGCATTCTGGAATAAATCCTCTCGGGACAATACATTTATATGTCAGTGATATTGATATGTGTATATTTGGCGTAAAAGAATTACTTTTTCTTTAAAATCCAATAATTCCTACTAAAAATATCTTATCTGTAAAATTATAATTTTTTTGTGATCATTGGAGAATCTTTAGTAAGTTGATTGCTTAACTTTTGTGTTAAATATTTATGTTAGATCAAGAAGAGTTCCCCTGTTTTTCATCTCTATGACCCTAGAACTTTTATCATGTGTCTCTAGGATTGTTATTTTGTGAAGGCAAAACAATAAAAAGGGATGGCAAAACAATAAAAACGGATGGATAAGTGTAAATTGCATTTTCTCCTTGAATTTAGTGATATTCAATTTTACTCTTTTATTTACTAATATCCATTTGACAATGCAGACAGTCTTAAAACCACAGACAAAGCTCATTAATTTGACTGAACAGAGAAATTGTTTCTAATATTCTGATGTTCTTAAGTATACCTAATAGCACAACAGCCAAGAGAAAACAATCTTGAAATTAATGTTTGTCATCTACTATGAAAATCCACAGTGTATCTCAACATGTTAGATTTCATGCTTCAGTTTTATACTTCAATTAGAATTTAATTATTGAAAAGTGCTTAAATTCTTCAACTCTGTGGCTTAGTTCCCAAGCAATTTCAAGGATTATTTCAACAAATTGAACTCCTGAGTTTGACACTTATCCATGAGAAAAAAAAACCCAAAAAACAAAACAAAACACCTGACTATTTTCAATTTGAAATTGGTACATGGCATACATTCCATTCAGGAGGCAGTATAATCTGTAAAAAACTACACAATAATTACAGACCTCTGGATAAAGACAAAGAAAGAAAAGGATTTAATTTGATTAGGCTCCAACTGTATTCATTTAACTCATCTGGGAACTATCCAGCAATAATTCTTCCAATGAAGGTCATAATTCTTCTTTAATTGTTTCCACCTGGTACAGTACTGTCATCAATCCCCTGTTCTCCACCTTTCTGTACTTGGCTCCCAGCCCATCATTCATGCCCTCCCAGTATTCCCTTGCACTATCATTAAGGAGCAAGGGAAAAGAGGTTTGATTATTTTTGTTGTGACACATCACAGAACTTCCAGCTTGGTTTCCTTCTCTGCTGGATGATTTCCCTGTGTTCAATCCCTATTTCTGTTTACACCTCCTAAGAACTAATTCCTGCCCTTTTTCTGCTACATTCAGACATGCTGAGCTTTTCCTTACAACCTGTCCCACACCCCACTATTCCACAAAGTTGACTTTTCTAACTCTTCCCCTTTTCTGCCCTTTTTATAGTCCTCCCTATACATCACCCCCTGCTACCCCCTCAAAAAATCTCAAACAGTTAATAAAAATCCTTTAGCAGACAAAAATCTTCACAAGAAAATTAATGTACAAACAAGAGACTTAAGGCTCACTAAGTCAAGCATTCAAAGACACTCATTCTACAAAGTCAAAATCCCTATACTTAGGCAAATTCCATTGCTTAGCACGCTAACCCAAGGCATGCCTTGTTATGTTCTCGGGCATCCTGAGAAGAAAAGGGATACTGCGGGACACTAAAGAAATTAACCTCAACAAAGGCGACCTTTTACTTCCCTGCCTAGCACATTGCCTTTATGATTGCAGTGACTTCATTTGGGGAGTCAGACTGTATACATGAAATCCAGAAGCGTTCTGTTACTGGTCATTTTTCTCTGAGAGACTTTTATCATATTTCCTCATTGGAATGATCATGGAAATTATTTTATTTTTGGAACTTAAATGCAGTCAGCACACTAGCAAGCATACAAACTTTATAATAAATATGTGCTGTTAGGCAGTAAGCAGTAAACATTTTTGAAGAAAACTTAATTTGTTTTCAATCAGACCAGATAAGAGTGATTATTAATGATGGTGAATATTTTTATCCAGAAACACAGGCTTGCCTAGACAGGAAATTTTGTATTAGTGGAACAGAATTTCTCAGTTTATTGATTTATGTCTAAACTAAATGAGAATATGTTCTATTGCTCTTGAGGTGGATGGCATGAGATTGAAGTAGGTGTTTTAATATCCTGTTTAATGTCAAGCTAGAAAATTAGGTTCTTCCTCAACCTTTGAGTTTTAGTCATAAAAGACTGATGGTTCAGGACCTCCCAGTGTTTCACCATATACCATCTATTCAAATAGAATGGGCTGACAGCCCTAGGCTGCAAAAATCCTTAGCTGTTTATGGGAAAAATGTTTCCTGTCCATTGGATTGTGAAGGTAGCTCAATAATTTTGAATGAATTAATGTAAAGCTATTTGTATATGGCTTTTAGATATGCTAAAGAAAGTGAAAACCTGGGTAGCATTGCTAATAAGATTTATATGGTAAAATAGATTATACAAAAAGAAAACACATAAGGGAGAAATGAGTCCTATCAGAAAGTACAACAAAATTTAACAGGGAGCTTCACATTTTGGGACAAATACATTGCCTTTCCCTTGCACTTGCACTAGTGCTGAAGAGAAAATGCTTATCTAGTCACATGAAAGGCCCTTCTTCTCCACCTATAGTACTGGAGATAAAAAGGATCCTATCACACATTTACAAAACAAAGATCTCATACTTCCCATTGCTTGAGCAACTGTGACACACTATTACTTCAATAGAACAGATTATCTTGTTGCTTGTTCCTGAAATTTTTGCACAACATTACCTGACAGCATATTGGTTTAAGAGACTGAGCAATAATGATTCTGTAATTTTTCTTCAACATTCAATGCCTTCTGGAAACCATACTGCAGATCATCCTTCTAAAGGTACCTTTGATGTCCATGAGTCTCAGCAAAGTGCTTCTATTAAAAGACTGCCTTTCAGTTCAGTTTGTTTATTTCAATTTGTTGTATATACACCACATTTTCAACTCAGATCAAGATGAATGGACATAAATAATTACACATTTGCTGTAAGAATTTTGTGGCAAAGACCTTTAGTAAGATATTGTGGTTTCAATGCAACCACAACACAATGACAAACTTCCTTTGTAAATGACAGATCTAATCGTAAAGTTAAAATTATAGTTCCATGAAAAAAAAAAAGTATTGAAAACACAGTAGGTTGGCATGTGGCTGTATTCCCAACAAAACCATCCCTATTACTCATGAATTGATTTACACTTTTTATCTTTCCATAACATGCAGTATTTATTTACCCTTACATTTTGAGGCATTACAGTTTCTGCTGACACGAGTATTTTCTTAAAATAGAACATTACAGCAGTCCCCTGCTAGATGTTTAAGCCATGTGTATGTTTATTTTTTAATTTTTTTCTTGAACTTTCTAACTGTGAGCAGGCTGGGAATGTAGACTCATGACGAATGAGAGTTTGCTTTATAAAAAAAAAGAGAAATGTAGACATTTGATGTAACACTGAAAAATTCACAGCCTCCTACCTTAAAAACAAACATTTCCCGGCGAAGAATAGCCAGAGTGTTGAAGTTCCCATCACAGATGTTAGGCTTGGCTCCGGGATAGGAAGGTTTGTCACCCGTGGGCGGCCGGGGAGGTTTAGGTTGCCTGTCATTCTTCCGTGGGTCTGCTGGAGGGACTGAACGATGTGGGGGCACTGTGGGCAGAGGTCTTGTTGGTGGAGGTATCCTGTCAGGTGGACCTTGAAAAATACAGCAGCTGGATGTAATATACAAACCCAATAAAGGAAACATGCACAACAAAACCAGCTGTAAGCTGCACAAACCTGACAGTGAAAGGGGATTGAATAAGTGACCTAACATACCTTTCTGATGTTATTAAATCATTGAATCAGAGAATCACAGAATATGCTGAGTTGCAAGGAACCCATTAGAATCACTGAGTCCAGCTCTTGTCCCTGCCCAGGACACCCCAAAAGCCTCACCATGTGCCTGAGACCATTGTCCAAGTGCCTCTTGAACTCAATCAGGCTGGTGCTGTGACCACTTCCCTGGGGAGCCTGTTCAGTTATCAACCAGGCAGTGGTTATAAAGGGTATAAAGAATGACTAAAAAAAACCAAGGAAAATAATTAGTTTTCATTATCCAAAATCTTCCTTTTTGGAGCAACATTCCAATAAAACCTTCAAAGGATGCTTAGGCCTAATAGCTCAAAGCTAATTTTTTACCAACTGAATAAGAGCTCTCATAACAGAATCATTTTCTCTCATACAAAAAAAATGAAAAAAGATCTTGTTTCTTATAAGATCATCATCAGTCAATAGATTTTCAACATATATTTTTAATCTATAGTCATCAATTCACACAGGCACATGCGTAGCATACTTGCTACTTACTACTGACAAAATTTTTAGATCAAGTGATGTCATATTCATTAGAGACAGGACAATCCCTGCTCTTTCCAATGTCCCTTGGTATGTACAGCAGCTCCTAAAAGTGGACCTCAAATTCTAGACATGTATACAACACACATACCCCATCACTCCCCTGCCATGATTTACATATTTTCTTCAAGTGAAAAACTAAAACTCTGTAGAGCAGTCTCAAAACATTTTTCTTCTTTCAAATATATTATTTTTCAAAACATACGGAGTTTTATGAAATTACTATTCCTCTCATAGTTTCTCTACCTGCAAGTCATCAGGCCACCCCAGGGAGATACTGATCATAACCTTAATGGCATACTGAATGACTTGAAATGAGTGTACTGAAAATGCCTGCCCCTCTCTACACATATCAGCAACATTTATTTCTCACATACAAAAAGATAAGAAGCTTCACTTATAGTTACACGTCTGGAAACAAGACGAATGTTTTAATTTTTGCTCACTCTATTTAGGCCTCTCTCCAAATAATTTAAAAAGATAATACACTTTGACATAAAAAAATAAATACTGTTTGTATGACCACCTTCAGAAACACTTTGGAATATTAAGGCAACTCTAAAACTGCAAAAATGACATTTGAATTTCTGAGAATTTTATGAAAAACCACATACTGTATTAAAAAAAAGATGGATTATGTACGGAAATCTTAAACTTGCCAAATGGTTTTCATGCCATTTAATAAGGCATTTATTTCATTCACAATTTTAAGACTTGTGACATTTATAATTTACAGTTAATAAGAGTATTTCAAGGAATACTGCAGACCAAAGTAATTATTTTAATAGGTGTGACATTTTTATTGAGGCATATGATTTCAGATCACATCTTTATTTTAAAGGGAGCAAAGGAATCAGTTTGCAGTAGCTTGTGTTGGAAAGTTTTTAACTCCAAATCAAAGTTTTTTTATGCCACTTGGTGGTGATGTCAGATATTACTTCCCAGGGGCAACACATTTCTCCTAATGTATAGCCCACAGCTGTTCGAGCTTAGCAGCTATTTTTCAGCAAAATATTCTTGTCTAGCCCTTAAGTCTAGACTACCAACTTATGAGGTCATGAGAAACAATCTTCCTTCCAGCTAACCAGGAAAAAAAAACCAAACAAAACTTGATCAGCCAATCATTCTGAAATTGCTATTTATGCTTTACGACAATATCTATCTGTGCTTGTGAATATGATGTTTTAAAATTATTGTTACTATTACACCAGTCTGCAGATTTCTAGTTAGCAGTACAGTAAATCTACATGATCATAGTTGTCCTTTCTGCTAGGAAAGATAAAGAAAGAATGGCCCTCACAATAATCAACATAAAGACGACAAATTTTAAACAGGAAAAACTGGAAGTACAGAATTTAATCCAGTTCAGATTTAATTAAGGAATATTAACCAAGGCAATATCAAATTATATGCACTGGATAGAGAGCATTAACATGGAGATACAACAGATTTTACAATTCTAAAGATCAAATAAATCTTTAAAGAAAAAAAAATACTATTTAACATATACCAACAAAACCAAAGTCATTAAAACCAAAACTAAAGCTATGTCTTTGGAAGTTTAAGGGATAGTAATATGGGAATTAGTATTACATTCACCCCAAAATCACAACTATGTTACTGTTTTGAATTAAAAAAAAAAAATTAGTTGCCTTATTTAATGCAGACTTTATTGGCATCATATGTATTTTATATCAGGCCATAAAAACCTAAATGAACATATTTTAAAGAAGTAGTCTCTTCTTTACCCTCTGTAGCGTCTATAACACCATTTTGAGAACAATTTGTGATATATAAGAAAGGGTATTTACAGGACCTCAGATTTTGAAGGAAATTTTCTATATTATAACTGATAAACCAAGAAACAAAGACTTCATCCAGTTACATGAGCTTGGACGCCTGTGTAAATAATCTCATTATAGTTACAGACCTGCATTTCTTAATATTTTCATGGTTTGCAATATTTTTGAGTGAATTTTCTTTATGGATTTTTAAGACATTTCAAATTACTATTCCAGATGAGTGCAGATTTGAATATAAGTTTTGAACAGTGAGAAACAGAGTAATAGTGCCCTCAAAATCTTTGGATGTTTTACTCACAGAGACTCTGGCATAACAACTAGTCAAGTCCACACTAAGGAACCCTTTGGAGAGGTGATATGGCCAGGAGCACCTCAAAGTTATTCTAAACCAAAAAGCTTGTGTTGTCTGATGAGAACATGACATACCGTATATCTTCTGGATGCCCTGTAAATCATCATTAGGTAGTTTGAAGTTGTCAGTTTCCATATATTGGTAAAATGGAGCCATGATTGCAGTGGGATCATTAGAGTGCTCCAAGCCCAGAGCATGTCCGAGTTCATGCACTGCAACTAGAAAGAGATCGTTTCCTGTGAAGAGAAGGAAAAGAAAAGGATCTTTGAATCCACAAAGCTAGTAAAAAAATAACACACATAGACGATTCTGGACTTGTAAGATGTTTTCACTGCATTTAAGTTTCACAAGGTAATGAGTAGTAATTAATGGATCACCAAGGATATCAAGGATATCAAGGATAATGTGGCAGAAAAGGCATTTTTCTCTCTCTTTTTTCTTTTTTTTCCTAACAAGGAAACCACTATGCTATACTATACTATACTATATGATACTCTCACAATCATCACAAACATAAACCTTTTTTAATTGATACACATGGTAAATGTAGGATTCAAGTGTCAGAGCTCTCTAGGCTTTCATGCAATTTATGACTTGATGTTGCCATGAACCCAGCTAAAAATTCTTTCATACAGACATAGTTTCAATAGAAAAATATCTTGGCTTTGTTTGGTAAATTTCACAAACTGACGACCACCTATTTAGGATAAACCCCACAGAGAACTTAGTCATTCAAACACTTGTAATCAGATCCCTACTGATTATATGTAGATGTTGTCCATTTCTGAATCACTGTAACTGAAATCCTAATGAGGAAAATAGATGTCCTAATATACTCCCCTGTGCAATTCCTTGTAATAACTGTAGTTTTCTATTTAAATTTTAGAGCTTTTTAATTTTTGTAGGACTAAATAAAAACCCCAAAACCATGCACTCATGTTATAGACCAGTTCAATGTTTTTGTTATTCTCTTCTCAAAGTATATTTAATTTTTTTTTTTACAGAATATTAGACACAAGTGGAAGATTTGGCAATAGAATATGCCACTCTTCTCAAGCAAACACAAATCAAAGCCAATGGGATCTTTTCTAAAAAAAAGGTTTCAGAGCTGGACCTCTATTTTGTCTATTTTTGCTCATCTTAGATTTTGTTCTGCATATCCTTCTATGAGTCTTTCATACAGGTTCCGTTGTACTTAACCTGTCACAAAATGAGACTTTGGAAAAGTGGTTTAGATCAGGAGAAAGATTCCAGTTGTCTGAAAAGGGTCACATACAGAACACAGTCCATTCCACTACCTAGGGATGGGAAGAACCATCCTCCCGAAACGTGATACTGTCCTGCTGACCAGAGAGTACTCTAGATCAGCAGCTTATGCTGACCATCTAATTTTTAAACGCTGAACTCATGTGAAACTGGTGTCACCTATAGTAAGTAGTTTGTTGTTGAAAGTATAAATGAGGGGCTTGTGCTCTGGCCTAATAGTCATATATTGGTTAGGAATACGAAACACATGCTCAACCTTAGCTCTTATCCTATAAACTGTAGATTCTTTAGAGACAGACAGTTATTTTCCACTGCTGGAACTTGATCTGGAAGTATTTTTAAAATGTTAGTAGTAATAATAGTAAGTTGCATCAGCAACAAAATTGCACGTATATACATTGCAGAACTTCAAGGACATAGTTGACAGTATTTCAATTTCTCAAGCATTTCCTCTTGTTGACACAATAAAATAAATTTTATCCAAAGTACATATGAAAGAGGAAACACTAAATGCCTTCATGATATATGAAGCCATGCTGATGTCTGTAAAATAAATGTTTGAATGAAATCATGAAAATAGACAAAAGTAAAACTATATGCTTAGTTCACAGAGTCTCCTCATAACTTCTGGTTCTTAATTTGAAAATATGACAACTAAATGTTCTTGATCTTCTATTCAATATAACTGTGCAAAAAATCACATCCTTCAAGAATTAATATGACATAATGTGCTTTTGGAAATGAGAAGTTTATCCTATCATTTATAATTATGTGGTTTCCAGACAAAATGTTTTATGACAATATTTTTCTTGGATGCAGCTTTTTTTACAGCAAAGCAGAATCTCAGTGTGTTGTTTCAACAGGTTTGATAAGCCTGACTGTCCTGATGACAAATAGTCTTGGTATCTGAATCTGGCCTTCTATATGCAGACAAAGTTGATCTTGACATCATCTCATATGAATAATCCATAGCTTCTGTAGCTAACACCAGCATGTAAAGGTTTTCATTCTGCACTTATAATGGAATAATTAATGTAATTTTAAATAATCATAGGTTTAAGATGGAAAGACAGAAGAGAAGAGCATGTTACTGTACTACAGCTTTCATACTATGATGAAAAGTCTCACATTATTTTTCAATTCTTCCCTGAGGTTCATGAAAGTTCTAAACTCGGCTTATTAGAATGCAAAATTTCTTTCTCTTATATTAACTTGAATATTTAAGAAGCAACATTATTTTTCTTTTCAGACCTTCTGAAATAAAATTTCTTTCCTATACCCATTATTCCTTCATCATAATTAAGAATATTAACTAAATCTTATAATAAAAAATGCACTAACAAGTTGGCCACATTTTAGGTACTGACTTATTTTCAGATATTTTTGAAATAAGAGTATTTATTCTAACACAATCATTAGGCTTGTTAATGTCAGTACATGAAACAGTTTTCCACATGTTTTACTTCTACTGTTTGAGGCAGGAAGTCTGGGAAGTTAACAAGTTATAATTTCTAAAATTTCAAGAAACTGCAGTTAATCAACAGTCTTGGAAGAGTCTACTACTTCTATTTTATGACATTTATGCAATACATGAAGAATCAATACATCCATTGGTTATCAGTCCTTATTGAGTCCCCTTACAGATTTCCAGCAATTTCTATATTTTGTTCCATGTTGATCGGAAAGAGGTGAAATACATAGTAACAGGGAAATAAATAAAATCCGACTTTCAGATACTGGCATATCATCTTTCCAGAATCCAAGATAATGAGCATATGGTACAGCACTTCTAAAGTAGTACTAAGTGACAGTGGGATCATGTCAGAAAACTGATATTATGCAGGATCTGGATGTTTCTCCTTTTATCTTTTGGATAGGGGAGATTATTATTATTATTATTATTATTATTATTATTATTATTATTATTATTAATAATAAAAACAAAAAACAAACAAAAAAAACCAAAAAAACCAAACCAAAACAAAACAAATACCCCAAACCAACCAACAAACCAACAAAAATCCCCAAACATTCCATTCAGTGTCTGACTGTCCCTCTGGATTTAGTTATTTCCACCTCATGCAATGCAACCTGTAGCCATCAGGAGAGCCATTAAGTGTGGCAAAGGCAGAACAAATGAATACGGGGGAAGGGAGAAGGTCGCAGGAAAGAACTGGGAGAATAATATTCTTGCCTGAGGTGACAGTGATTTAACAGGGAACATATTTTCTACTCATAGCCAAATAGCCCCATTATTCATAACAATTTCCATCAAGAGTCATGATTGTCTCCAGGGCATCCTGAATTTGAACTGACCCAAATAACTTAGTGCAATTGAAACTCAGGTTTAAACCAGCCCAAGAGGAGCCGTCTGAGTCCAGTACAGGTAGGGCCTTATTACTATCTGAGTTTCCATCCTTTTTGCTTTGCATACGATTATATTTCTCTAATTAGGCAAGAATTATTCAGTACTGCTTTGCTTTAGGGAAGAGACTTGCCCTGAGTACCTCAAAGTTACTGTAAAAAGCTCCTGAGAATGCAGAAGGACAACCTTCTGTAAGTCTTGCTCTTTTCCTCAAGGCTGCACAGAAGTGTATTTGTGACTGCAAGGTCAATGGTAGTCCACCTTCAATTCCTTGGTCAGTGCTCAGAATGAGCTGAAGAAGCATAAAAACAAGTGAGCATTCATATTCAGGCTAGCCTATCAATACTGTTATCCTATCAATACTGGGGAGTTTTTACATTTTCATTTGGCACCGTTGAAGGAGAAAGTCCCAAATAATTTTGTATTTCAGTACATGTTATCCAAGTAGGACATATTTCAGTCCACATGGCAAAATGAAGTACCATCACAAACTTCAACAAGTCATAACAGAGTTAAAATGCATGTGACTACAATGGTTTTTAAAGCAAATGCTGCCACTGAGGATATACAATGGTGTGTAGTCATTGTCATAGACTCAGTTGCATCTTGTTGTATACCCACAGAGTAGTAGAAAAATATTGGAAAATATATTTCACAAGTCCAAAACTTGTGTGTCTCTATTCTTGTGTACCCCATTAGCATGGAGATTTGGAATAGAATGGCTGTAAGCTCAAAAAGTTTGTGATTGTTTTTTTATTTTATCTCAAGTTTGATTTCACAAGGGAAGAAAAAAAAGATAGTGTGTGTAAAGAACTAAGATAAAATTATTATTTTTATACTGACACTTTTGTCTGAGGCTATAAACTATTTTAGGCACTAAATCTGCCTGACTTTAAAAACACTGCCCAAGCTCCAGAATATAGATATGTATTAATATATCAAATATTCAACAGCCAGCAGTGTGGAGCATGTTGTATGGGGAAACCTTTCTCTGTAGCTAATATATACACTATTTTTCACATCTACAGATAAACAAAGCAAATATTTTCTCCACAGTAAGCTATTAAGAAAACCTATCTCTGAAGATAATAATTTCCATTTTAAATGGTGTGGGAGTTCAATTTATAAAAGCAATAACTTAATGGCTTAACATGTGACCTCAATTTTGAAGACTTTTCCATCCCAAGGAAAAGAAAAAGAAACCCTAAAAGCTGAATTTAAAGTTACAAACAATTGTAAAAATACAAAGATGTTTTATACATAGACATACACTTTTACTTCCAAATACTATTTTATTTCATTTTTCGTGATGTAGATAGATGTTTTCCAATTAAATTCATATCAAACTGAAATTTAAATCTGCACAAGACTTCTATTATAGACCTATTACAACAAGACAGTATCTCAAAGGCAAACTTGCAATTAATCAGAAACACTACATGCACACAAAATACCCATTGCTTTTGGTTTGATGTATGCAGAAGTTTAATTTTCATTATTTTGTTCCTTTTTACCATATGATACATTCAAACAGCTGAAGTGCTACAAACTGTAGAGTAAAAGTCTTACTCTACATAGCATACAAAAAAAGAATCTTTATTATCACTTATTATTATTATACTTTCCAGACAGGACAGAATTTTGAGGATGCTATTTCAACAGTCCATCATAAAAGCAGATTCTTTCTCTCTCTGACCTTATTACAATAGAGCAGAACTGAGCAAATATATTATGTATGCACTTACATAAGCACCATATATGTATATGTGTATGTATATGCTATATTGAGAGTATACATGGGCCTAAATATAAATTATAGGAATACTCTTACCCAAATAAAGGTGCTACATTTTCCAGTCTAAGAAATCATATATAGCTGCTTAACATTATCTCAGACTTCTGCCATTGGCACTAAAATTTGGTAGCCTGGTGTTTATTTTGGAAAGAGAGTTTTGCTAAAAGATGGATGGAGCACAAAAAAATTAATTTTTTGTCATTTAAAATAAAAACATATCATATAGAGCATATCCACTTCCTGCATGAACTTAGCTTATCTATTTTTTACACACTTTATTTTAAACAATCATTTTTCAATAATATATCTATGTATTTAGGCTTTTTCATTGTCACAAAATACAGTGACATAAAAATGTCTTCTTTCACCCTATTAATGCACAAAATGCATAATAAACTCCTTTCCAGTAGGCTTAGTGAGATATATATATGTGTGCATATATATATATTTTATATATATATATGCAGACAGGACAAGAGGTACAGACAGTTTGTTACATACCAAGTCTGTTCTACAAAGTCTGTAATTTAGAATATCTACATCCATATGTGTATATTTTTGTTAAATTATTCTATTTTAAAAAGATTAACAGCTTAGTGTGAAAATCAAAATTGCTCGCTTGAATTTTGACAAGGGTGCGTTGCTACAGAGCAAGGCTGTCTTCAGGTGACTCAGATCATTGATGAGATATGATAAGAACATTTGAGTTTAGTGGCCTGTGAGACTATCCCAGCAGTACTTTACTGTTTCTGCATATTTTTGGAATAATTTAGAAGAAGTCAGAAGACCACTTTCTTTTATAACACATATCAGCCTTTACTTAAGAAGGCAAAGACATGCAAAAGACAAGAATTTCTGACTTACTACTTAGATCTGCTACCAAACACATTCTACAACTTTTAGTAAATTGCTATAAATGGGTGGAATTAATTACTTTAGGTATTCTTAAATTTCTTTCTATAAAAACATGGATATAAGACTATTTCCACTCACTTTTTTTCTCACAGTTTAAATCAGTAGTACTGAAAGAATTTGCAAACCATTCTGACTAGTGAATCAATACCAACTTCCCCAAAGAGAGACAAGTGAAGCAACTAGAGATGATCCTAGGGGAGGCAGAGAAGATATAAGAGCTTGCTTCAATGCGATGCTATACGTTCCTTCTGAAAATATGATGCTTATGGCTTTATATCATGCTTTGTGGAAACCCTGCTGTGACAGGAAATCTAGCAAGCTAAACAAATTCAAAAATGCTGAATCTCTAGCTCCTGAGATCAATTTCTTCATCACTCAGGTCCACTACTGAATTTGTATTATATTCTCAAATGGCATTTTCATTCTACTGGTAATAAAGCCATATTGATGAACAGAATGAAAAAAAATATTTTGGGTGTTTTCATGGTTGTGTTTAGACAACGACTACCTTAAATATATTTGACTTTTAATGGAACTTTGCATTTTGCTATAAAAGGTCTTCATATTACAAATGCTACAAATACTGTAATAGTGTTACCTATTGATACTCTTTCCTGTATTTTCTTTGTTTCTGTTTTTATTTTTTAGTGGAAAAAATAAGCTAGAGACGTACTTAAAACTGCTTTCTGAAGGCTGTGAAAATGAACACATGCTGGAATTGAAGATTTGGGTATATACATGAGAAGAGCATGTAACACACAGTTCTCATCTATCCTCCATGTCTGGTCCCTGTGGGTCACTCATATGAAGGGAATGCACATCTTTCTACCACTCCTAAGTGGCACTCTGGGTGAGAATAAATGCAAGAGAACCTTAATTGTGCATGAGGCTGCACTAAAATTGAACCCTTGTCTTGACAAAAAAATTGTAGGGTTTGTCTCTAAGCCGCTCAGCAAAAGTGTAGGTTTGTTAACATGGTGGCTTCTTTTGTTTTATTTTTATTAATCTACCCCTATGTTCTTTGTGTCCTCCTGTAAAGAAATATTTGTAAATGCTTGGAGGAAGGTCAAAGTCACACTGCAAATATTCACAGTAGATGTACTCTGTTATGGGGCAGAAATCATAGAAGCATAGAATGGTTTGGGTTGGAAGGGACCTTGAAGACCACTCAGTTCCAAACCTCCTGCTATGGGCAGGGACACCTTCCACTAGACCAGGTTGCTCAGAGCCCCATCCAGCCTGGCCTTAAACACTTCCAGGGATGGGACATCCACAGTTCCTCTGGGCAACCTGGTCTAGCAACTCACCACCTTTTAGAAATCTGAAAGAGTGCTAGACATCACTGAAATTCCCTTAATAGATTGCAATTTAATTTATGTGTAAATCTTGTGTTGGCTAAATTTTTGTTTGATAAATTTTTTACCCTGTACCAGTAAACTACTGAGAATAATTATAATATCCTCTAAATTAGCTCACGTTAAACCCACCAAAACCAGGTTATTATTTTCATTAGCATACCATTGTATCTTAACACAGACACAAGACTTTGAGAATTTTTAAACAGTGGTTTGACAACAACATAGTGGTTTGAATATATATATATATATATATGTATATATATAAAGTTTTTATATGAACAATTCTTCCTTCACTGTTACTTGGCTTTTTAAAATTCACATAAAAAGAAAAAAAGGCAAGATGGATTTGTCCATGGTTTGGGTCTTTTTCATCAAACTGATGGTAAAAAAAGTGGGAATTTTGAATCCTAATTGGCAAAGTGATTAGAAGAAAAAAAAATCATTAAAAGTTCTCTGATCTGAAAAGAAGACAAGTTTTCTAAGAAGTCTGCAGACTTCAAAGAGAAACCTGATCCAAGTGTGCACCATATTTTAAACTGAGACAACTTCAAACTGGGGATCGTGTATACAGAGAAAGTGACAGAAAGACAAATCTGGTACTTAGGTCTTACTTTGTTAAAATTTACTCATATGAAATGCTCTGATCTATTGGAGAATCTGCTGCTAAGATCCTAGGATTCTACATCCATACAGCTGTATGCCCCTCTAGCTAGAGGGACCACTGCAAGCCTCTCCAGAACATGGGGAATACAGTCAGTTTGCACTAGTGACTCTTGGCGCTTGTTGGCATGGAGATGACTGGGCCCCTGCCATGGAGGGGCAGCCTCCAGATGACAAGTTGCAGAGGGCAGAGCAAAGGGTGCTGGAGAGGACAAGATGGTCAGGCAGCCCAGTCATACCCCTGAACCTCCCAGCAGAAGGAAGACTATGCAAGAATTTGCTTAGAGAGGAAGATGAAGGCAGGAGTTCGTTGCCTCTGGCAAAGTTCAGGAGAGATTGGACATGAGAATGTAGGCCAGGGCAGAAGTCAAGCCTAGAACTTCCCATTCTCTGAATTAGAAGCTCAGCAGGACCTCAGCCTGGGGCAACAGCAGTTGGCCCCATCAGGAAGAAGGGACAGTGCCATCCATGTCTGATGGCTCTCAGACCAGAGCTTCCACAATCAGGAAGGTTGGGACCAAATCTGTACACCTCTGCAAGCTATACGGCTAGCCCTGCCAGCGTCACAAGTGATGATTACAAACAAAAACCAGCTAAGGAGTGACTGTTGATTATATATGTATTTTATTTACTAACTCTTCCCGAAGCTCAGGCCCTACTACTTTTGCTGCTTCTGCTAGCACTGCTAACAATATTAATTCCATGTCTTTACTGGATCTTCAGCTCCCTGAATAATCCCATTTCCTCATACCTCAACATAATACCAATTTCTAAACTGCATCACAAGAAAGGTGCTCTGTATGATTCTTAGAAATGGGAAACTAAAAATATGTTTACACATTACCATGCTACCAACTCTGCATTCAAAATTTCAGAGGCGCAACCCACCTGTGAATTACAATATTCAGACCAATACGAGTGTTTGTCTTTCTAAACTGAGGGGCAGGGAACAGCCTACGCCTGCAACTACCCTCCCAGACTGCTATGCTGAACTGGTCCCAAAAGAGCCACCTCTGGGGCTGTGACAGATTTCTTTTGACCCCTGTTGGTGCTGCTATTTTGAAGCTCTTATCACTACAGTTCTCCTCTAATCTGAAATGGCACAATTCAACATTACTAGTGCAAGTTATCTAGCTACTCAACACTCTAACACAAATGTCTACCTGCACCTCTCACAGCAAGAGATGAGAAACAGGTATTTCAGAACATGATTCATCTAGTTTGTTTTAGACACCTACTTCAGGATGCAACAAACCTTACTCAGGAAGGCAATATATCTCTCCTATAACTCTAAAGGGACTCCATAAGATTAACTCAGACATAAACATCAACATATGGTCAGATTAATTCCACCCCCTCAAGTCTTCTGGCTTTTGACTTAGGTCTTTTCTTTTAAGTCACTGGCAAAACATTAATTATAGAAGTACAGGACATGGACTTAAGTGATATATGTACAAACCCAGGAAGTATTTATCATAGGCTGACTTGAAGGAGAGACTTAAATCTTAAAAAAACCAAAACAACTAGACAAAAAATATCTGGCACAAAAAGTGTTGCTCTTTTAACTTATCTGGGTTTGTTGGTTTTTGCGTTTTGTTCCTGCTTTCATCTTTTTTCACAACCTAATGTTTTAGCTGTATATATTTCCAGCTATTGGTGTTACCAGTTCAGCACTTTTTGGAACGCAAACTGTTAGGAAGAATTCTAAATATAGATAAAAACCATTTTGGCCTCAAGAACAAATATTTTGGAAATTTTGAAGTGAAAAATTGTCAGGAAAAGCACAAATTATACTCTAGATTTGAGAATGCTCTTGTAGAAAATCTTTCATTAGTTAATTATATATTCTTCTTAAAATTTGAATACAATATTATCTTATATTTTAGGGTTATCGACATCTTTCTGATTTTTCAATATGCATTACATTTCTGGTTAATAAATAAATATGTAATTAAATATGTAATTACTGTACAATTCTTGTCTTGTTCTCTCAGAAAACCATGACAACATCCATATTAATTGGCAACATGATTTTTCAGGTTCTGTTTGACCCTAAAAAGGCAGGGGAAATTAGACGGCAATGCAGTAATAATATTCTATAGAGCATCTTTGGTATTTCCTAAATCTGCTATCTTGAAGGAAAAGTCTCCATTAAGTGGTCCTAGCAACAAATAGAGACTTGAGGAACCCTGGATCCCAAGAGAGTTGGAATGCTAAGCCTGATGTCTGCTTTAGATGACTGAAATGTCACTTTCTGTCTAAAGGGAGAATTTTAGGTTAATAGATAACGCCTCTTTCCTAAGTTACTGCTTCTAGGAGATCACACTGAAAAGAAAATTAAATAATTTCAAGCCATTCATTCATTAGTTGATTTTTCAGTTGTAAACTGTTTTTAACTTATTTGCAATAATAAAGGGAATTTTCTCTCTTTTTTTAACTCAATATGTTTGAGATATGGCTTTTCACAAGCTCTCCATAGTAAATAATGTTTCAAGAATGTGAAATTCAGTCTCTGGTGTGAAATCTCATAGCTCATAAGGCAGTTCTTGTGTTATTAGCACTACTATTAGTTGGTATCATACATTTTAAAGAAATATTGCCTTATATTGCCTTATGGGAGGCTGATGGTAAACACTTATAAAATGCATAGAGAATAAGAATAAAAAGCAGTGGAACATGTTATTTTTTTCCTTTTTCCCCTATTCTCTAAAAATTCTGAAACATGTAAGTGTTATATGAAATTCTCTTAGATTCAGTACTCAAAAATCTGCTAATCTTCTTTCTAAAAGGAGGAAATATTAAGATAGGAGTATTTATTTGTTTGGGTGGGTGTTTTTGTATATGTAGTTTTAGGGGGGTTTTTTGTTCATGAGAGGTTGTGGGCTCATAAAAACAATCACGAAGAGGCTGGCCCACATTTTACGTTTGGACTCATTAAAGATAAATCTATTTGCCTGAACATAAATGGCTTTCCAATGGTCTTTTCTCATATACTGCAGGGGGAAAATGAGAAAGACAATAAGAGAAAATGAAGCCAAAAACTCCAACATGGCTAGTTTCAACTTATTAATCACTTCAACAAACATTTTTCAGCTAAATTCCCCATGTAAATTCAGTTCTTCTAATACTCGTATGAGGGTCTGATTAAATTAATCCATTTTGGTAGATAAACTTTACTTCATTGTTGCATAAACAATTGTTTGAGACAATGACATCTTTAAAATTAAAAAAAAAAAAAAGGCAGGGTTTTTTTCAGTGCTTGTAGGTGCAAATGCTGCCAAAATTGTCTGCAAGGACCCATGCTGCCTTTCAGCTAGATGTTTCCTTGGCAGCAGAGTCTATGTAGCAGACAATGTGAACTTTCCTCATTTATTTCCATGCAAAGTCAGCCAGATCCGCTTTAACACTTTTCATTACCAGTTTAAGATGGGCTGGCTGATCACAAACCGAGGCAGATGGCAAACGCAAGCAAGCAAGAAAATTCTGCTGGCCCTGGTATGTGGGAAATAACCTCCAGTTGCAGTTTGAATGGATAGCTGAGTTTGCATCTTCCCTAACTACTCCACAAAGGATTGCACAGATCTGTGTTTACCTACGCCACGATGGAAGCAATATGCAACTCAGTGCCTCGAGCTGTGCTGCCTTTTTGCTTCCAAGCCTGCATCAGGACCATCTCTAGCAATTACACTACAGTTTAAATATCACCTTGCTTCTATTGACATGAAAAGAATGATGTAATATGTGCATCTTGGTCTACAATCCCACTGCTTTAATTAAGAATATCACAAAGTCACTTCTCTTAACACATTCCTCAGCCTCTCTTTCAGTTTGCATAATTGGGCATATAGAAATGCTAGGCCAAGAAGGAAGCTGAGAGTAAGATATTACACACTGAGAGCCCCTGGGATGCATTAAAAGCATCTAGTCAAACACACATCTAGAACATAGGGCTGGATTCATCCACAAGACTGCTTTCACTGACTGCCAGATTTAAACAGATTTCCCTTTTAAAAACATGCAAATGCAGTGCTTTCCTCAAAGCCAAAAGAGTGTCCCACTAAAGCAAAATCCTCCCCAAAAAATCATAAAAATGAGGTGAGTACTTTGTCAACAGTTACCATTTTCCATCATTTGGCTTCCAGCCAGTAGATGGGGTCCAGCAGCCAGATCCTCTTCTATCTGCAGAGTCCTACGTCCAATGACTGAATCCTCACAAGCAGCCAGGGCCATTTATGATTTTTTGATCATTTCCCATCTCTTCAATAGCTGAAAAGGATTTTTCTGTTCTCCAGTGCAGCTTTAAATACCACGATAATATTTTCAAGGATACTTTTTATGCATCAGATGCTGGATATCTGAGAGTTAAGATTTTTGGCACAATCTTGGAGTGACTGGATATGGGACAAGTGCACATCAGCAAGTATAATCCAGGAAGGTTTTGAAAGTTTGAGGATAGAGGATGTTCTAGCAGCACAAAATGCACTTACTGATAAGAGAAAGACTGGTTTCTTTTTAAATACTGAAAATGTTGTGGTTTAGTGACAGAAAATATTATTTGTGTTAATTGATTTCTGAATTAAATTGGATTTCAGGGAAAATTACAAAATTAAAAGAAGCAATCATTATTCAATATGCCTGCAACTTGCAAAGCTCCTTGAAATATTATCCTAACATCTCATTGCTGTATAATATTATAAATGCAATAGCTGGGTTTTTTAATCTTTTATAATATTGCTAATTCTCTCATTTTGCACTCAAATAGTTTCAATTTAAAATGGAAGTTGTACTTCCTTAACCTTATAATTGTATATAAACAAGGCTGCAATTCCACAGTCTCAGTCTCTTTATCCTGCAAACAAGATATGACAGAGGCCCATAAAATATGAATGGAATAGATAAAATTATTAGAAAATTACTTCCTTACAATATGGGCATCCATCTGTCTAAAAAAAAAAGAAAGAAGAAGTCTTTCACTTCTGCTTAAACTACAGGACATATTGTCAGAGGATGTTGTGGATACCAAATGCTTACGTGAGTTCAAAAAGAGATTACACTGATTAATGAAAGGAAATCCCTCATAGGCTACTAAACACAAAAATGCGGCCTGTGCCTCAGAAATTCAATGAGCCACAGATTACTGGAAGCTAAGAGGGAATATGCTGGGGTTTTACTGCCATATGTTTACCCTGCTCTTATTCTCTTCTTTAGGTATCTGTTAATATCTATTAACTGGAAATAGAATATTTTGTAGGATAACCTTTGATCTGAACCTACTTTCGCAATTCCCTATTTACAAACACATACACAAGTACTATAAAATAAAAATTCAAATAAGATATTAATTTTCTACATAGTTATTCTAGTGCAGTACTAGAAAATAAGCATTTGAAAACTGGAAGTTTACACTGATTTGTTACAGATCAAATTTGATGTTGATAATTGCTTATTAAAAAAATACATAATCAATTAAGAGCACTATGCTTTATGAAGTTAAAGCCATGTTAACATTGTAATACAGAGCTTCCTTTGATCTGAAATGCTTGGCTTCCTTTATACCAAGCCACAGCACGAGCACTGTTCAAGACACAGAGCTCCCTTAGGAGATGGTTTTCACAACTCCACTGGTTCATATTTCCAATAGCATATATCTCCTGCACTGTGTCAACCACACTGGCAGCCAAAAGAAATTTACTACAAGTTGATCTATGCAGTTCAGAGATCAGGATTTTCATAAATTTTTCTTGGCTGCCAGCACAGTGCCCACAGCAGAATCTATGCACTAACTGGAATCCAAGTACATTACACAAGACACTGTACTTGCATCAGCTCCAAGAAGCTTTTACTTGGCAATCTACAAACAGCATGGTTTCTTTGCTTGTTTTCTAGCTATTGCCTGCAAACTTGAATAATTTTTGAATGCTGGAGAATTAACAAAAAAAAAATAAACAAAACTGAATTCTTGAATTTTTAAGTTTGTTTTCCCAAAGAGGGAGCTTTATGTATACACAAGTTACAAAATATCCCACAGGTATGTAAGTACTTAGCAGTAATATTCTCCTTATATGCCACTGTACACTAAAACCATCTATTACTTCTGTAAGGCAGTTCCACTTGGTATTATTTATCATATGTTCTTTGATGGAAGAACTATTTTCTGCAGAATTTCAGTATGGTACACTATCTACCTTGGTAAATTTGCTACAGAGATAAAAAATAATGTACTTTAGTTTGAGTTCTATTTCTCTTGCTGATATGAAGATAACAGTATCAAATTACCACTACTGATCTACTGTGTTTATGAACACTTCGTTTTTGCCAAATATTTTCTGCTGCTGGAAGACACAGTTCTGTGGTCACATTTTATCCAGTAATTGGTACATTACATATCATGTCTAATGTGCTTGAAAGCTAAGCTCCCAAGAAATCCTTGTTTTCCCCAAGCACTTCTTCTAAATCTTGCCCTTTTTTAAAAAGCTCCACTTGTGCAAGTAGGTCAATCTTAAATTAATCTAGTTAAATGTAGTGCACTCTCAATTTAAACTGGTTTAACACTCCCTTAAATAGGTTTAGATGCATTCAGTAATTTCCCAGAAAAAAATAACTGCTTTAAAAAAGGTTTAAACTAACTTAAGTACATGTTGACAGACAAATGTGAAATAAATTTTGATAAACCATTGCAATAATGCTAATAAGATGCCCCTTTCAGACTTGGTACAGAAAAACAGGACATAAGACAGGATTTTTCTTCAAGCTACTAGAAAATTTACAGAGACAGCACCTATCTGAGATGCTCCCTTGCAGTGACTTTGAATTTCATCATAGTCATTTGAAATATTGCCATTGAAGAAAACACTTTGAAAAAGATTTTTTTTGCGGATTTGGACAGTACAATATCTCCAAAGTACTGCCACTCCTAGGAAGAAGTCATTGTCACTTTCTGGATTTAATACATCATTCATTGTCCAGAATTTTTTAATTTAAAAACAATGAGAGGATATATATCACCTAAAGGGATTAGAGTCATGGGAACAAGGAAGTCCCTCCTTAATCTCAATGCTGGTATATTAAGATTTCTTTCTATTTCTTTTTCCTTTACTTTTTTTTTCTTTGTTTGTTTTGTTTACAGTTTTAAGTTCAAAAGAAAATAAGGATTTAATTTTTTTCCTAATAAGTGATGATTTTTCAGCTATCTACTTATGCAACGTGATTTTAATTTCCTGTTTATCCCTTTACATTTTTACATCTTTAAGTGCACATATTGTGAAACATTTTCCTGTAAAATCCCATCCATTTTGATTTGCTGTTCCTGAAGAGTGTTTCTTCTTCTGCTGTATTTGCCAAGCACTACCAGAATAACTGAGTTTTAATTGAGACTGCCTAGGAGCGCAAGGTACTTCATAAGGTGCATGAAAAAACCATCCTGTTCCAAATAATTTAAGGAGCTAAGGCTCTTATCTCACCTGAAGTCTAGATACGCAGATCATAAAGGAAATGGAGTCTACTGTAAGTGAAACAGCCTACTCCCGTGGGAACTTGAAAAGTAGTTTTGCTAAATGGGAAACTAGAAGAGGAGAGATGACTAAAGGAAGTCTACAGTCCAATACACACACTTTGTATAAAGTGTTGACAGAATAGTGTTCCCTTTCCTTATTAAAAAAAAAAAAAAAAAAAAAAAAGTGCACCATATTTTATACCCCCGTATCTCCCTCTTTCCTTGGCAAAAGAAATTCTGTCCTTGTTTCCACTGCTTGCCTGTGATGCTAAGTCTATTGTCCTACTTTCTGGCAATATTTCTAGGATCACCTGCAGCACCATGGATGGAAATTCAGAGAAAAGACCTCCACAGCTCAGCTGGAGCTGAGGTACCAGCTGTACTCTGCTTACAGGGTATTATGAAAGCAAAGAAATATATCCTTGTAGAAAGCCTGCAAGTGTAAAATTGTATGACAGGAGGTTTTTTTTCCTGAGTGATGGGCCCATTAGTCTTTACTCCTACAAAAGCTCATTCATTCTTCAGGATGAGGGAGGAGTCAAAGCACAAATCTCTTCACAGAACACGATTGATAAGAACATACCATTGAAGTGAGAACAAAGGAAAGCAGCAATGAGCTGGAGATGATGTATTTCTATTGCAACTGTCCTTGGAGTCTAGACTGTTATTAAATGAAAGAAAAATACAAGAAAATTGACAAAATGTGATAAGAAAAAAAAACCACCAAATCAACCAAAAACCTGAAGTATGAAGACACTGCAATTAAGTAGTCAGAATAAATTGCTGTAATAATTAACTATACTCAGAATACTGATTTTGTATATGATCCCTTATTTGGAATGAAAATTACTTTAAAAAAGACAGCAGTTTATGAAAGCATTTAATTAAATTGCCTGTCTTTTCTGAGGTAGATGGCATATAAACTGTTTTCATTAGAACAGTACAAGGGGAAGAATGAGGCTAGAACTTTTCAAAAGGACCTTATTTTTGCATTCTTGCTGCTAAGTAAACAAGTTACTCTGTGTTTTTGAATCTCTCTGGGATACTGGAATAGGAATCAGAGAAAATCAGCCCCTTGGGGTGAGAGTTAGTTTAAAAATAAAAATAAATCATGAAATCTTTTTCCCATTCTACCAGATTTCAAATAATACTACAAGAAGGTGACTATTGGACTATTGGAGCAATGAAACTTAAAATTGACACTCGCCTGGGAAAAATGACTCATATCTAAGAACACATATATATTTTTCAACCTTCTGCTTTTCCGTGTTCCAAGACTCAGCTCAAAATTAAAGGAAGCCTAAGAGAGCTGTAAGTCTTTCTTTCCTGTCAATCCCAAATAGTGTGCTCATCTTCTTTTTTCCCCCTGGAAATTTTTCCCAGGCACAAAAACCCCCAAAAAAACAAAAAACAAACCAAACCAAACAACAAAAAACCAAAACAAACAAAAAACCCCCAAACCAAATACAAAAACAAAAAAAACAGACAAAAAAACCCCAACAACAGCAACAACAACAACCAAACACCCAAACAAAACCAAAAAACCCCAAAACCAATATGATCTTCCAGCATTCCTAAACACAAGCTAATCAGTAAGACAATGAGGAAACCTGGCCTACCTGACAGCTAAAAGTCACCAATCAAAAAAACAAGTGCCCTGTATTTTCAGATGAAATGGACATCAATTGATGTTTCTAGGGGAGTTTTCTCTGGACAACAACTGTGACCTATGATCCACGTCAACAATGAAACTAACAGTTGCCAAATTTCTTCAGACAACTTGCATTGGCAGGATATTTTAATTAACTATCATGCATTTTCAAAAAATCTCCCAACAACAGCAACAACAACAACCAAACACCCAAACAAAACCAAAAAACCCCAAAACCAATATGATCTTCCAGCATTCCTAAACACAAGCTAATCAGTAAGACAATGAGGAAACCTGGCCTACCTGACAGCTAAAAGTCACCAATCAAAAAAACAAGTGCCCTGTATTTTCAGATGAAATGTACATCAATTGATGTTTCTAGGGCTACAAGGACGGGGACTTTTCTCTGGACAACAACTGTGACCTATGATCCACGTCAACAATGAAACTAACAGTTGCCAAATTTCTTCAGACAACTTGCATTGGCAGGATATTTTAATTAACTATCATGCATTTTCAAAAAATCTTCCATTTTTTACTTTGAATATTCCATTTTATTAGAAATATGTGTCCCTCAAAAAAAGTATATTTAAGCACACAAAATACATGTTATTAAATGTGCAGAAAAAAATTCCAATCGTAACTCTTAAACCTTTGTGATATAGATAGCAAACCTTTTTATTATAAAAGTTCAAAGTACTAAGATACATAAAATCACCATTTTAATGATAGCATCAATTTACTTTCCCTTGATTTTTTAAATTAAAATATATTACTACAAGCAATAGCTTTTGCAAACTGGTCTACAAAGCACAAACCTCAAAAGCTCTATAAAGAAGTAAATGCCATTTGGCAATATGAAAATTGTTTAAGTTAAAGAAGAATGAGACAGTCAGAAGTTCATTCACTTTCATACATGGTGTGGAACTGCTCCAAAAGAGTTATCCCAATTAAACTGACATCCTGATTTCAATGTACATATGCCTGTAGATTTTCCTGAGTGCTTCAAGCAATAGCTCCAAAACCACTGAACATCATGTGCAGTGTTGGTCTGCAACCAACATAAAAACCAGACACATGAAATCACCTTCATTTACCCCCACAGTTCTGTGACTGACTGTGTACCTGAACTGCACAGAGGATTCCCACCAGTGCTCCTTTGAGCTAAATGTGTGAAGAAGGCAAATATGAGCTGTGCAATACCACAGTTTTTGCTCCAGTAAGAATCTAGGGCTTGTTTCACAAGAATGAAATTACTTGAACCCATTGCACAACTGAGGGCTTTTACAGTGTCTTATACAGCTCTGGCTTCAACAGACTCTGGCACAGCAGAAGTATTGAACCAATGGAATAGTCACAACACCATATTTATTCTCCTAAAATGCTAAATTAAGGTTTTGTTGCAGACCCCAGGCTACAAATACTGCCACATAAAAAGCTCTGAATTTTACTTGGAGAATCTCAGGTGAGAAGGGGAAAGAAAATAAATTAAATAAAGCCTCTCATCATTCACAAATTCAGTGTAACATTGAAATACAACAGTTCTCCACTTCTTGCCCTCTCTATCATCTCTTGTATGCCAGAAACATCCCATTTGTGCATCTCTGAAGAGATGTCTTAAACTTCATGTAACTGGCTTAGAGGGATCTACCGGGACAACCTGAAGCTGCTTGGAAACAAAAGGTGTCACAGCATCAAACACAGAATATGTCTACGGAAAATCTCTTCTTTGATAGTGTTTTGGAGAGATGCTTGGCAATGGCCAGATTTTAGTTGTGAAGAATGAAAGCTATATTTAGTCTTTATTTGGTAAATGATAGGTGTGTAAACTGCACTGTGCAGTTATTTATTTGACTATGGGGAATGTACTACTTAATTGAATTGGACATGTTAAAATCAACAACTCCAAAAGACATTCAAAAGTTTTGAGGAAACAGCAATTCTGTTCTTGGAACAGCATCTTTAAGATTTGCCTTTAATGCTGCCACTGCTTCATCATAGATGCAAACTGAAGACTAGGTTTTATGTCCATTAATATCCACAGAATTGGTGGATAGCTGAAGTCGTTCTTATATCACTGCTAAATATTCCACATTTCCCCTAAACCTAAATAAGTTTGACATGCTAAAAAATGCAAAACTAAAGTAATTCAGATAAATAGTCACCAGTACAGTGTTTGAATTATCATGAAGTTTCCTAATAAGAATTGAATGTTTTTCAAGCAAAACATGTTTTCATACTGTATTACAATCAGACAGACACTTTTCAGCCTTGGATTCAAAGAGAGTGATCAAGCGAATATATTTCTAAAGTAATGCTAACCAAGGAAAGAAAACCATGTGACTTTAGGAACAGGGGAACAGGGAACAGTTTTGTTAGTTGAAAATTCATGCCACTTTTCTATTTTGTTTAAAATTAAATTTTCTCTTACCATCATGATTGGGATTTCCCAAAGTCCATGGCTCATCTGAGTCAAAATGAGTGTCTCCCCCAATTCCTGGGCCAGGGAAATATGCATGAGCTAAAAATCCTCCCTCCCCATCAAAGGGAGAACTGTCTCCATGAAAACCTGATGCAAAAATGATTGTAATATCCACATCTCTCTTGCCATTTTCTAATTCAATGTAAGGAACTTCTTCAAATGTTAGAGGAGTTACATTCTGCCACACATCGAAGGCACGGCGAATGGCTTTACGAGTTTCAGCATCACCTACTTTTGGAGTGACGTTCTTTATGCTGAAAGAAACAGAGAAACATTACATAGATTAAATTTAACAGAGTGGTAAGTGACACTAATAACCATTTCCCCCTAATTATTATAAGCTCTGTGCTTTTAATAAAACATGCTAGTCTAGTGTTATATACTTTAGGAAGAGTATTTTTAAACAAGCTGGTGCAAAATTATGGTGTCAATCTGCATAGCCCTTTAAGCTAGAACTTATTATGTTAGCTGGCTCACTCCCAGCAGTACAAAGAATATTATATTTAGCATATTTAAAATATATTAAAATGAAAAATTCTTAACAGTGGGATAACCAGATTCATCAACCACTGACTGTTTACCTCCTGGACCACAATTAGAATCCATCACAGCTGAAGAATGTCATGTTCTTTTTGATCAAAAGAAAAATGTTTTTAGTTAAATTGATTTTTTACTTATTAGTGAGTTCATTAACAAAAGCAGAACTCCATACTGTGACCACCAACCAGTATTCACAAGGCCTTGTTGAATTTGCAACTGGATAAATTCCTTATCAGAAACAAAGCCTTTTGACTTCAGTACAGGCTAAGATGTCCTTTTATGATCTGATTGCATCTGTAAATCTTGCATAACACTGTAGAATCCATCAGAGAAACCATTTCATAGAAGACAATTATATGCTAACTCAATAATATGTATTAAAAAGAAATTTCAGTCTCAATTACTTCTTCAAGTTACATACATATGAAAAGGCAAAACAATATCAGAATTGAAGTTTACTCTCATAGTAAATTATAGTGAAATTAGTTTTTTAAAAAAATCTTTATTTTTGTCATTGAATTCAAGAAATGAATGTCAACAATCAATTTCAGACCTATCCAATTTTCTGCATCATTTCCACTCGATTTATATGGGCAGCAAAAACTCTTTAAGGTTTGTGTCTGCTCTGAAACTGCTGCAATAAGATTCCCTTTGTTCATTTGACATGTGCTTGACTGAATGTCCAGCACAAATTTCAGAAATTGAGTAGTTCTAGAGTACATGTAATATTTTTGCCAGTTTACACAGCATGGCACATTAAAGGAGAACAAATACACTTTCATGAATAAACCATGAATGATTGATTTGTTTGGTAATTTAAATGTGCTTGATTATATGGTATTTATGTTTATATAAATGGAAAGAAATCTTTCAAGTGTAATTCTATAGATTTTACTTCATATATATATATCTTCTTCATAGTTTTATGTAGAAAACATAAAGTTATATATTTAGACTTTCACTCAAAAAATATTTTAATGTATTGAGTCCAATAGTGCTGTCTAACCAAAGCATAATTTTTTAGCTGATATGAATGTTCCAGAGAGATATCAACAGAAAGTACAAGATTGTACTTGTAGAGATATTTGTAGAGAATCCACTGTTTTCCTTGATCTTTTGTTCCAAAGGTGATTTAACCAATCAATTAATACTTGTCCCTATTCTGTTAATTGCCTGGCTTATATTATTGGTTCTCATTCTGTTTTTCTCTCTCACATACATGACCTTTCAAATTTTTCCCCTATACACAAAGACATTTAAAAGGCACTTCTGCGCTGCAAAGTCATTGTCTTTTTGTTGGCTCTAAGAAACTAAAATTTTGAACTCTTTACATCTCAGGTTATAAGACATATTCTCCAGTCTATTGAATATTTTCTGTGATTTTTATTCAACTCAACCCAATTTTTAATGCTCTTTTAAAACTGGCTCTGTCAGAACTATAAAATACTTCAGTACTGATCTTGCTGTCAGAGAAAATATCCTCTGATCTCTAGGCATGATCTTACTCTACATGATGTAAATGTCATGTGACTTAAAGTGCTTTTTATGATGCCCCTTCATAATTATTTGTTCGTCAGTAATGTTATGATCAGTGTTACATTGCGTTTTCTGTGATTAAAAAAATATTGGGCAGACTGTATCAACAATCAGCCCTTGCAGAACCCCTCTCTGAAAATTCCTGCCTTTGAGAATTCGGGTTTTTTGAGATGTTTTAATTAGCAAGTTCATAAACTGCTGTCTGTGCCCCCTGAGAAAGTATGGCATTTTAGAACCTGTCCCATGACACAAACTCAAAAACACATCACAGTGGCACACTTACACTGCCACTACCAAAAACTCCACTGTTGCTATGCTGAGAATATCCCTTACAAAGCTGGCAGATGTGCTCTCAGTCAGTCCTGCTGTGTGCTCCCTAAGGCACATGTATTGCCTGAAGCAGAGCTCTTTGAAGGATTAGAGCCTCTGTTATTTGCCATGTATAAGAAATATGGCAAACGAATCAACAGGCTCTCATAGAAAACAGAGCATGTCTCAAAAAATGGAAATATTGGCATGGAAAAAGTTCACCTGAAATATACAGCTTGGGCTTTGGGGTTTTTTATCTATTTATTTGTTTGATTTTTTTTTTCTTTTTTCATTTAGGAATCTTAGTAATTGGTCAAAGTCCCACTTTAGTATTAAGTAAACAGAAGAAGGGTCTTCTCCTATTGTATGTGAAATGAGGAAATGGATAAAAATGGATCGGAATTTTGTACTGGTGGTAAACTGAGTAATTAATTAGTCTAAAAGCATTTGACTCAAATGTTAAAACTTATCATTTTACATTTTCTCACATTTCCAGCACACTGAATTAAGTTTTAATCAGGTTACAAATGAGGAATTGAGCTATTGTGCTAGTTTCACACTCGCAAGCTCAAGTAGACTACCTTTGACAGCAGATATCTTCCATGGGATTCAGCTACTGACTTACTTTTGAAATAGCATTCTATATCTTCAGATTCATTGTAAAGTAATATTTTTTCCAAAGCATACTTTCTGTGTTAAAACCAGAGAGATTTCAGGCTTCCAAACCAACATTCTGGAGTGGGCAAGATTATACTGAAAAGTGTAGCTTGAAAGAGATATTACATAAATCAGCAGTTATTCCTATACAAGAGTATTTTCAGAAAACAACTGTCTACATTTAATGTGTTAAACACAATCCAGGTTCAATCCTAGAAGAGTGACACAAACATTGAAATTGTCTTGCTGGGAGCTTTGCTTAAAATAATTCACCAGTGCAGATATCTGAAACCCAAGTTATATTACATTTCTTTCATGTTGTTTATCATACAACCTCCAAGGGGTAAGTACAGTTAAATCAATCCATAAAGACAGTCTATCAATTACCAGAGATACTAGGATTCATCTTTTAAAAGTCTTCAGCTTAGACCTATGATTGCAATAGCAAATAATGTCTCATAAAAACCCTTGCCAATTTAGATCCACACCTTAAATCCAGCAATCACCTGAAACAGTGGTAACTCCCACAAGAGTAAAAAAAAAAGACACAAATTGGGTATCTGACACTCAACATGTCCAGATAATGGAACTCAAACAGAAGTATATGTAGGATGTGACAATTCAGAACCACTCTTATTGCAAGGTGAAAGCATAGCAAGACAAAGCCCTTCATAATAAAAATCTGTGTTTTTTCTAAGTATTGCTTTCCTAGCCTCACTGTCCAGTGATCATTTCACAGCAAAGTTCAAATGTGAGAAAGAGTCAAACCTGACCTTGACCAGACTGGCAATGCAACTTTACAAAGAGGTTGAAGATCCTGTAATTACTAAAAAAAAGGCAATTTATAAAATGAAACATATATTTTCATGCCATTTTTATGAACTATTAAACTGATTGATAACTTTCATAAATTTTGAGAGACATTATTTTTAGACAACCCTAGCCACGTATCAATTGATTATGCTTTTTTGCGGTTATCACTGCTGATTTTGTATGATTTCCAACCTAATGGTTGTGTCAAGCATTATAACTTTAAAATACATGTCTTCCACAAGAACAATTAGATTTTATCACTGATATACATTTTTCACATTCATGTACTATTTCTACAGCTGCTCTGTAGAAATAGTTTTGAGAGTGCTATTCTAGAATCCTGAGTCCTATTGATTTCAGAAAACCTTTGGGTTTTCCTTACCTTCCCACTCCTTTCCCAGAATATCCTAAAAGAAAAATCATACATGTTTCACTGACATATTTTTGGCTGCATCAGTTTCAGGAGCCTTGCAAGATTGTCAGGATATACCTCACTTGACTGTGTAAAATCAGTAATCTGAAATTTAACTAGATGAAAGAGCAGGAATTTTAACTGAGTAGGTAAAAAGATGCAGTCAATAATCTGTTTGAAGTAAGCTAGTTAAGACCTCTGCTTGATATGAAACTGTTCAAGTAAAATGAATTGAAACATAAACTAAATTTGAATAAGTTGTTGACACAACCTTTTTATTGTCATTGATGTAAATCAAACCTAAACTGAACTAAAACTTTGAGGGGTTATTTGTTGTTTTGGTGGTTTTTTTGAGTTTTGGGTTTTTTTTGGTTTTTTTTTTCGGTTGGTTGGTTGGTTTTTAATTTGAACTAAAACTTTGGGGGTTTATTTGTTGTTTTGGTGGTTTTTTTGGGTTTTGGGGTTTATTTTATTTTTTTTTTCGGTTGGTTGGTTGGTTGGTTTTTAATCAAACTATAAATTTTATTGAAAATAATAAATTACTTCTGGCCAAAACCATATTTCACTTTGCACCATAATTTCTCTAGAAATTGGTTTCTATGAAGTTGCTTCACTAATCTCCCATTGATGTGAGGTTTTTAGCTTCAACTTTTTTCCAGTTTCAGTTTGCTGACTCCTTGTAGCTATAGACAAAGAGTGCTATCTTGGCTCATATAGCTCTTGCTCACATTGATTAAACCTAAACCAGAACTATTACTTTTGATTTTCTGTGGGTTTGATTTTCAAGCTACTGCTGCCATGATTGAAAGAATTTATAATTACCTTGCCTCTTCATTTTCATGGATAATATTCTCCTCAACATTCATTAAAAGAAGATGAAACGTGAAAGAGATAAGATTTCCAAGACAAAAACCCAAGATTAGCAAAATACTTGACAGTCAAATGTCCTTATAGGAAAGCTATGTTAGGAAATCTGATGTCATAATATGCTACTAGGTAATGTCAAATCAATAAAATGCAACATAAACATGGAACATGTTCTAAATATTACTTTGTATTAATACATTCAAAACAATTTTTGCTACTATGAATCAACAAGATTTTTAAATTTTTTTCTTAATTCAGTATTTCCTTATTTTTTAGAGTGAATTTCAAATATCCAAGGAGAAATTCTCTCTCCATATTCTACACAATATGGATCATTTAGACTATAGAAATTGCATAGTCTATTGCTAACAAGCCAGATAAGACTTTTGATTGCATACTGAAGCTCCCAGCTAGCATTCATTCATTTGTCTGAACAGCATAAAGTTAGACCTGTTCAAATCTTTCATCTTCTTTCAGAAATGCAATCCAGGATATATCTAACTTGTAAAAGGAAAATGACAATTATCTGGGGCTTGACCCATTGTCCACTGAAGTCAAGAAAAAAATGAAATTAATTATAGTGGGTTTGAGATGAAGCTATTGAGTATCTACAGCTAAGTTTCCTGCACCAATCACATTATTACATATTGCTGATTGATTGAATTTGTGTTTTTTCCTTATTTAAGCATGAAAAAATAAATCAGAGTAGCTTTTCAATTATTATTTTATTGTAAATTATTACAAGTTCTAACTCATAGTTATAAATCAAGAGAAATCTTTTATTTTTACAGAACATTCTCCAATTTAACTTGCAAAAGCATTCTGCAGATAGAATAATCTGGGCAATTGAGAAAAGACTAGGCAATTGAGAAATCACTGACTGCTGGAGTTCAGATTATGAATAGTATGCACAGAATTCTGATGAGGAAGGCTTCAATGATGCCCTGTCTAAAATGTACATATAAACATTTATGTTCTATTTTTACAAAACTGATAACTTTATTGATTCACATTGTTGCTCCTTATTTAAAGTACTGGATTATTTACTTTTCTAGCAAAAGAGAAGGTGACTATATTTTTGAGAATCATATGTGCCTTCATAATTTTTTTAAAAAAATCTTTAATTTTAAAAAATCCCCTTAATTTTTTTAAAAAAATCTTTAATTTTAAAAAATCCATTCATAGCTTTCTTAAATTTCTTCTCTGATTCTGTACCATGTTCAGAGATCGTTGCGTAATCTGACACAGCCTAAAATACTAAGGAAAGATTATGACTATATCATTAAGACCTCTGTAGCTTTTTCTGTAGCGGAGTCATAATTCTCTTGTACCCTAGATGTTCTCTTTCACCCATACACTCTTCTGCCTGGTAAAAGGTTTCAAATACTTACTTTCTGTTTCTTTGTAAAAGTGGTGTTATTCTATAACATGTGTACTAATAATGTTCACAAGTTTTATCAGCATGAACTATACCAGTCAGAAAAATACTGTAAACTGGGTAATTTCGTTGGAAACAGAAATTCTAACAAACATCACACATCAGTTCAAATGAGAAGAAAGCTGCATTCCCTGAGGGACAGCAAGCATAATTAATGCAGCACATTGTACATTCCAGGCTGATGTTCACAATACTGGAAATCTGTATTTTGGTTCTGTCTGTAAACACATTACATTCTAAGAATAAATATCATCTAAGTCCAAAATTTAATATGTTGCCAAAAAGACATAATAAGTGTTCAAAATGTAATATGGGGGAAAATACATTATTAATGTAACTTGTAATTATAATTATGATTTTAAGTAGCTTCTTTGAAACTCTATCTTGAAATATTGCAGAATTGTTTCAGGTGGAAAAATGACATGTTGAAAATATGGAAAAGTTCCAGGGCACAGAGGGGTGGGGAGCTTGCTTTTGGAAGTATTTGTTGTGGGGTTTTGGTTTTGGTTTCCAAAAAATTTTAAGCTGTATCATGCACTGAAATGAAGGAGAAATTGCTCTTTCTGTGGAGGAATTAGTAAACTGGCTTAGCAAGCACACTTCAGACTGCAAGGTTCAACTGGACAGGAAGGCACAGAATGCAGCTGGAAACCTGCAGGTTATGAAGAGACTGAAGAGTGGTGCAGAGAAAAATGGAGCAGATAAATGATACTAGAGATATGATTAAAATTCTAGAAAACAAAGTAGGTTAAAATGTCACAAGCCCATAAGCAGGGAATTGGTGAAAAGTGTGAAACGAATCTTAGTTCTTTTTTTTTTTTTTTGGTCTTTATTTGCTTTGGATTATTTTCTAATTCAAAAATAATATAGTATCTTTTTTATTCTAATCAAATTTAGGGTTTCTATTTTAAATGTACTTTGTACTGTAATTCACTGCAAAAAATATTACAGACTTATTCACTTCAAAGTTCTGTTTGACTGGAGGTCCTGTCAAAGTGAGAGAGACAACATTTTCAAAGAGGGGAGGCAGAAGATTAAGAACTTCTACAAATTCTTCAGAGTGAGAAAGATTACTAGATAGTTGTCACTTAGTTTAATACTGGACACCTTCATTTGCTATTTGGATTGACACCTTCTAGATTACTGGACACCTTCATTTGCTATTTGGATTAATGCCTTGGATGACAGTCCAGAAGATATAGAAGGGGTAGGATTTAGACTGTTGTAAAAAATCCTGTATTGAAATAGGGAATCAGAATCTGTACAAATCAGAGTGGTAGAAAACAACACATATGAGTAGATGACTACTCATGCCTCCTAAGTGTGCACACACTGCATTTAAATTCTAAAATGCAAATAGATATAAAGTGCAGTAGGTGGGCATTTTTATTCTAACCAACTATAAATTTCATTTACATTAACAATAAAGGACTTCAGCCAATGCAACATACCAACCCCAAGTTGTCTGTTGCTTGATGTTATGTCAGAATTTAGTGTCTTAAACTAGAATTCTCTAATTCAGTTATAAACCACAGTAGTGACATAGGGCTGCTAATGAAACTATATCTTCACCAGGCTATGAGGAACAGTCTATATGACAATTAGGGCTTACAAAATTTAAATTTAATATTTGTAGGGGTTCATGAACAATGGCACCAGTTAATGAATGTGAAAACTACTTTATCCCTCAGAACTTACCCCTGTTAGATATTACAGGACTCCATGATGAGGCTGTGTAAATTTTCCAACAGTTTCTGTTGGAATCCTTGGTTTGCTGACAGATTACGGATTTTATATTGTATACATGATAACACTTTCTCTGTTTGACAGAGATCTACTGAGTACATCTTGAAAGTTTCCATCTAACTTTCCCTTCAAGACCTCAGTTTTGACAGCACGCATACTGTGCTAACTATGTTCCAGACGCAGGAGTTATACAGATGTACTGCCCTGCATACGCTCCTACGCCCATCATCACCTAGACTGGAAATGGTTGGGTCAGTGACTCATCAAATTATAATCAAATTAATTTGTATTTAGAACAGACCCAGAGGCACCTGCATTTTGCACAGACTCCTTCCAATACCCTATTTTACATATTTAAATAAGAAATCTGAGTTTTATTACAGCACTCCTAGATTCAGAGCATTATTCTCTGAGAAGATGCCAAGAAAGTTGAAAGGTAACGCTAAGGAAGTACTGGGTGTTTAATTGATGCTGTAAGCTTCATAGGATTTACTGACTACTAAATACATGCAATTTTAATCCAGGAAAACAACTTGGTTCTTATGCAGCACATACATACTTATAGGAGGTATCCATTTAGCACTTTTATATCATACAGTAATAATAAACTTCTCTAAGTATTGAAAAACATTCAGGAATTTATATTTACTTTAAATGAAAAGTCATCACTGATACTGACATATGTATACCTATAGGAATATCTTTGGTACCTGTAAGTGATATGTTTGTGTTGCCATTTCTGTCCTGTTAACGCGTAGCGTTTCCGACGAATGTTAAATTTGGAGCTACCTCTTGTTTGGTCAGGCACACCACATCGAGGCTTCTTCATCCAGCTGCAAGAAACAGCACCACACAGTTAAAGCAACATGGAAGAAAAATCATAGCCACTGCATCCCTAATAAAAACATGTAATTATCTGTAAATATAATTTTATAAAACATATAAACTAATAAATACAACAGACTGTTGGAGTTCTTTTAATTCAAGATATTGAAATTGCTACCTTTTTGATACTACCAAGTTTTTCTATCCTACTCTTTTTCCACACAATGAGAAGTATATCATTGCACCTGTAAGCTCCTAATGGACATATTTAACTCAGGAATTATTGCTTAAGAATATTTAACGTTCTGCACAAAATCAAGCTGAAAAATCTAAATCATATACAATAAAAATGACCATTGCAGGAGCACCAGATATCCCAGAGAAAGCCTGTATTTCCACAATGCTCTTCAATATTTCATTGTTTTCCAATATTTCAAAAAATTTAAACTTGCCAGCATTTTAAACATATTATAATTAAGATGATATCTAATTCAAAAGTATAATTTCCACAGCAATATCCTTGAACTGTTTCTCACTTGTAGTGAACTGTTCAGTTCAAAGAAAACACAGATAAAATCATTATTTTATATTAATTGAATGGCTGCAGGACAATTTACCATCAGGAAGAGAGTAAGGCTAAAGTCTTTTACCACATAAGTAAAATACAAATCTCTTCTGTTACTTTTCCCAGCTCATTGTATTTCTATCATGCCAAACAATTACCTATGCAAAAGCTGTAGTTTTCCAATGACATTTAACAGAAGAGTAGTCATACCCTAATATTCAAGCTTTCATGGATGAATTTCTTACCATTAAACTGGCATTGTTTTGTAAATAAGTGTGCACACAGCAGCTGCACATATATGTGATTGGATGACAGGAAAGTAATTTCAAATGTCATCTCAGAAAGTGGATTCCCTTTAAATCATGCACAGGTAATAAAAAAAAAACTCCAAAAAGCAGTCAGTCATCAGCCTCACTTATTTTGATAAATGTTTAAGAAGTGGATTAAAAATACAGTTATACATGTAACACTTCATATATGCAGTAGCTATGGGTATATAGCAAACCGTTTTTCAAAGGGACAAGTAGGTGTTAAGCTCATCAGCCTGTGGGAAAGTACAAAATTTTCTTCATAGTACCAAAATGGCACTGCACCCCACTTCCACTGATAACAGCCTTCAAAAACTCTGATGTGAGACAAATCTATTGATTAGTACAAGTAAGGAACTAAAAACACACTAATTTAACTGCCATAATTGAAGACATCAAGTTCGCAATCACCTGTTTCAAATAAGAAACATGGAATGGTTTGTTCAAATTTCTAGTCAGAATACTTTTGCACGGCACATAAAACAGCTGATGTACAAGGAAAACAATGTTCTTTCCCTAGAGCTTGCAAAGACTGTACTGCAAAAATCTAAAAAGCCTTACCCCACCAGCATTTGCTGAAACACCCTGCAACTTTCTTCAGTTTCCTTTGGTTTTTGAAAAAAAATAGCAATTCAACAAAGTAGACATTAGGGATTTTTGGGATGGAATATTACTGAAAAGTTTAATTTGTTCTAATAATGAAAGAAAATTAAGGAAAGAAATAGACCTCTGTTACAGACCAAAGGGCAATACTATTCTTCTTATTAAAATGATATGTTTACTCTTCATGAGATTGAAATTAGCTCACACCTTTGAAAACTTTCAGCCACATTGTCAGTAATACTTTTTAATAATGGTTAATAGTATATTAATTATGTTGTTGAAACTGCACACAGACATTGCAGAAAAAGACGCAAGCATAACAAAGATTGGTGTTCTCACCTTAAGGTGATATCCCTACATCAAGAGTAAGAATCAAGGAATAAATCAAAACCAAATGACTACTATATTTTGTTAGAAACACTGCACAAAGATATTGTATAAAATATATATATATCACTCATAGTTGTATAATTTCAAGGGTAATGACTTAAAAGTCATTGAATTAGGCCTTTCCACTCTCCAAAAAGTTTAAATTATTTAGCTTAACTGATGGAGACCTATTTTAATAACAGGGTTTGCTCACTAGCAAGCTAGGGGCAGATAAGAGTAAATATTCTAAGTTCTTAATTTAAAACTTAATCTTGAAAGCTATTGAAATAATTTCTCAAGTCAAAAGATTCAATAATCTTACAGAAAATCTTGTTAATGTAAAATTTTTTCACACTTTTGATCTAATAGTAAAAGTCAAGAACATTAGGTAACGTGGACTCAAAAGTCAACATTGTAGTAGCTTGCTAGAAATACTGACAATCCTTTTTTAAGAAAGCAAAACATGGCTATAATAGCATATTATAAAATTCAAGCAGTCACAATTTGTTCTTGCATTGTTTTGGAAGTAGTATGTAGCTATCAAGGACATCATGCTTGTACCCTTATTGGCTTGGACAGAGAGGGGATGTTCCAAGTTGTCACACTGTCTGGACCACTAATGCTCTTACTATTGCTACATGAGGTCTGGGACTGTAGTTCACACAACATAAATCCAAATATAAATCAAATGGAAGTCATTGCAGGCAGGGTTCAGTAGCTTTTGGGAAATTATCTTCATGTAAAATTTAAGGAAAAATGCAATTCACAGCCAAAGATTTAGAACATCACCAAATCTATCACCTAGATCTTAGCTGAGCTAAATTTAGATGTCGAAATTTAAACAAACTAGTGCATGACTAGTAGGGGAGCTCAGTATTTTCAAGCACAGAAATGAGGCAAAATGTTAACAACTTCAGACACACAAATTTTCCTTTGATTTCTATAATATTTTAATTTTTTTTCAACAGTAACTGTTCTGACACACACTGGGAGGAAGACTTCTCTTAGTAATTATCATTAATGCTCATGTCATTCCAAATACTTAGCACATAATATGGTCTTCTCCTGGGGAAATTGACAAATAAAACATTGATTTCTGTGTTCTTCCAAATATAGATTCTTCTAATGTAATATGATCAAGGTCTTCCATGTTCCTGATTGCTTGTTAGAGTTTAATTTTTTGACATGTTTTTGAAATGTTTGGAAATACGCTTCATTTTTAAAAGGTGCATACAAGTAACGACTTTGCCTCTCTTTCATCACTGTTTTTGAACTTTGAGAAATCTTTTCTACAGCAGCCCTTCAAAATTAATATTTTATAAGTACTCAATAAAGAGGCTTAATTGTGACTAATATTCTTTATCTGTACACTGTGTCATATCACATTCGTCTTCTAACACCATTAGTTTGAATCTCAAGGAGCTATATATGTCAGGAAAATTTAAATATTTCAGACTCGCAGCAAATCTAGAAAGATTAAAAGAAAAATATGCAGCAAAACTGTGATGTTTTTCCAGTAGAGAGATGAAACTGAACTTCTATCCCAAGCCAGTTGCCTAGCCATATTTTGTTCTTTGTTTTCTAGGAGGAAAAATCTGTCTCTTATTTTTCTTAAGCCTTCAAAAAAATTTACCATCACAGAATCAAAACATTAAAAACTATAAATTTGGTTGAACTGAAACTGCTTAATCCCTTATCAAAATTGCTGCTAAGGTTGCACAATTGTTCCGTTGTTGTTGGGCTTTGGGGGTTATTTGGGAGAGAGTTATAGCAAAAAAGGAAAATAAAAGAGAAGATTCAGCTTGAGTTATTGCACCTTAACTTAGTGGTTGGAAAAAGTATAGATGTCTATTTAAGAAAACTATTGAATTACACCCTTAAATTTCTAGTGAGGAGAAGACATGACTGTGGATGTCTTTCTAAGCATCTTTGCTTCTGTAGCCTGCTATTACAGAAATTATTGACACTTGCTAAGTAATGGAAAACAGTCAAAGAGTGATGTAAGGTATTGTATTTCAGCCCTGATGATTCCTTTTTTAAGGCTCCTCATTGGATATTTACTGGGGATACAGACATTATATATACTTCTGTATAAAAAAAATTACTACTTTTACTAAGAAAATAAATCAACTAGATTTAAAAGTAGTAAATTTAAATTTATTAAGAAAATTTAGATTCTTAGTAATTTTAAAATTACTAAGAAAATAGATAAATTTCAACAGCTCAGCATTTACTTTGGGACTGATAGTTAATATATAAACAGCACAGAGCATTAACTTGGTTAGAAGCTCACCTAAGCATTGACATAAGCATATTTGCCATTATTTCTAAAGGACGACATTGGAATAAAATGAAAGTTTTGTTATTATTGCACAGATTTAGTCAGCATTCTATAAATGATTATTCCATTTTTATATCAAGAAATTTGCAGTGTACTCCTCAAAAGCTCAAAACAAGTCTTAGGAATAAGCATGTATAGCAGTTTTAAGAAAAAACAACTAGTCTTTTTCTACAATGTTTCTTTTAGGGGTGCAGAAGACCAGGAATGCCAACAGTGGGTCCAGTTTCAGAAATGCTTTTTTTCATTAAACATTGACTGTGTTTGGTAATATATAAATGAAATACAGAAAATACTGTGGCACTCCATGCAAACATTAGACAGTATTTTCTTTGGGTAAGCCATTCTCATGGTACTTGTATTCAGAACCTTCCTCACATATTTACACTGCTGTAAGGATGTCTCATCCTACCACTCACTCTTCCCTACCCCAGCAATAAGTATGTATCATTCTTTCCAAGACACTTGAGGAAAAAAAAAAAAAAAAAAAGCAAAACCAAGTGAATGATGAGTTGTAGGGAGAGGATGAATTTATGCATACCAAAATATTCATTGAGGGATTATCTTTTTTTCAGAGCAGCAAAATCCCACCAGGAGACATTTGATAGTGGTGCTGCTGCTGTAGGACATTATTTCTTTTTTAATTCCCCAAAGTTAGTTCCTATAAAGTTGCCACCATAACTTTTAAAATTGCTTGTCCTTTTGAAGACAAAGAGGCACATCATAATCTCTTCTCAAGATGTGTCAAAGAAGAAGGTAAATCCTCTTGCACAAAATGAGAACATTTTTTTTTATGAGGTTCCTGCTTTATTTACTATTTGCAACAGCAGCATTGTTAGTTATTACAGCACATTAATCCTAGAGAAACAAATTACAAACTGTCACATATGTCTGACCTAAAGAGCATATATACTTTCTGTGTAGATGAAAGAGAAAATAACTTCAAAAATTTACAAAATTATGCCACAAATGAACAATCTACCCTTTATTATGCAGTCATATCTCCCATGAATATTCAGTGATGTGAACTGATGGTACTTTGAGGCCAGAATTTAGTTAAAAATCAGGTGTTTGTTGTTTTGTTTTTTCAACACCAATGTAAGTGTGACAAGCCTATAAGAGTCAGTTCTGTTCCTAACTCGAATCAAGTTAGTGGGACTCCAACTATCAAAGTAAATGCAGCATTCATCCAGCATGAGTTACATGTACCTAAGAATTGCAATATATTAATGTATCTTCTGTGTAGAAGAAAATCATGCATCGAAAGATCTCAAAGACTCAATATTCACCACATTATAAGATTAATATTTGGATTGCTGCATAGATGGATTTCTTCATCTCTGAAATTGCAGAAGTGAAGAAAATCTTGCTGGCCAAAATGTCAAATTAGCAACATTAACCATCTCCATTTGAGTTTAGAATTTTGGGTTCGTTTGTTTTTTTAAATTCTACAGCAAATACTCTAAACTGGGATAGCCTCTGATTTCCCTCAGGTTACCCCCTTCTCTCTTTTCTGTGCTGCTGTTAACAGAACATTTTACTTTTAGTGAAATATATTGCATCTGACAAAGCTGCTACTAACGTGTCTTGAAAATGGTCCTAGTTACTGGCAGCAGTCTCTCCTCAAAGATCAATCACTGAAGCTCTATGAAGAGCACAGACTCTTCACCTGCAGAGGTCCATAAACATCCTTTGAGCATGGCTCTCTCACAAGGCATTTGCTGCTACTGCACTGCATGGTCTAAGGTCCTTTAAATTCCTAAACTGAGGGATGTGTGATCAACTTGTCTCCCCTGAGGGCAGCCACAAAAATCTGCTTTGTTTTATTGCTTTTCAATACAATAGTGTATGTGTCAGTGGAATAAAATGATTTTTCCAATCCTGCCAGCATTTTGTGTAGTCTCTTCCCTAAACTCTAAATGATAGAAAAATCATTAATGTCAGCTACTTTACCACAGAAGAATAACAAAAGATGACACATCAGGTTGGGGGTGGTAAATGGGAAATGAAGGACAATTCCTCCCCACCCCCCCCAAATTAGCATTTTATTAAAAATTAATTTAAAAAAATTATTTTAAAATTCTATTAAAATTAGCAATAGAAGCATATTTCACTGAAGCAAATGTTGGCTATCCAGTGACAGCGCTATTAAGTTATTGCTCGCATTTCAAGCAAAGTAACTTTTTCTGAAATCACGAGATAATCTTTATCACAATTTAACAGAAATGACTCCAACAAGCACTTCAAATCAAAGAATCAGAGAATAGTTTAAGTTTGAAAAGATCCCTACAATCATGGATTCCAACCATTATCATGGCACTGCCCAAACCACCATAAAACTCTGTCCCTAAGTGCCACATCTACACTTCCCTGGGCAAGCTGTTCCAGTGCTTGACAACCCTTTAGGTGAAGAACTGCTTCCTAATATCCATCTAAACCTCCCCTGGCGCATCTTGAGCCTTGTCCTGTCACTTACTACCTGGGAGAAGGGGCTGACCTCTGCCTGGATACAACCTCCTTTCAGGTAGTTGTAGACAGTGATAAGGTACCCCTGAGACTCCTTTTTTTAGGTTAAAGAGGCACAATTCCCACAGTTGCTCCTCACAGGACTCATGATCCAGACCCTTCCCCAGCAATGTTTCCCTTCTCTGGACATACTCCAGCACCTCAATGCCTTCTTGCAGTAAAGGGCCCAAAATAGAATGGGGAATTTGAGGCTAGGCCCCACCAGTGTGAAGTACAGGGGCATGATCCCTGCCCTGGTCCTGCCATCTTAATATCAGATATGTTCTATTAATTGAGTATTAATAGCCCCTGTTATTTTATTTTTTTGGGCACATTTTTAAAATTTGGCACGGTATAGAGTTGTTTGAAAGTGTCCTGTAATATCTCTCTTTTACAAAGTTTCTCTGTGTCCATTCTGTCACCAAAATCTGGAACAGAGAGCCTGAAACAACTTCAGAATTGCAAAGGGCATGCAAAACTAATTCAATTTTAATGCATGTTAAAATCACCACATGTAGCCATAATATTTTATGAAAAATCCTTTGCTAGGATTTTTCTCCTATTCTAGCTGAGAAGCCTCAAAAAAGAAATGTAAACAATTAACTGATGGCTGTGGAATGTGGTCTGGACATTGTTTACCAACAGGTGCATCCTAGATTGGTTCATGTGAGTTGCTTCTACTTAATAACCAATCAAAGATGCAGCTGGCTCGGACTCTCTGGGAGTTATTATAAAGCTTATATATAAGCTTTTGTTATCATCCCTCATTCCTCTGCTGTTCTTTCTAGCCTTCTGAAGGATCCTTTTCTCTCTATTCTTTTTAGTATAGTTTTAGTATATCATTTTAATATATCATAATATAATAAATCAGCCTTCTGAAACATGGAGTCAAGATTCAGATCTCTTCACTTGTCCCAGGAGCACCCATCGGTTCAACCATAACCACACCTGTTTTTTTGTTACTAGAAACACTAAACAAATGGGCCAGTGGAGTCTGCTAAATTTAATAAATAAGACTAAAGAAATTTACACTAAAGACTTTCCAGTAAAACAAGACTCCTTCAACTGTGATACATTTCATGGATTCTTGCCAGTTTCAAACATGTTTTCTCCTTTCCACAATGATAACCTTTTGGCCCTTACTTTAGGTAACCCTGCAATATCTTGTTTACAATCACTTGCCCAAAGGCAGACTTCAGTTAGGCAGGTGATTACCAGCTACCATGAAATAAAAAAGATGAAGAAAATGAAAAGGCAAGGAAGAGAGAAACAATTTACTTCCCCATCTGAAGCTGCAACACTATTGGGATACTCCGGTTACACAGCTGCTTCCCCGTTCTATTTTACCCTGCTTGAAACAGAAAAGTCAAGAGCAGTTCAGTACTGGTTACTTACTCAATTGTGTTCCTGTCCACTTTTCCTGTCATATTAATGCCATAGAACTGCTGCATGGCAGCTATAGCTGATTGCATGGTTTCTGCAGAGCGCAACACCGACATTCGGGGGTCAGTTGGTGGAAGGTAGCCATACTTTTGTAACCATACCTGCAATGACAAGTGCAGTGGCTATTAAATAGAAATTAGAGGTAAATAAAGTGCTCCCTAGTAATTAGTTGTATACCATACATAAAGATTCTAATTCACCAGGTATATATCCTACTAGTTTGGGTGCTTGGTTGTTTTAATTTATTTTACCTGCAGATAAGAAATTCTTTGGGAATTTTATTTCACCTTCTTTATTAAAGATTCTGTTGCTCTAAGACTTACAGAATTTTCTGTAAGCAATCTCTCTTTATTATCTGAAACTGTCTGTTTCAATTATTTATTTAATTTATTTATTTATTTATTTGAAGCTACAATTTAAGCAGCTAACCCTGTCTCTAGGCATTTCAAGTAGTGTTTTAAGCAGACAAGATATAAATCTACAATATATGCCACGTACAGTTGACTGCCCACAGGGCACATAATAATAATCACCATCTACAATAATAAATCCACAATTGCACACACATTTACACTGAATTGTTATTGTCTCTCAAAGAACATGAAAGAGAGGGTAGGGAGACATTCAGCTTTCTGAGAAGAATATCAAAATCACATACTTATAGGCAAAGCAGGTGTCCAGGAGAGAGTGAAGTAGCAGAGTCTGCCTTCACTTAGAGAAAACTCTCTGATAAGAGGAACTGACTTTTGAAATCAAGATAGATTTAATGCCAACTGCTTATGCTCTTAATTGTGTAGAAGTGTGAGGTCCAAATTACTGAAAGCTTTATGGATTAAAGCCACTATCTTAAGAACTCTTGTACAAGGCCTCTGAAACCTGCTGTCCTCTTGAGACAACGTTTCAGAAACAAGTAGCTGCAGTTGTCAGGTTTCTATGTATTCTCAAAATCAAGACTATACAGAAAACAGTGAAAGACTTTTGAGGAAGTGAGGACACTGATACAGCTCTAAAAATGTCTTTTCTTTTGAGGGCTGGAAGTGCTCAGTAGAATGAAAGGTACATATATTGCCAATCTACAAGACTCAGTTAAAATGTATTGCTGCAGTTTCACTCCCCCCAGTAACAAAATATTTGCAACCACATAAATCCGATCTTCTGTTCTTTAACAAAAAAAACCAAACCAAATCAAAATTGATTCAGCCACCTATTTCAAACACATCACAATTTCCAGATTTTGAATCATTACATTAATGAACAGTATCCCCCCACCACACCTTAAAGTGTTTTGTGGGCTCTCTCTGCCTCATACAACACTTCTGGGTTTTCACCTGTTTGTATATACACTGTTTATATGCAGCCTAACACCAACCTATGTATCCATTTTCAGTTTTAAATTTATCTTGCCTACTCCACCATTTTAGTTTCGCAGCAGGTTAACCAAAGTTGTGGTGCACTCCCCTTTTATGAACACAGCAAATATGATCACATTAAATTAACTTATTGTTCAGGTTTATTTTACTAACACCAAATGTGCTTTATAGGTGAACATAGGCTCAGTGTAAGTAAAAGATCAAACTGAAATTAAAGATTGTGGAAATCTTCAGGTTATAAGTTCAAATATTTCTAATTTAATGATGTTTACCTTAAACACACATTTACCTCTGCAGTTCACACACAAACTCAACAACCACAGAATCACAAAATCACAGAATACTCTGAGTTGGAAGGGACCCACAGGGATCATCAAATCCAGCTCCTAAATGAATGACCTGCAGAGATCAAACCCACAATCTGTTTGTGAGCTCCACAAAACAGGGAAATACAACAGGACAGGAAGGTATAGACAGGATTAAGACCCAGACTGAAGTCTTTCACCTTCACACTATCTCTATATATAGGAACCATTCAGAATAAGGAAATTTTGTTTAATAGATGGGAAAATTTATATTTATAATATAAATGAATTGCTACAATCAGTACCTACATACAACTTTACATATTCATACCTTCTTACACTTCACAGTTTTAAGGGAGAGCTTGTGTAATTAAGTAGGTGCAAGATTGGGGTAACCACAGAAATAACTTTGTTTATGCGCCACTTTGCAGATGAAGCTTGTTCTTCCCAACATTATTGGAAGATAGCTCTGAAAGATAGCTATCTGAAGATAGCTCAGACAGAGCCTGAATGTTGGAAAGAGCAATGTACTAGGTAGAAACAAGACCATGGAACTAAGAAATAAATGTTTGACACAGAGTGGACTGATTTCAGCATAGTATGTAGTGTCTCTTTGCATTAATATTTAGAATGAGTAATATTTAATAATGGGGTTATTTTTATATTCATCTTCTCAAGTCAATGATATCAAAACAAATAGTAAGGGAAGAAAAATAGTTCTGAGTAGCATGTCACAGTTATGTAAAATGGTGCCACCTTCTTGCTACCTTCTCAGCAAGAACTTGGTATGCAGACACAGACCAGGGCTTTTTATGAAGCTCTCAGGTGCTAAGGGCAGACGAAATTGCTTGGTAAGTTTGGGAGGTCACCTATCACCGCACAAAATCATCCTCACTGCAACATAATTGAAGAAGTCAGAAGTATGGGGCTGCAAGTAAGAAAACTTGCCAGAAGTTAAACCTTCTATCTCAATTAGATATCTCAATTAGAAAAGCTATTAATACAGAGACAGAAAATATATCTTGGAGACTACTGCTTATGGGAGAAGTGGAGCAGGGAGAACAAACAGGAATCTAGCAGAGTGCCAGACACACTTGGCAGAAAAGGAAAAGAGAGTTGGCTCAGAAACAGCAGGAGAGGACAGTATAGCCTTTCTCTACCTAAAAAGTCTTACATGCAAGGTAAGTACAGGATGCCTGAAAGCCACCCTCAATCACTGAACAAAGGAAGTAGACCACCTGGGTCTTCCCTCAGCCTTCAAAATAGCCTAGAAGACACAGCCAACATACTGGCAAGTCAGATGACACTCTGAAAGTAAGTTTCTTTTTGAAAAGTCAGACAAATTGACCTCAGACTGGTGAATGTTTGAGAGCTATTGGAATTTAGTGTTACAAAATTCTTTACTCTGTCCTTATGAGAAAGGATTATGAAACAAGAAAAAAGACAGAAAATCTGGTTCTGCAGTTTTCTGCAAGAAGAATAAAAACTTTTGAAGGACCTTGGCTCAGACTATCAGATATCTGAAATACGCACTTCAGAATTTTCTGTTCCTAGCCCAAATGCTGTGAACTATAGAGGAGAATCCTAACTTAAAGTCCAGAATATATAGGTGGGAAAAACAGCAAAAAAGAAAAGAAACATTATGAGAAGGAGAATGAAAGAAAAAAAAATCTCTTGGTCTTGTACTTCTGAGGAAAGCTGTAAAATAAATTATACAGAGAAGAATTTTCCCCTCCCCTCTACTGAAATTAGATTTTGTCTGCCTTTAAGGTACTTCAGCAATGACAGTGTCTTGGCAAGCCTCATCCTGAGAAAATCTTTGGTCTTGGAACAAAGAAATAGTGAAGTAGATCAATCTAACATGCAGTGTCTTGGATGCTAACGGGACCCTTTGCACAGACTCCAAATAAGTCATAGGTTTCATTCCTTTCTACAATTCAAGAAGATAAAGTACTGCTACTTCAAGTCAAGTTTTTGGGCAGGACTTTCTTATCCTGCTGCAAAATGAGATCCATGTTATCTCTCAGGTAACCAAAGAAAAACACAGCTGGAAGGCAATAGGTTCCACCATTTTCCACTCTAGTACAGTGCTTTGCTATCCCACTGACATGAAGTTTCCTTTAGAGTTGAATCCTTCTTACTAGAATTTAAGCCTGTAACCTTTTTATTTTACCTGCTACTGGTAAAGGGAACCAATTATTCATTTCCCCTCTGAAGCAGCCTTTCATGTATTTGAGCTTTCTGATGTGAGTCACTCCTTCTACTATTTTAAAAATGAACTAAATAAACCTCGTTTTCTTAATCTTATTTCATTGTCTGCATTAACCTCTAGACAACCTGAAGCTAAAATCTATCTTTACTAAGCATCTGCTTGCACTAGATTTCTATGTTAGATTCCACTGTTGGCCTATTAACAAACACTGGAGTTTAGCTGTAGTGTTAGGAGTAATTCAGAAGAACATAGACACCCAAATATTTCATTTTGGAAAGAAAAACAAAACAAAAAAACCCCAAAAAAACAAAAATAAAATTACCCTAAAAATATTTTTAATTCCATAACTCAACTTCAATACTTATGTCCATTCATCCATACATTTTAAAATTTTAAACCCATGTTTTACAAATTTTTTCCCAACAGAAAAGTTTCTTCAGCCTGATTCCACCTTCTATTTTCATAATTGTAACGAAAACAAGAAAGAGAATCCAATGGTGAGGAAATCTGTAGACATGACAGGAGTTTGTAGAGGACCTGACCGTTCTGCAGGCATCCATGGAACCTGTAAGTGCCCAGCATACGAGCTGTATCACCTTCCAGATTTTGGATGTCATTGACTAGATACCTAGGGTTTGGGTTTTTTTTAATGACATGATGAAAAAATCTTTTCATTTTAGTTTGTAACTGCTGCCTAAGCTGTGCTGTGTGGATCACCTGGCTATGGAACAGATAGAACTTTCTCACATGGCTGTATTTTTTCCCCTCTTAATAACAAAGAATGGGCTAACTTAAAGTGTATTAAACACACAAAGGGATCTTAATCATTCAGATCTTTCCTAGTTTAGGAAGAAAGACTGATCTGAAAAACAGTATGTCGACACCAAACTCTTCTTAACAAACAAAACTGATGTATTATCATTAAAGATTAAACAAGAATATTATTAAGATAATCAGAGTTTGAGAGAGACTACTGATTTCTAAGGGAGAAGAAAGCTTAGCAACAAATTATTAACATTCATGAATGACAGTACATTGTATAAGCTACAATATAATTATGTCCTATGAACCTGAAGGCTTAGTAAATCAGTCTAACAAAGCACGAATAAAAACAATTTCATAAATATCTTCAGTAGTGCAGCTGCATATAATTATTATTCATGTATTCCTATTCCTGTTTTACATTTTATCTGCAAACAGAATTCCTATCTGTAATGAGTAAAACTGTGATATTTCATAATTTCAAAATATTATGACTTCTGGTTTTTTAATACACTTCCACCAAAGACACTATAAGTGAAATGATTTTAAGCATCTGAGTAATTCAGGAGATTTGTATTTTCAAAAAGCATACAATTATAATTCTAATTTACAGATATCACCCAAGGATTTAGTAGTTCCAGTGCTGATGTAATTTTGAACAAGACTGCAGGCTTTAACTATAGTAAGGATAAATAAGCTAGCTCTAGAATTAGTATCTATATGACCAAATTATTTGTTCATTTAGGTCAAATAATCATGGCTAATGGTGTGGTTTAATTACAGACCCACCTATCGCAGCTAATACTGATTTTTCAGTGACAACTTGATAGACAGATAGTCAGAAATAAACCAAAGTGTTTACACAGAACATTATAGGAAAGCTTCTTATGTTTTTCCTTCCTCTTGGCTCCAGTGCCACCAGTTCCTCATCGTTGGTTTTTTCTTCTTAACAGAATAAACTGATATGAATGGGTCTATAGCGCATGGCATACGGCTTGTAGGAAAAATACTTCCAAGAAAAAGCACACACAGTCCAGGAGAGTCTACCTAGTCTATCAGAAATATCTACAGAATGAAAATAAGAATTATGATAGAAAAAACAGAAGTTTAATGTCATGATTGGTTTAGTACCCATGGCTTTGAGATAATTAATCCTTAACAAGTAAAAAATCAGCTTGCATGTTCAGAGTACACTGAAGCTCACAAACAAATCAATTTCTTGTAAATGGTATAGTAATGTGGAAAAGATCTTAAAAGGAAGGAAGCATCTTCAGACCAAGAAATTATCTTTTTTATTGCTTTGAACATGCCAGAAAGAAAAGGTCAAAATACCAACTTTGCAAAATTTTGTTCTACACTGTCCTAAACTAGAAACCTATTTTTTTGCTAATTATTGTGACAACCCCCCCAAGAAACAATTTACATGTGACACTGGAACATTCTTAGACACATTAATGATAGTAATCTTTACTGGGGATTTCAAAAATTGTAGCTGAGACATAATAATTCAAACAAGTCTGTGGGATTTCTAGGTTGCAGCCTGCACTACAGTAAACACTTAGGTACAGTTCTAGAAGTAGCAGAATTGACCTCAAAGTGGGTCATAGAAGAGAATAAATTTGGCTTCACTGAGTTCAGTGTTGATGCAGCTAGTCAGTTCAAAATTAATTGAGGCACCTCCACTGTTCTATTATATATCTGCCTATTGATTTTTCTGTGTTCTAACTACAAAATAGATGTGAAACTGAACAATCTTACTATATTAGCCTCCAACAGTACAAAACTAGATTTACTAATACATGATACTGTATGTCACCAGTCAGGTGAAAATCTGGAATTTCCCCACTCACATGTATGGTGACAGAGATAATTTTAAAAGGGTACTCCTCTTCTCAGTGAGAGGCAGCTCAAGAATGAAGACTGCAGCCCAAAGCCAGAAGCTCTGCATTGTAAGTGACTTTGAATCAAACTCGGAGTCCAACTAATGACAAAAGCAAAAAGGCAAAATGTATTCAAAACTGAGTGCTGAATTCCTCTCATCTGTAATTCAAGTTTAGTTTAAATATTCTAAATAATTTCCTTTACTGCCACATTTACACATGGGAAAAATCAATGTAGCTTGAGAGCAGCAGAAGTGGGAGGTGTAAAAGAGCTGTAGGGAGCACCAGGCCAGAGCCATTTTCAGAGCCCAGGCAGATGGGAATCTACCAGGAAGCAGCAGATGTGGGGTCTACATATAGCACTGTCCTTCAGCAACTGAAATATGACTGGAACAGAGATTAGATACTACCCAGCTCCAAAGGCAGAAGCTACATTGTTTATTCACTACTTCTACTTTCTGTGTTGAGAGTGGGTTAGTGGTATAACAACTGACACAAATCCTGGGCCAAAAGAAACTCTTGATCATTTCCTCAAACACATTTATAACTGACTTCAGAATGTGGACCTTGTTCATTAGTTGCTCAGGGAAACTTTATTCAATCACTAATAGAAATCTCTGGCAAAGTCTGGCAGTGACCCAGACCAGTGGAAATACTTCTGCAAATAAGACTTCTAGTAGATGTAAATATTCAATCATACAGCTCATGTTAAAGGGCTCTGTCTCTGCATCTTACTAGAATTTCTATCGCTTCTAGAAAAATATTAAGTGCTCTGCAGGGATAAGAATGCTGTATTGAATATTCTGGCTGAATTTGTCCTAACTGCTCCCAAAAAAAGAGGGAAAAAACCCCCAGAACTTCTAAGGCCATGAGGATGAATAAGGGACTAGAGCATCACTCCTATGAAGAAAGACAGAGAACTGTGACTTTTCAGCTTAGAGAAGAAAAGGCTCCAGGGGTATCTTATCTAGGTACACATCTAGGTAATATATGGAAGGAGGGAGCAGAGAAGATGGAGTCAGGCCCTTTTCCACAGTGCCCAGTAACATGACCAGAGGTTATGGGTACAAACTGAAACACATGAAATTCCCTCTCCAGTCTAAGGAAACACTTTTTTATTGTGCACTGGCAACAGGTTGCCCACAGATACTGTTGTGCCTCCATTCTTGGAGATACTCAAAAGCCACCTGGATATGGTCCTGGGAAGGGGATTAGACAGAGCTCTTTTTCTACAATATCCATTCAATAACAACTTTGGTTAATGAATTTAAAACTAACAAAGAACGTAGGTGCAACATTGCAACTTTCTGCCTGATAGCTAAGCAACTGTATACATTTAGAAAGAATTGCTCTCTACTCTTTTGATAAACATAATATTGTGGGCAATGGAGATTGCCCACAAGATTCCATAACCTCCAGTTCCTTTAAGACTCAACCCTTTTAATTTTTGCCTCTTTCTGTCCCTCTTTTTGTATCTTCTGAGAAGTTATTAATGAGTTCCTACTTGGAACATTCTTGATCTTTTCTGGGTTTAGATTTTAATTTTTCTTTTATGGTTCCCTGTGACTCATTATATGTAGCCGTGGAATTCATTCAGATGCCTGGATCCCAGAAAACCACTGAGGAGATCAAGGTGATGGGCATACAACAAAAACAATGGTGAGCCTGGAGTCAGGGCACTTCTGGTTGAACCAAAGGCCTATGAAGTGTTCCTTTGAAAATCATCACTCATTTTTTGTTAGCAAAAATTAATGATGCCTCCCAACATTCCTCTTTAAAACACTGCCAGTATTTAGACAAGGCTTTGAACATATCAATTAATATATAAATGCAACTGTTGTTTGGCGATATATCCAAAAAGGCAAGAGTTCCCCGTGAGTCTTTCACCACATTCCAGAAGATCACGCCACCTTGTCATTGCCTTGGTATTAATCTGTGACCCCTACAGCTTTGCAATACTTCACTTGTAAACTGATTATTTTCATCTAATCCAAATATATATTGATGGCATAACTTTGGCTATGTTTAGCATCACAATATTCTAGGGCAGAGTTGTTTATTCTCCTAAAAAACGCAAGTAGGGAACTGAACAACAACTAGGAAAACAGAATTTGCTGCTTAGATCCTACAGCTTGGTACTTACTTGAACTTTTATTTCTTCTGGTTTAGATTTCTCAAGAGAAAGCCTGTCTCTCCTTGGACACATATTCTAAACAATCAAAGCAATGCACTTCATCATGAATTCATGAGGACTGCCTCACTGCTTCAGTCTCCATCCTACAAGCAGGAAAGTATCCAAGCGGGTGGCACTAACTGGAAATGACCACATTTTTTTTAGGCTCTGAAAATATCATTGCAGGCAACTGTGTATTTCAAAAGGGAGGTGTGAACATCACCAAAACTTTCAAAAAATTGTGGGTTTTTCCTCATAGGCTATAAAATCATTAGCAGCCACAGCAGCAACACCAGAAACAGAAAATTTATACTACTGTAAGAATGAAGTAAGAAATGTTGGTTATTTGGTATCCCTGTTTTATATGGTGCTAATTTAAATTACATGCTATGATGTAAACCAAAACAAAGACAAAACCATCATTGCATTGACCAAAAATAAAGTAATGATCAGTTTCCTTTTTATATATCCCAATAGGTTGTTTCAAATAATTTTACAAAAGTACCAAAACTTGTTTTAAAATATTTATGTAGGAAACCAACAGATGGTGGTGTGTTACTTTGAAAAGGCTTGTGGGAAGGTAAACCATTGTAAAAAACGAACAGGTCGATCTACAAAGTTCCTTTGGGGAAATGATTAGTCAAACCATATTTGGCTCTTGGTATTTGAATCCATTAGATAAAATAGCTTTACTATTATAATTTATGCAGTTTCAATTTACAAGACTGAAATCAATGAAATGCAATGTAAACATCTAAAGGACATGTGACTTGAACAAACTTTTTTATCCACATTGCCTTTATTTCATTTTCTTCATTACAGGAGGTTTTTTCTCATTTTATAAACATAAGAAACATCATATTCTGAACCACTGAAATATCCACTAAATACCTACATAAATGTTTACTGAATCAATATCAATAATATGAATAGTCTTATATTGTGGGTTAAACAAAAATTTCATTAAAGCAAAATAACCGAAATGCAACAGCACAATGCATGTTTTTGTTGATTTATACTTCGTAGGTTCTTTACTACACCTTTATATATAAGACTGCATGTAAATTCATACTTTACCACACATAAGCCGTGTTTAAAAGTCTGTCTGTAGAAAACTAGCTGGCTATGCCAAAGTCAAAAATAAAGCTGCCTTCAGTGGAAACAGGAGATATTTAACTGAATCAGTTTCTGTATTTGGATGAATATCACTTTTATTTCTTTCTATGTATTTTTAAGCAATTAATTATGTCATGACTATCAGCAACATAAACTTTAGCACAGTTTGTTTACCACAGTCAAAAGATTTTTTAAATGTAAATATAAATATATGCTATATCCACTTGTAACTTGAACATATTCTTTTTTTTCCTGCTTTTCAAAGTCAGATATATATGCAAAGTAAGATGCAATATTTAAGATCCTGCACTTCCTTGCTGGACGTCATTACATATTTTTGAAATGCTTCCCTTTCTTGACTGGTCTAAGATCTGTGATATTTACAGTACTGTTATAGCTCTTTGAAAAAATCTGATTTATATTTTCCTGCAGAAATCTGTAGATAGAAGATGAACGTGGATTTTGTAAATACATAAAATTGATGTATGATAGCAGTTTGTCATTTCCCAGAGAGAGACAAGAAATAAATATAATGAACAAAATTTGTAATTCTTTCTTTCCCAAATTACTTTGTTTGGTCCACATGGTGGAATGAAAGCAAAACAAAAGTAAATACTACAACAGAACATTTGAAACAAAAAACCTCATAACATCTGCAAGGAGGATAGGGAGCTAATAAAAAAAGGAAGTTAATGTCCTGAAATGTATCTTTTCTTCATGAGGAAGAAGGACAAGATTTTATTTCAGCCACTGTTTTGTGATGAACACAGTCAATTCAGCTACATAATGAGTGTATCTGATCAGGGGCCTTAATGATGAAAAGGAAAAGGCAGTACGGAAAATAGCCTGTCCTCTATCCCATGGTGTTTTGGTTTCTAACTGATACCCCAGTTTTGAAAATGCTAGTCCAGTAGAAGAATTTCCATGGAATATTGATCTATAATTAATGTTTCCTACTTTCATTTCCAAGACTTCTTCAGAAAATGCCAGTGGGAGATGCCTCTGCCACAGGGAGGGCAAGGATCAGTCAGAACCTAGTACTGCCATTTACACATGCTCGCTTGTAATGATTATCTGTGATAGTTTATGCAAATTACACCTGTCTATATTTTCCTCTGGTATGTGTGGTTCAAATGAAGCCACATAGTGCCCTAGAGCTAAAAAGGTAACAACAATATTGGGTAAATATTTTTACCTTTTTTTACTCATCTTCAGGAAAGATAATATATCTTTCAATGATCCTGTTTTAGCATGGATCACAATAGATGAATACAGTTACTTTTCTTTACAGAGTTTAAATCTTATGCAGCAAGAAAAGGTGAATTCAGTACTGGAATTTATAGCTTTTGACTACTGTCAATGATATTAAGGTGAAAGAAAGAAGACAGAAGGTACAGAGAAAACTATCTTGCTTGCTAGAATAAAGACACATAAATTCCAAGGTAAAATATTTCTTTTCCTTGAAACAATGCCTGTATAAATTAGTGGTAGAATATGACCAACTCAGGCTTGCTCTATTAGCCTCCTATTTCCATAAAGACAAAAAGATCCTTAAACATCATTTGATGTCTATTTTGCTTGCAGTACACTAACTCACCAGCTGTTTGTAAGCCTCCTGCAAGTAGCAGAAAAACTGAATATATTTCAGTACATCTGCAACTCTCCTTTTTATGTCATCCTCAAAATTCTATTTTTGTTAAAGGGCAGAATTACAAAAATAGAAGGGGAGAAGGGGAAGTGGTAGATTGATTCATGTGAGGGATGTGACAAGGTGATTCCTGCAGGCAGAAAGGGATGTAGAGTAATTGCTTCAAAGCAAGCCACAGGATTATCTTTTATTAGCTCCCCTATGGGCTATGGTCATGTGTTTTCCAACTTTAAAACAGAGTAAAACAATTTTAACTTGGCTTAATTAGGACCTGATGCTGTGAATTCCTGGGTGCTCTCAGTAGCCATAGGTTCAGATGGATGCTTAGAGCACTCAGTGTCCTGCTCAACTCAATCATGTTACTACCAACCAAAAACAAGGTTAGGATTTATCCATACTTTAATATATATTAAAAAAAATAACTTGCTTAAACAAAATAATTTCCTTACACTCATCACTGGTAATATTTGCAAAGTCCAAATATTTTAGAAGTTAGGTTTTTTGGGTTATTTTAATAAATACATTGGTTTCCTAGCTCAAGCATGAAGATAGAATCACAATGGCAGAAAAGGCCAGGGAAAATGATATGGTAGGCTCTTCTGTTTTCTTCTTCCAAAAGACATGGTCTTCCATGAAATTAAGTAACCTAGTACATTTTGAAAATTACATTTGCAAGTAATAATTATTACAGGTCCTGTATTCTCATAGCAATGCCATCAGTATCTTCATCCTGTGAATACAATATTAAGCATCCCAAGCAGCAGTTTATTTGATATTAATTTTAGTTTAACCTATGTTATTTAGACTTGGTCTACCATAAACTAGGGCAAAATTAGACCTGTTTTACCCCTTCAACAATTAAATCAAAATTTCCAAAAGTGTCCATACATTTTTTAGAGGTTCAAAGTGCAAGTGAGAACAGATTTCAAGTATTAAAGACAAGGGTGTTTACAACAGTTTATCTGTGTATTTATATCTACGATTCAGAGAAAAAATAAATTTTTATTTTTCAGTTTTGGTCTTAGACACAATAAAAATATTTTAATACAGTAATTGAGTAAACAATTGTTTATGAACAATCTGAATATTGTATTTCTCTGCTCCTGATGGAAGGAAAAAACCTTAGGAAAAAGGAGCAGTGTAAGTTTTCCTGTACTGAAAAAACCTAAAAAAAACAAAACAACAAACAAAAAACCCCCCAAAACCCAAAAATACACCCAAAACCCAATACAAAATAAGAGGAAAAACAAAGTTTAAAAAGAGAGAAAATAGAGACAGGTACCATATGAATCCTGAATTTTGCAAACATCAAGCTCTTCTACAGATTAGGGTACCTCAGAACTGCAATTAAGGAACGCACAAAACCTCCAACCTGTGACCAATGTACAGTGACCAAAAACTTTCAGACATTCAGATTGTGATTGATGTGGCATAGACTGTTTAGGATTCATTGTTCTAGTCCATTCTATCCCAAATCAGAATAGATACACAGGATATTTCCAACTGAGATCTTCCAGTAAGTAGTGGATATCCTGGAAGAAGTATTCTCATGTTGTAGTCCTGTTTTTCCCTGTGACAGCTAAAGTAGAACTAATTTTAGAAACTTGGCTGTTTTTTAAATTTCTACAGGTAAGATATAACAGTATGTTTTCACACGGTTTAAAAGTGATGATTGTATGATAAACATCTGCAGTATAAATCCTATTTTTATCAAGAGATACTTCCTTATTTACCTTAAAATTCTGCAATTGACCATCATCATACCTACTCTAAGGTTAACTTTTTTTAATATATGCTTGCCACTATAGTTTGTTCTGTAAGCAATTTTTCATGAAAAGTAATCTTTCTTCTTTCTTTCCATCTAAGGAATAGTCAGTTTGAGAAAATTCACACTCAATCAGTTAAATGTTGATTTTTAAAAAGCAATTTTCACATCTAAGTTTACTGTCTGCCTGAACTGATTCACATTAATATTTGATAATAAAAATACAATTCAGTTTAGTTTTTCTTATTCTTAAGGCTGATCCTATTCTTGAATGCAACAATATTAATACAGAACCTAACAAAATGCCATTCCCATACTCAAATTTGCTTTCACCCTTTTCTAGAATTCTGTCTTTTCTTGATGAATCATTTTCTGAAATTAAGTTCTCAGAACCTAACAAAGAGTCTGCAAGAAGATAATAACAGAATATCTTAATGATATTAAAATATTTCAGGATTTTTAGAATTGTTTTTAAATGCCCTAGCTTTTTCCTTTTTTAGCACATTGAATGGCTGTTTTTGTTGAACTGTCTAAAACATTGCCCAACTCTCTTCTCTCGGTGTCTACAATTAATTTAGAAATCTGCAATGTCTGCGAAGAGTTAAAATGATCCTCCCTAGCAGGCATTTACCCCATCAGCACTGAATTTCACCTGCCACCCTCAATAAATTGACAACCATTCACTCCAACCCACACACACTGAAAACTGAACTACAGGACTCAGCAAATAACTTCTCCATGTCTCTCTCTCTATATCACTCTGTCTCTCAATTCAAAATCTCACCATAGGCTTCTCAACAAAGTCTTGAAAGGTTAAGTGGCTAATTGAATAAGTTTCAAAATTTTAAGAAATTTTCTTTTCACTGGGAAGATAAAAATTGGGATGGAGTGAATTTTCCCTAAAAGGTGTGTATTATTGCAAAGTATCATTAGTTCAGGGAAGTCTCATAACCTTTACTATGGAAGCAGGATGATCAACAGTCATCTGTGAGAAAAAGGTATCACGTAATTTTCCTCCTAGAATTAATGATCTCCTCAGTGAGAGCATTTTTTTCATGAAGAGGAGGATGTGATGGGGTACTGGTACAATCACCATGGGAGTAGCTATTAGATTTTAATTTTTAGATATCATGACCTGGAAATCACCAGTTTGTCTTCTGTCACTATTCACTTTATGTCATTCCAACAAAATACATGAGGCTGTGACAGCAAAGAGGTAAAGGTTTTCATGAGAATAAGCTGTGTATTTGAGCAATAGCATCAGGAGACTTTGGGAGGTCTAGCATTTGAAACCTCCAGGGAACATTTCAGAAGCCTTAGTAAAAAAAAAAGGAGGACGTTAAGTCTGCAGAGGGACTAGTACAGACCAGTCTGGGGCTGGAAGGATCTGCAAAAGATTCATGTGGTTTTAGTGAGCACTGAACTGCTTTGTAGGGAAAAGGGTCTCAGAAAAACAGACCAAAGTCTGCCACTGAGGCCATAGAGGTGCATTGGAGCAGCAGCTGTTTACATAAATGACTTTATTGTGCACACAAGGTCTAGACAGGTAGAATATATGCATACATCCTTTCCAACTTAATCAAGGCCAGTTTTCTGATATATGATGAAATGAACATTAGTTTACAATTTGCTTGCAGATTCAAAACGAGCTCTTGTTTTGTTTTGTTTCTGTAGGACACATAGGGCAGCTGACATACCAAGTTTTGTAGATGCCACTTTTCATAATGGAATTCTTGAACTAAATATAAAATCCTTACCACTCATCAGTGTGAGAATATATATAAAGTCTCTTCCCTATTTTGTGAAGGTCAGAAAACATTTCAGATAGTGCCAAGTAATGCAAAATTCAACATTTTAACAGAAATACATGTTAAGACTTCTTTTTCTTCTACTCATGCTACTTTTTATGTTCTTTTTCCTTATTAACTTTAAATATATAAAACCCTAACAGCAGGAAAGTATCTGAAATATCTCCAAAACACTGTTTTGGTTCTCATATCATGTGTTGAAAGTTCTGCTGTAAACTCTGCTTAAAGGATCTCCACATGTAATATGGATCTGGTATCCTCAAGGATTATTCTGTCATTCTAAAAGGCTTCTAGAGTAGCTGTTCTTTCTAAAAAACTAAAGAGTTGAATTTTTAAATACTTAGACTTTAATTTCCACACAAGACTGGCATAGGTTTATTGCAGAAAGTATAATGCCATGGACATGTACACATAAAAATCTATCATGGAGCTTAAATTGTCTAAAAAATTAGTTTGTCTGAATATTTTGCAGTTTTAGAAGATTTCTTCTCATAGCAGATCAGATGGGGGAAACAATGGTAATCTCCTTCCATACATGAGGAACTACCACCCTAAACCTCTGACAGGAGACTGAGAGGACAGAAAACTCTTGGACACCAAGTGAGCTTCCTCTTGGTCCATCAGAACAAACAGGGTGATACATTCCAATGCCTTACCATTGACTAAACTACTTTCACCTTGATGTTTGACTAAATGGTTTATAAAATACATAAAAATACCCACAAAGGTAAAGGCTACAGGACAACTTAAGTCTTTTGCAAAAGAAACCACATGTACAAAAGTACACTTTCTAAACTTACTATACATATACTGTTATGAATCATTTCCCTATTCAGATACGACTGCCAATTTGGTAAATTGTATTTAACTGTTAGCTAATTAATACTTTATTTCCTATTTAAAGATCTATTTTAAAAACTACACCCAGAATGGTTAACTACTAGAGGTTTAAAACTCTGCACCTGTGACTCTTGTATTACCCACTACCTTTACATATGTGACCCCAAAGTCTACTTTGGATCATACATTTATGTCTTAAAACAACTGCAAATTTGTCATACTCTTAAGATTATATTGAGCTAATATTAAAAAATATTCAGTATCAACCAGCATGCTGTAAATTATTTTTATTAATAATTATAACCTATGCAAATAAAAATTTATATATGAGAAAATAAAACAATTAAAATAAGCTGTTATTTGAACTTATGTACCCCAGGACTCCTTTAAACCCCTTACTGTAGAACTCTGTAGATTTCCTAACTATTCTTAGTGCATTACCTAAAGCTCAACTCTTTTATTTTTGGAGACAAACACATTTTCTTTGGATAGCATAAGGATCATCCCAGATTCCTCAGGTTGCTTTGAACTGAGGTTTGTGCTATTCAGAAAGATCTTTATATTACACAGATATGCATGAAAATTTCCTTCAGAGAATGAGAAATCAACAGCCTTTGGTCTTATTCTCCTCTTTTCTAACCACTGGAATACAAACCCATACTGTTACTTTTGCCCATGTGGAGGCATTCCCACTGCTCCAGGTAGCATGCTTCCTAAATGGTAGGAAAATACCTAAATGGTAGGAAATTACCTAAATGGTAGTTTCTCTCATCATGCTCCAGATGAGAGAAACTTCAAACTTGCCTGTAGTCTAACAGTCTATTACAAGGGACTGGCTAAAGAAGAGCCTAGAATATACACAAATGCTTTATTTTAAAAAATACAATGGAAAATTTGAGGATTCTTTAGAACCAGCTAAGTATTTTGCAAAGACCATGCTACTCAAAGAACCTTTTTAACTTGACAAAGCCTAAGGAGAGCAACAGACACAAAAAAACTTCTCTTGTCCATAGTTGTGAGTGGAAGCTGAAGGTATTTTATAACCAATGATGATAAATACTCTATTATCCCTTACCTGTTAAAACAATGCAGATTTGGGACATGATTTTTAAAATTCTGTTTGCAGTCTAAGCCCTGCTAACACTCAACTTTATCACATTACGTCTGCTTGTTTTCCTGGGTCTTCACACGTGACTGCACACAGGATATACTACAGTGAATATCAGTACAAACTGCTTAAAATGTTCGAAGAATTTATGAAAAAGAATATAACAATGGAAAAATAAAAACCTGGTCTTACACAGGAGAGCAGGCAACCTAGGCCCTAGGTTTTTTTCATGATCAAAAGAGCTCATATTTTAACTGTCTTCCACACCCATATATGTGAAATCTGGAATGTATCTAGGGTTTTGCAGGGCTCATTGATGGCACAAAAGGAATAACATAAATAATTACAGCAAATCCTCAAAAGTCCTCACACAGTAGCTTAAGCTGTTTAAGTCTAGAGCAGCTACTCAGAGGTAGAGTGAGAAATCTAATAGTGAATTTGAACACATATTCAGTGTCAGTTGAAAGCAAAAATTATAATCTTGAAAACGTGTCCATTAAAATCAAAAGCCTGAAAAATTAAATCAAGGCCTTTTATGGAAGACAGCTGAGTCAGTCAGGTGGAACTGTACAGAAGGTACATATTGGGAGTATTTCTTCATTACACATTTCTGGCCAGGATGGTTATAGCACAATGGTTTTTGTTTTTTTCCAGTTAAAGCCATTTTTTTCATACAATATATTGTTCTTCACTATTCTGAAGATTTCTAAAATGTATACAAAACCATATAAAATGCATTTCTTCACAGATGGTTGCACATGCCTGAATTTTAAATTGGTCATTACTACAAAATGTTTTAAAAATCTCCAACTGTAAATGAAAACAAGGAATGGAAACAATAATAGAGTCCATATACATTAATAATACAATGCATCTAAAGCATAAAAATATATAGTGAGCTATTGAAAGCACAACCAGTTTCTCCTTTTTATGTTAATTATGTGGCAAAACAAAAAAACATGGATTTCACCCAATGAAATTGCAGTCAGACTTAGTCTGATTAAACTAAAATACATTATATGCATTTGCTGTGTTTGTAGCCAGAGAGAAATGAGTTATGAATTTCACAGTGTGTTTGCATTCTCTTTTTTATTACTATTACATTAACTGTCTCATAGTTTCAAAATACTTTAATGATTATCACTTGACTCTGCTTACTGTCCTTCTCAGGCAGTTTTACCCCTGCTCTACTATTTAAAATGCCTTTTATTTGATTAAACATACTGCACTTCAGTTTACTGTGACATTAAGTTTTATTATGGTGTACATTTGGTAGTTTTTTACAACATAAAATAACGACACAAATTGGCAGCTAGGCAGAAGCTTTAAATTTAGACAGAAAGGCTCCATACACACTGCTCATACCAGGAATTTCTCATGTCCTATTATCAGCAAGAAGCCGCATAGACACATAAGACACCTTAAATACTATTATTTTACTGTAACTGAGCCCAGTAATAATGGCCTGACTTTCAATATCTTCCATCTTTGCAACAAAATCTGTACAAGCATAGAAGTGCATGTTTCACCATATTTTAATGTACCAGAGAAATCCTTTTAACGTGGCTTGTAACATTCAAGCTCTTGTTGATAACTGTTCTCCAATTAGTAAAATGAACTGCAAACACAAAGTATTAAGTTTATGTTATTTTTCAACACTTGGTTGTGGAAACATGGAATTAAATCCAGATCCAGATGTCCTTCCCTGTGTGTAACAGATTCATGCAAGCTCACACATGAGGAAAAGCTTAGCTTCAAGCACATGAAAGTCAGAAGATCATTATCTAAATGGGATATTATTAAAATTGGGATTAAAGCAGCCTCACCAGATGTTTAATCTTGTGAAATGCTTAAAAGCAGCACCAAGACAGACTTGGTGTCAACTGCTTGCTCTCTTTTTGACCAAGAATTGCTAAATAATACTTTTTTAGTATTTGCAGAATTTAAATAAAATATGACTAGTGTTTTGGAAGGGCAGTTTTTATTTGGGGTGAATTTTTGCTGGGAAAAAATTGTATCAACTTTCTTATACATAATAGTATTATCATAGATGATTTCAAGAGCTGCATTTTCAGACAATGCCCAAATAACTCTCAAGGTTTTTATAAGCCTATCTTTTACTGACCCAAAATTCAAACACAATCTCAGTGACAAGGGATCTGACAAACAACCTCTAAGCAATGCCATCTGTGATGAGAATCTGACATGTTCAGCTTTAGAAAGGTCAATGTAGAAGAACAACCTTGCTTGCCATGTCCATCACAACAAAATTCAGCAGTCTGGAGGTAGAAAATATTCTCCTTTAGTCTGATCAATCATACAATATCAGAGTATAATAAAAGTACAAACATGTTTGCAAATATTGATTTGTCTTTGCTGTCACCTTCAAATCTGCATAATACTCCAGTTTGGGAGACTACTTCAAACTGTTTGACATTGATTAAAGAATGAATTAGAAAAATCATCAGAAAAAAGTACTTCAAGAAATGCTGTTTTCTTTAAATCATAGCATTTAAAATGCCTTAAAGTATTTGTAAAATTATGTTTACTTTTAGTTGGAAACCTCTTATAAGCTTAAATTCTGGTTAACTAGTTACAAAGTTGCTCAATCAAACAACCCCCAGGCCATGAACCTACTTTAATTGTTTTATTCCTTCATGAGTTACTCAATCCTGTCTATGCAGACAATGCCCTTCAGCAAATTTTCAGAGCTTCTGATCTGCAGGAACACTTTGACCTTCTGTATGCTTCTTCAAAATGTGACAGCAAGGTAGAATTACTCATACTGCTTTGCTCAGAGTTCAACTTTTTCCATGGACATGTCAGAAAAATAACTAAGTAATCTGGTGACATTTGAGTCTTAAAGGAAGCTCAGCATGAATATTTTATTTTCATAGGAAACTATGAAAAATTCAAGTACAAACACTACATGGAAATAAGGATGGATGCAATAAGCCCTGTGCATAATTAAGGAAAATTATGTAGGAAAAAAACAGTAGAAGCAACATGACAGAAAGGTAAAAGGTGTTATATTGAAACCAATATCAAGCACTGCTTGATCTCTATAGTGCACTAGTTGTAACTGATCAGTCAGAAGTCTAGAAAAGAGCATAAATGTGGCCCAAACTCTTTCATTACCTTCCACTGTTGCAATACTACGCACAATAATGATTCATAAATTATGATGATTTTTTCTTTGGCAGGATGAAGCAGTTAAGTAAATTTGAATTAAATAATTAATTTAGTTCTTTAAATAGTTCATGATATCTTTTAACCACCAAGGTAACTTACAATAAGCAGATAATAACTTCCAGAAGTACCACATGCTCTAACACCTTCATCCATGCATAACTGTTTCTCCTTTTCATTTTACTAGCACTGAAAGAAAAATTCAGTAATAGTAATATTTAGCATGCTGACTAGATGGTCTCCTGCAACCAATCTAGTGTAGCAGCCTACAGGTAGAAGCACAAACAAAATAAAACTGGACTATGAAGAAGATGCTCAAACCTATGATAGTCACCAACCTTAAAAATACATTTGCAGTAGGTTAGATGAGTCAAATTTGATAAGAACAATTTAAAGATTATCACATCTTTTAGCTGCTGTAGTGCCACCTAATGAGCATAAACTGCTAAAATCATCACAAATATACCACAATTTTAAAGAATGCTTTAAAATGAGTACTCCAGACCAAATATAGAGTGTGACACAGTGTGGACAGTGTGGTGCCACTCATCATGCATGCTAGTTTAGTATTTCTAAGTCCCATTGGAATGGTAGGGAGCAACGAATCACTTAAGGCCAATATTAAGTTAGACTGTAAACATATTTTACATCATCATCATCATCTGTGCCATGGGCTTCTTTAACAAAATGTAGGCTATGAAAGCTAGACAATTATTGGTAAAATATGTGGAAATGCCCCTTAGTCTCTGGCTAGTCCCCCTCACTTGTGGTGCTTTCTAACATGTCATTGTTTCCACAGGGTTCCCTGTGCAATGAGCAGCCTCTCCTGCAGAGTCAGGGCAGAGTCACACACACACTCTTAGGAGGGCTCCGGTCCCACCTCCTCTGTATGCTGATGGCAGTAGCTGGCACATCTCTGTGCCAAACACATACAGGTGGGGCCATTTACTGGCTACCAGCTGTCATTCATCTCCTCTGTGAATAAAGGAGCAAGATGTCATATTACTGTTTTGCATGTTGCTTTGGAATAGATGGTGTCTGAATTGTGAATAAAGGTATGCTGCAGTTTGGCAATCATTGTTCTGGACTAAAACAGCAGCAGATCAATTCAGATTTGGCTGCAGCCCATTGCTGGTAGTGTGCAGCTCCACAGTTGTCATGAAGAAGTCCAGCTAGAACATTTACATTAGAGTGATGCCCCCCATCTATTGTGCAATCATAAATACTGCAAGCACTGCACACTCCGATTTTAGCTCAGTGCTTTCCAGACAGTCAAGATGAATGGTGACCCCCAAACATTTTTAGAGCATGAAATGTATTCAACCTTCTGATCCTGACAGCTTGCACCAAGCTCTCATCAGCTCCAGCTAAGAGGAGTAAAGCCTGGCAGGAAACACAGGTAAAGCCAAGCAAAGCCACTGCTGTCCTAAAAGTCCTTTGGGGTCACAGACAACCTGTGCAAGTCAAAGCACACCACTGGGAGTCTTCACCTGTGCTCTGAGACCAGCTTCCTGAGAAACCAACCTGGCTTGAAGGGATGTTTGCACTGCCCACCACTTCAGATGTGCTAAGCAGTACTTTGTTACAGTTATGACTAAATAAAAATCTGTACTATTTGGGGAAAAAAAAATTACATCCTTCACTTTAAAAAGGTAACACCTTCCAGATGGTGCAACTGTCAAGGCAGATCACTTTATGAATGAGTTCCAGCTACCTTGACAAAATCATTTTTAGCACAGATGCAGAAAAAAAAGTCCAGAAACACAACAGGACAGAGGAAATCTGAATTTCAGTTGTAAGGCTCTCTCTTTTAACCTTGTAATAAAATTAATTTTAAAATAATTAGTAAATAAGTTCAGTTATTGCTTTTGAAGTATAATAATATGCAGCTATGTGCTATAGATAGAATTAAAAGGCCCAACTCTGAAAACAGTCCAATGATTCCTGAGTAGTATTGTACAATACAAGCCAGCAACATTTCAGTATTGTTTAAGCAAAAGCAGAGCAGAAATAACACAGCTGAAGTGTCTAGGAAAACTGACAACTCTAAGATATAAGAATGTGTAATTCAGAGAAACTACACATCCCACACAGCCACATATTTCTGGCACTTGTGAAGGAATACTTAAAAATAATAATAAAAAAAGATTTAACAGAAGTTAAGGATTACATGCAATTCTAACCAGTTGAAGTTTTCTTTCCTGTTCCCTTTCTATACACGTTACACCATTATTTCATCCTTTCAGAAATCTTTCTCAGAATGTTTGACCGCATGAAAATCATAGTTCACCCAGCTACTGTTCGCGCAAGCTCTCAGATCTGTGGGAAAAATTGGGTTGGGGCAGGTGATTTCCATGGTCAAAACATACTGTACAAAAGTTTTAAGTAAAATGAAACATCACATATCATGTGGAAGATTGTTAATTGTCAGAACTCCTCTGAGGTTCCACTGGGAAGAAGGAAGAGAGAAAAGTGGAATATAAGTATGATGTAAAACACAAAAGATGAAAATAGTATAATAGTATACATTCAAATTTGTATAAGATCTTCACAAACAAAGGTATTTCTATGACAAAAATTTCAACTGAATCTAAATTAAGTTCCAATATTTGCCTATAGGAAGCATTTTGCAGTTTGCCTATGACACGTGTAAATAATTTTAATTCTTTTTTTTCTGACCTACAGTGTGCAGGATGCATAAGCCGTCATATATGATTTAAGCCCTACTGCTGACTTTTTTTATAAATTACTCCTATTTGGAAATAATTCCAAGATCATTTGTGAATACTTTTCTCCTTTTGAGGGAAAACATAAACCAAAACACACCTCCCAGAGAAAAACAAAATACTTAAGTTGGGTTTTGGGTTTTTTTTTGATACAAAGAAAGGTACAATAGCTTCAAAAACACAAGCAGCTGGTGAATTGGCATGTGAAGGCTGATGACAGGTCTGTGGGATTTATGGAACACATATGCACTCATACATTTCCATTCAGAATAAAAAGAAAACTGAGCTACCTATTGCTTACCCTAATGCAGTGTGAAAGTCAGAACTATATTTTATAGCCAGGTTTGTCTCAGATAAGAAAAGGACACCCATGCTATTGCTGTTGGTTACCATCTAACCTGGTATATTTACACAAATGTGTCTAAAGATCACCCACAGCACACCACAACCTAAAGTGTCCCTCACCTTCCAAATATATAACAGGCATTTGACTTCCACTATGAAAGATCAAGAGCCTCACAAATGATAATGTGGCAGTATAACATCTCTTTTTATGGAATGTTATGACAACTTATTTGGAAACATAGGGTTTGTATCTTGCAGAAGAGAAACATTTCTGTCAAGGGGAAATCTTGTGGGTATATTGTGATGAGAGATTCTTCTGCTTGGTTTCTTATGCCTGCACCTGGTGGAGCCATTTATAGCAGTTTGCCATCATAAGCATACTGACCTAAAATGGAAATAAGAACCATTACAGAATGACATGTGTAAGCTTTCTCAAATAAAAACATGCAGGCAGCCATCAGCAGAACGAAATCCATATGATCAACCTGAAGTATGCTCTAAAGCAGCTGTGTGTTGATTATACTGTAAAGAGAGAAACTGCAGCTGGAAAAATCTTCAACAACTTCATGTCTTTGCCACTGATTATAACGGAGTAGGAACAGAGAGAGAGTAAATATCAACTGCACTGTGCTTCACCACAGCTTCTTTATGAATTAAATAAATTGCAGTACATTTTTGAGTTTAGAAGAATCAGACATTCTTTCATGAACCAGCTATTTAGACAGTCTTCCTTCTTAAAAGCATATTAAGTATATTGTTTTATGTGACAGTATATATTGCTTCCATTTATTTGCCCACTTGTCTGTCTCTGAAAACCTGATTTACATTCCTCCTAAAGCTCTCCCTCCTCTCATCCACCTGTCTTCTCCACCTTCTTAGACTTACATTCAAAGCACTGCCTCTACCTTGCTCAACTTTTAGACAGTTCTGGATTATTTCTACTTACACCGCATTTCCCCTCTCTACAAATTCCAAGAAAATTTTACCTTCCTCCTCTTTTGTTAGCTGCCTTGGGATTTAAAATCATGAATTCTGAGCGCTGTACTTGCTCACTCACTTCAGTCAGGCTGTACTGTGGTCTTCTTGTCTGCCTTTTCCAAGCCAACAGCTTCCAAGGCAGATTATAGCCTTTCTGGCACTGGCCCACATGAGTATACACAGTGCATCACAGGAGATAATGAGTTTGTTCTGCCCACACTATGACCTAGCCAAGATGAACCTTCTTTACATGGAAATAAGCCTGAATTTTAAAGCCCTCCTGAGATAATGAAATACATCAGATCAAACTCAATATTCTGTCAACAGGCACAGATATTTCGGACTCAGATCAACTCACACTGCACTTTTTCAGAGCCCACATGGGAGACTCTAAAGACACCTATGGAATATCTTAAGAGACATTTCCTCATTCTTCTAATTCTTCTTCCTGTCACACACTCCACAATGCATTCATATAAATGTGTGGAAACCATTCCTGGATGAAGCAAAAAAGACAAGAGTACTTAAGAGTACACCTAGTTTACCCTTGGTATTTCCTCAGTAGTTTTGGAGGGTTTGGGATTTAAAACTAAATTAAAATCTTCTTTGCACAAAACTTCTGCTGCAAAAGCACCTGAGTCAGCACTGCTTAGGACAATGTGGATATAGAGGATCATTAGCCTAGGCTGTTGCTCACTTAGGTGCAGCTGCCTTGCTTCTGATGCTGCCTCTTTTTTTTTTCTTTTGAGATTTCCATTTCCACACATTGAATACATTAACCATCATGCCATGAGTTACAGTGCCCTGTTCAGGACTTTCCAGCACAGAGCAGATGGACACATGGAAGGAAGTTCAGCAAAGGGTCATGAAGGTTATTGTAGGGCACCTGTCATATCAGAAGAAGTTGAGACAGTAGGGACTGTTCAGCCTGAGAAAAACAGATTCAGGAAGGATCTCATCAGTGTAAATAACCAATGAGACAGAGTAAGAACTAAAAACTAGACTCTTGTCAGGGGTTCCCAGAGATAGGACAGGGACAGGACAAGGACAGGACAAGGGACAAGGAGTACAAATTGACAGAAATTGACATAAAGGAAATTCTCTTTTTATGTAAGAAAAATCTTTCTCTCTGTGAGGTTTGTAAGGCAATGCAACAGGCTGTCCAGAGAGGTCTTGGAATCTCCTTGGAGACATTAAAAATCCAGCTGAACATGGCCCTGGGTAATCTGCTTTAGCTAATCATTCTTTGAGAAAGGGAGTTAGACTAGATTACCTCCAGGGATGCCTCCCAGACTTCAACAATTCTGTGACATCTACAAACTTTTGGTCCATTTCTTGCTTTTGAAACTGTTCACAGCTCCCTGTTTTTCCTCCTTCTCCCGTTCCTGGCAACTTGTTTCCCTCTTTCTTGGAAGGCTCATTTACCACACCCAAGGACAAAGTCAGCTCAAATCAGATAGCAGTTCACCATCTCCACACAGTTTTCTATTTCTCAGCAATGCCACATGCAAGAAATCCAGAGTAGAGCTAATTCTGCTGACTGCACCCCCCAGATAACCAATAAAAGAAAGTTGATTTCATTTATTTTCTCTCAATTCTTGCTGCCCATTTGCTACCTTTGTCTATAATGTCCCTGGGTGTTTTTTACCAGGTAAGAGGTCATGCTTATTCAGACTAAACCCAAACCACTTCTATGACTCTCACTCATTTACTGTAATAAGCAAAACCTGCCTTTTACCCTGGAATGTCTAAGTAAAGAAGGCCTTAAAATCATTGGATTTTAATGGAAAATTTAGCAAATTTTAACTTACATTTTTTTTTTCCCCCAGTTGCTTTACTCATTGCAAAATCAGGCTATCCCGAATACAAGTCTCCTCTCTCCCACTCCTATAGACCTTGGGTAACAAGAGATCTGCTCATTCTCTCATTAATCCTGATAGCTTTGATGGAGTTATTCCTTGCTTTTGTAGATGCAATCAGGGGAAAAAGTTGGTGTTCCATGCTGCAAGACTTACATCAAAGCACTGGAGCAATAATCACCATGCTTTCTACTGCTCTTTTTAAAATATTGTGTTTAATTATTGTTACAAGAATGGTTGAGTACAAGCTTCAAACCTGGTTATACAGACCCATACATGCAAGTTGACATAAAGGAAAAACTTCAAAGAGCTCTGTTTGTCCAATTGAGATGGGCTAGATTCAATTAAAGATAAGAAAAAGGCAAAGTAGTAAATTATTTAATCAACTTCATGTCTGCTGTACTAGAGATTGCTGCACAATTTGGCTTTCTCTAATAAGATTTTTCTTTATCACAAATCCAAACAAATAAATTGAAACATCATGATGCTTCATGAAAAATATACACTACCAATGCTCAAAAATATTTTTTCTGCATTCTGTTATATAAGCTGGTATTACCAAAAGTTACAGAGTGCTTAAAATATGTAATTATACTGAATAACAGGGACAAAGCCCTGAGGAGTTTTAAAGTCACAGATAAAAGCCAGCACAGTAGATGTAGCTCTGCAGCAGGGACACTGCCATTAGTGCTGCTTGACTTTACTACTAGAAGTAGACTGACAAGTCAAAATCTAACTATGATAGAAGCAGACACAACTCAAAATGATTGAAAAGCTATCTGGAACAGATAGCAGGGAGGTCCTGATGGATAAGGTGCTCCTATTTTAACTTAGTGCTCAGTGCTGGGCCTATTAATGCCATGACAAAGACTTTCCACAGTCCCCTGTCAATAGACACATTTCAATAGTGGTTATGTCAGGATAAGGAAGCAAGCTCACATGGATTTTCCACTATATTTCTTCTAGGTATCCCTGGCCTAGATGTCATTTTTCTAGGTTTTTCTGTCCATGCTCTTCTAAGACGACAAAAGGAAATGAAGGCAGAATAATTTATTCTTGCTGAGGACTGAAGAAAAATGTAAATACTAGATATCACTTTCCATGTAAAAGGACAGAGTCTGAAAACAAGACCCATGAAAAAAATATATAAAGGCAAGGAAGCACCTGTGCAGGCTTTGCTAGAAAATAAAACACATATAAGATCAGTTTGGAAATTCCAATCACTTAGCTACTGGATGTGAGCCATGTAAAAAAAAATATCCAATGACAAAGAGAAGTGAAATGCAAATGCACAACTAATCAATGAAGATAAATGAATAATGAAAACTACACTTGTCATTTGTTGGGCCTGAAACGAGAGCATTACAATGGATGAAGAAATATGGCTACTATGGTTTAAGTGGACAGAAGTTCTGTATGAGGTTGTTTTCATTATCCACAAAACAGCAAATATTTTAATGCTTTCAAGGAACATTATAGCTTTAGTGAATTTACGTTGGAAAATAATATGACATGGTAGTATACTATTTATTTTTAAGAGCAAATAAACTGCTTATACTAGAGTGTAATATATTCAGGGAAAATGTGAATGTTTTGCCAGAAATAATAAAAAATCTCCAACAAACAATTCTGCTTACATGATTACTTTAACAGTCGAAACCAGAAGAATCCTGCTTAACAATCAGAATACCCTTAAATGGAACCCATCAGCTGGGCAGGAGAAAAATTTTAAAAATTTTACATTATTGCATTACTGCTGTTCCTGAAGACAGGTCTTTCCTTACTCCAGCCAAGGATCCTTTTTTATTTTTTTTTCCCTATATTTATTTCCTATATCATTCCTATATTGCAGCAACAAAGATGAATAAATCTGTGGATCAATAAAAATAAAACTTGTGCTTTCATATAGATGTCTCAGTTCTTAAAGAAGAGCAGGAAATATTCCTGAAGAAAACCCCCAACACGCCAATTATGAAATAAGGTCTTGTTTTGTTACTGAATCACACAGTTTGACATATCTGCTTATGGTTCTCTTGCTTACACAGACACAAATAAGGAATAACTCCATGAAAACTTATACAACTGATCTGGTACAAAAGTCATGCAAGTAAATGGAATACTCAGCACAATTTGTTCTAAGACAATGGTGAAATGCCTGTTAGACAGTCTGAACTACATCTTCCATGAGGCACTGCTGTCTAAATGAAACCAATGTGATAGAGGAGATCTAATCTAGTAAGGAAGACAGAAAACAAATGTCAAAAGACTAGAATTGCCTTGGGACAAAATTTGTGATTCCAGCTAGCTCTAATGTCATGTGTTCAGATATGGTGGCTGCCATTTCCATCACAAAGCCCCAAATAAACAAGATTTAGCCTGGAGAGGTGACATTCTCAGTCCACTGCAGAGAGAGGCTGCTGTGCTCCAGACGCACATCTGGAACATCCACGAGACAGAAGAGCATTCGTGCAAAACTGTAGAGAGAGTATCTGTGCAGTAATTAATAGCAGCAGTCTGGTAAGTGACTCACCCTGAGCTGATTCAGGAATCCTGTTCCCTGCTTCTGTATGTGTAAACCTATTTGGAATAACTGATTAATTAGGAAGGCATCACATTTGAGATAACCTGTCAGGTTCCCCAGATACAAAGACCAATTTAAAGGTCACATTAAGCTAAATAGAAGTTTCAAAAGAATAGAGATGGGGGTAAACCCACGATTTTGACACAGATTTTGCAAAGAACCATACAGAAAAAAAGAAAAAAAAGAAAACAAAAAAAAAAAAATAGACTATATAGGTCAGATTTTTTTTTTTTTGTCCTTAAAACCCCAGTGAAAGAGAATCCTCACTGTTTCCTGTTACTCAGCATTCCTGCATTTCATTCTCAAAGGTGAACTTTTTCCTACATACCAAAACTAAAGCATGGGCCTTTGATTGGTTGTTACCTCAAGGATTTTCCTTGAAAACTAAACTATTTATTCCTTGTTTATATACATGGATGTCTTCTGTTTGTAACAGTATTTTGCATACTGAAATTCTTTTACCATGAGTTCCACCATTTAGACGAAATAAATTAAATATGTCTTCTTGGCTCAAAAGAGAATTTTCCATACCTCTTGCAATTTTGCAACTCTCCTCAGAGCATGCTATGAATTTTAGCTCTTTTCTGAGCAGGGAGGCAAAGAATGGATGCATTACTTCATAATTAGTTCATAGTCAAGTCTTCATCAGGTCTGGAGTGAAATTACTAACTTACATACCCTGCATATGGCAATCTGGTTAAGACAGCCAGAATAAAATCTGATGATTATTTTTCAAAACCATCACTATATTTAGCTCACAAATTCTGTGGTCCACTCTAGCATTCAGACACTGCTCTTCAGAATAAATACCTTGTTCTTCATCTTAATTTTCTATTTGTGCATTTCCCTCTTCTCATTAATCATTTTACAGTTATTTATTACCAAATTTCAGCACGTGATATATAACAGCTAAAATTTTCCAAGATAATGATCTTTCTTTCCTATTGTTGAAAAGGGAAATATGAAAAATTTCATATTTCATCCATTAAATATATAAAGTGTACTTGTTAGTCTGCTGCAAAATAATTTATAAAAATGTTGAAAAAAACCCATTTGACCCTTCTTGGTAGTCATATACTGATAATTCAGCTTTAAGTACAGTTTTCAACTAGTTATATAGCTCATCTTAATTTCATCTAGATCATATTGACCTAATTTATTTATGGGCTTCTTTGTGGGACAGTGTCAGAAACCTTGCCTGAAGTCAAAATTAATCCTATCTGTTCCCAGATCCGATTAACCCAGAAATCCCATCAAAGAAAGTAATTAGAGTACATTGATGTGATTGTTTTTGACAAAAACATTCTAGCTGTTTTTATTATTTTATCTTCTCTGTACACACTGAATGCTAATAACTTGTTCCAATAATTTCCCAGTGTTGAAATGACACTGATTCATCTGTAATTCTACAATAGTGTATTTTTTTAAACTTGGGTACTATATTTGCTAATGGTTCAGGGATTAAACTGGCTAGGTTTTTTAAGTACTTAAGGGCAAATTTAATTGGATTCTGTCAACATGAATACATCGTGTTACATTAATATTCTTTAAATTATTCCTTCCCAATTTTGTTTGTGCCTACTTGATAATGTTAATGTTGTTTGGTTAGATACTTGCCTACAGAAAGGTGATTTGGTTTTGTTTCTTGTTATTCTTTCTTGCTGAGTAATGGACCAGGGTTATGCTTCTATCATGTCTAAAGCATCATTCTAACACCTTCAGAATATTTCCCCCAAAATTTTCATGTTTATTTATGGACCCTAATGCATCCATATTTTTGAGTATATTTCCTGTGTTTCCTGACAATTGTGACAGTTTTCAGCTCTGTTTTTAACATGTTCTCTTTCAGTAACTGCTAGCTCTCCTTCACTCATTTATCATTTAGATTATCTTTCCAGGAGATCACTTCTACTAGATCCCCAGGTTCATTAAAGTATGCTCTTTTTGAAGTTAGTTGTTCATGTTCTACTAATATGTTTGCTTCTTCTTAAACCTATAAATATTGTCATTTTACAGTCACTTGCACCCAAACTGGCTTACAAGTTGAGATACTCACCTAGTTTCAGAAATCTCCTAGTCTCAGCCAAATCTGATTGTGATAATAACAACTTTCTTTATCTTTTAAAATAAACTTGTTCATATGTCAGACTTTGTCTATGCTTACACACTATTTTCCAGTGCTCTTTAATTCAACCACACCAATTCACTCAGATGTTTCTAGTGTCTCCATTCTTCTGAGTAAGCTGCCTGCAATACATTCCAATAATGGTAATGTCCCTTTTCCCTTCATAGCCCGCGAAGGTGTGCCTCGAAGAATTCCACTTCTCGCTTTCTTACTTTAACATCAGAAAAGTAGAAATACATTTTTCAAGTGAAATGTAACTACTAGTTTTCATTGTCTTGTCTTTTCTAAGGTCTTACCCTTCTAACACACCAGCCCAAAATCATGGCATCTCTGTGATTCATACCAAGTAACATTTCTAGATGCCCTTCAGACATTTCTGTAGAGAACTCTCAATGCGTTGAGGTTTTAATATTCACTTTTCTCTACTATCTTTCTATAATTTTCACATTCCTGCATGAATTTTCAGGTCTGTGAATAGCTAAGCCTATCAATGATATCTTAACTTACAAGTAGGTCTTTGTCATTAACACATTTCAAATTTGAGTGAAAGGGGCTGGAACACCTCTCCTGTGAGGAAAGGTTGAAAGAGCAGAGGCTGTTCAGCCCACACAAGAGAATGCTCAGGGGAAACCCTATTGCAGCCTTTCAACAGTTAAAGGGAGCATATAAGACTGCTGGAGAGAGACTTTTTGCCAAAGCTTGTAGTGGCAGGACAAGAGGCAACTATTTTACACAGGAAGAGAGTAATTTAGATTAGATATCAGAAAGAAATTTTTTTACTGTGGAGGTGGTAAGGCACTGGAACAGGTTGCCCAGATGAGTCATGGATGCTCCATCCCTGGAAGTGTTCAAGGTCAGGTGAGATGGGATTTTGAGCAACCTGGCCTAAAGGATGATGTTCCTGCCTACAGATGGGTTGTACCAGACGATCTTGAAAAGATCCCTTCCAATCCAAACCTTTCTGTGGTTCTTTGCAATCTGACTGTCCTCATGGCTGAGCGAGCTGAAAATTGAGTGTTATCTTCCTGAAATTCATCAGAAGAGTTCTATAATTGTGTGCCTATATATTACACTTGTTAATATAAACAAAATCAAAAAGAAGGGAAAACGAAGGTGTTTATAAAATCTGTAAGCTCCACAATAAAAGCCATCAACTATATTAATAACATCTCTCAAAATTAATACTTAAAACAAAAACTGTGCTGTTACAGATATGTTCTTTAGGACTGGAACATTTTTGTCATTGCTTTAGGCAGAAGCAATGCAATCCTAAGTGTCTTTTAAAGTAGTACATATGATGTGAATACCTGTCAGTCATGTCCCTTGATCTCATTACAGCTGAAATTTTCATAAAATTGTCTTCAAAATTGTGGGGAAAATCTGAATTATAAATATTACAATGGAAAAAGTGTGACTTTAAGCTAAATCATTTTGTTTACACTAAAATAAGCACTGCAAGTGTGTATTCAGAAGACTGGACAACACTTGCTGCATGGAGGTAAGTGTGCAAAAGGGCTCTATCTGCAACAGCAAATTCCACCTGACAATACAACACTCAGATGCAATTTTGAGGCAATCTGCATAGCAACTTCATTACTGAACATGTAAAAATTCTTTATATTAAAAATACAGTAATCACATCTATAATTTTATGAGCATATCTATCGATGGAAAAATACATTCACACATGTAAACATTTTCACAGTAATTAAATAATTTGAAATAAAGGCATAATCTGTATTATTGAAATGGAAGTAAGAGATCTTAGAAAGTATCTACACATTTTTCATTATAAATGTATTAGAAAAATGCAATGAAAATTTAAAAAGATCCACTGTATTCTAAAATCATTGCTTATATATTATATATATATATTGCTGATTTAATATCTGAGATTAATACTAACTAAAATACTGGGCATCTGAGTCAAAAATGTAGAAGTCCTTTGTCCTAAAACCAAATTAAATGGAAAAAAATTCCAAGAAATAATAAATTCCAGTAAAACAGCATATTTTTGTGATAGACAATGTCATATTTCACATAAACTACCACAAAACAAACAAACTGAAACATTTATTGTGTAACTATCAACTGGTAGAGAGCCATTATTTGCATTTTAAGTGTTTAATTTACATTTAATTAAGCTATTGTTGCATTCACATGAGAATTTATCAGTAGTCATTTTCTCAGTATTGTTTTATGTGCAATTGTGATACAGTAAACTTCTCCAGCCTTCTGCAGTATAGCTTAATATTTAAGAGAGGGTTTCTTTTACATTTCACTAGCAAATGCCTGGCAATTTAACAATCTTTCTACAGTACAAACATTTATGCAAATGTCGATCATTGTGGCTTACACATGCTTAAAACTATTTAAAGTTTCAGCAGAAGGTGGTAAGCTCAGCTTCTTGTCCTGTTTTTGATAAGATAATAGGCCGCTATCATTGGAAGTTCTCCCATGTTTTTCTACTTTTTAGCTGGACCTAAATGTGGAGAGAAGGCAGCTTTCTTTAATGTCTATTTAAAGGTTTCACTAAAATGTCCTTATCTCCAGCTCATTTGAGTTTATTTTTCCATTCTCTTCCAGAAGACAAGGGAGATGGGTTCTGGGGTCTTTAAGGTTATGTAAACCTAATCATTAAAACCACAGTATGTGTTAAGTCTTTCCCACCACAAGACTGCATAATAAAAAAAAAAAACAAAAAAAAACAAAAAACAAAACCCAAAACTATCAGAAAGAGCAAAAAAGCATGTAATTTATTCCATGATTTCCAAAGGTGCCTTAATCTGGTGTTGTTTAAGAGATAATGTGAAGTGCCTTCCTGTCTGAAGAGAGTAAAACAGAGAAACACTTTTTCTCCATAGTTTATCTTAAAACAGTGAATCAGATAATGGCAGTTTATAAAGATAATGCCAGTGCTTTGGTGCACAGAAGAAACAGAAATGAAAGAAGAGGAAGAGAACCTACAAAGATCTAAATACTAAGAGATAACACCTCTTCACTAGAAGACAACTTAAATAAGCTATAGCACAATAACCTTCGGAATTGCACAAACATTCCCGATGAAGCCAAAAGGCCCAATGCAAACTTTATAGCTCTCTAAAAGAAAGAGAAATATTAAAATCAACTGAAGACCCACTGGCTTCAACAATATCCAGATTTCCTTAGGCTGCAGTAATACCATCCCTCCACTGTCCCAATTTATTAAAAATAACAAAGCTGAAATAAAACTATAGTGGTGAAAATATTGAAAAGAAGTCTTGAAAAGTGTACTGTAGTCAGTGAAAAAGTACCAGGAAAATTTTCAAGGAAAATTTAATAATTCAAGGATTTCAAGATTAAAAAATAGAGGGGTCAGATGTTATGAATCCATCTTAGACTTTGTTACAAAGTAATTTATTCATCCTTGATGTTAAAATAATACGTTAGATCTGGTCTGTTTCTGAAGTAGCCTACAGTGCCTAAGCCAACAAAGTAAGATGTTTTTACAGTTTTCACTAGAAAGGAACAAAGCTTTTTCTCTTATTAGCAGAAAAATGTCAGAAATTCCGCAACATTCCCAAAGTTCACCTTACGCATTGAAGAAAATATTTCTCATTGAATGACACTAAAATTTTAAAGAAACTTAAAAGGAGATTATTAAAACAATGGTTGAATGTGTTCCAGTTTATATGAACTTTGTTAAAAACTGTAAGAGACATTTTAGTTAAGGAACACACCTGTGAGACAGAAAATCACCAAATCAAAAAGATGTCAACAGGCTGGAAAGATCTGTAAGGAAAATCTTATCACAATAAATTGTAGGCACTTAGAAAAGATATATGTGTTAAAATTTAATATAATTTACTGGAATCAGATCCTTCCTACCAGTTCTTCCAAACAACAATGTTTTTTTGCTTTTCATAGTTTTTTACTAACATCATATTCTCTGCTATCCAGCAGTGAAGAATCACAGCTACAATATCAGATAAAGGTTTGAACTGTACTGAGAACTTATGATCAAAACAGAATTCTGAAAAAAGTCCAGTGAAATTTAGAGTCCTATAAAACAAAAGAGAATTAATTACTCACTACAGGAATTTAAGACAAAAGGAATGTTTTGCAAATAAATATGGGTCATGTCAAAAATCTTTTATCTGGAGTAGGGAATCAAACATTTCTAGACCAACCACTCTCAACAATATCTTTCATTTCTCACAAACATGTTTTCATTAGTTAACAGTTTTAAGTTAAAAAAAAAGACAAAAAAACGACAAAAACAAACCAACCAAACAAATAAAAAAAATCTTTAAAAAAATAAATAAATCTGCCTTTCATTGTTACAATAAAGTCGTGGACTCTTCTGTAGTCAGTTTCAGGACACATGCAAGAGTCTGTAGGCTGTAGAATGAAGAGTGCAGAGGAAGGAAAGCACATAATGCTTCTAGCAATGAGTAATTCATTCCCTACAACTTTTTTTCATGCTAGGAGGCTCAATACTTACACAGGATCTAGTTGATCATAAATTCTGAAAGACTGCTGCCCCACTAACTCCTTTCTGAAAAGTACAGTTGAAATTGGCAGTGTAGAATTTTGTTTTATCATGTGCTAACGTGTTAAAACAACAACAAGATAATATTTACAACTTCAAGGAATTAACTATCAAGATTTCCATGTTTTCTGAACAGTTACATGTGCTTAACTTTTTATTTAATTAAAAACCTACAACAGTTCTCAAAAGCAGGATCCAAGAGATTTACATGCACATAGTTGGTGCATGATTAAAGGCTGCTCATGGAACTTCTCCTTCAATTGACTGGGCTTGAGGCATGAGTTTAATGAAGGAGACATATGCAGCCAGCAAACTCAGCTTTCAGTTATTTCTTTGCTTCTCCCAGAATCCTTAAGCTTTGTATTTGCTTAATTCTTAGACTAATTTGCACCTTTCTATTTCTGACAAGGCAAAGATGTTATATTTAGTAGTTCTAAATAGCTTTGATCGTGCTGTCAAATAAATGAGAAGAAAGATGCCTTCAGAGCATTAGGGAGAAAACATCTGCCCCTGCTTGAGAATTTATAACATTTCAATAGAAAATGTTACAGAATGAACAGGGTTGCGGTTTTCATTGTTGATTGATTGCTTGCCATATTTTTTATCTGGTTTTACTCAGTTTTGAAAAGCTTAAAATATGAAGTAATTATGTGTAAGGCTAATCACTAAACCTTAGATGCAAATGAACAGTAGTCATCATCAGGCAACTTTTCAATATCTCCTAGCAAACATATAGAAGTTATTTATACTAGTTTTACACACTAATGGCTTTGGAGACTAAAATAGCCTACAGCCACTTTATGAAAGAAAGGGTAAATTAAAACAATAACAAACAATTCCTGTTTTCAGCTCTTGCTGTTGTGAAGTTATATTTAAATACTTACTCAGTAAGTAGCTAGTAACACTTCTTTTGCCTTAATTGTAGATCCAATTTTATAAATCTTTATTTGTCCTGAGTTTAGATCAAAGAGATGAGCATTGGATCAGCTGAAGATAATCAATTCTCATTCACTGAATGAAAAATACCCATTGTGGGCTGCTCAAAAAAAAGACAGTTTAATTACAGATCCAGGAACATTTCAAAACTGCATTAGAAAAAGACCTATAACTAGACTTGAAACTGACTTTTATCTTAACATTTTAAGATATCACTTGTATAATTAGTTGTTACAACTGTGCTTATTTATTGTAAATGCAGGCAAGCCCCATGACAGGGAAGAAAAACACATCTGACTCCATCTTATCAGAAGGCTAATTTATTACTTTATTATACTATATTATATTATACTAAAGAATATAGAAAGGATACTTACTCAATGCTAAAAAGATAATAATGAAAACTCATGACTCTTTCCAGAGTCCAGACAACGCTTGGCCCTAATTGGCCAGTGAGTCAAAACAACTCACACCAGAGTCTAATCAGGCAATCACCTTTGGGTAAACAATCTCCAAACACATTCCACACAAGCACAACACAGGAGAAGCAAATGAGATAAGAATTGTTTTCCTTTTCTCTGAGGCCTCTTTCTGCCTTTCAGCTTCCCAGAAGAAAAACTCTGGGCAAAGGAATCATGTTCAAAAAATGGGAATGCACTCTTATTCACTTTCAGATTAAAATATATGCTGTCATCCAAACCATGCTATTCTGCAGGGGTTCCATGCTGCTTTCAGTGAAGTTAAAGAGTCCTCTGCCTCTGACCTCAATACTTCCGGGATATTGTAGCCTCTTAAGGCAATCTTTACTCTTGCAATCTACATTTCATTCACAATCTACAGACCTACAAATCTTCTTTTTATCTGTGGTGAGTTTTACAGGGTATAATCACTCAATCCTGAATGAAAATTAAATTCCATTGTGGATATGCAATAGTCATCAAGCAGACATTAATTCTCCCTGTTTTCTTATACCCACAGTGCAAACAAGGCCACTTCACTGTTTATGTGAATTATTATGCTGTGATAATTGCCGAGCCAATTCTCAGTCTCCCAGGTCACTGCAAGCTCCTGCTGGGTCATTTCCACAGCAACTCAGAGGCCACACAGGGAGACTTGACCAATGAGCCAACCTCAGAGAATGAAGGACAGCTGTTCATGAGAATGTTCATACACCTCTGCCTCTGGATATTTAATGAAATATAATCTTATAATTCTGGAAAACTTGTAGATAGCCAGAGAGGTCTTATGAAAGAAGATGATTTCTAAATCATCAGATTGTTTTCAGCTCCCTTTAATCTATCTTTTTAAAGAAGACTGACCTGAAAATCTACCATAACACTTTTTTTTTTCTTTTTTTTTTCCAGACTAGTAGTCTAGGATAAATAACATTCTTTTTAGAAAACTGCCACTTTGGTAAACTATGCATACATTCATAATTTTTCAGTTTGTATTCTGGAAAGTTAAAAGTTAATTATTATGCTAGTCTCGCAAGAGATTGCATAACAGGTGTCTTCAACTGTTTTATACTAAAAATAAAATTATAAAAAAACCCAGAAATTTTATTTATGGTTATTTTAACTAAGCAGGATGTCTTCCTCTTTTCAGCAATGGACTAGGGCCAAAGTCAAGTACAGAATCCAGCTCTTCTGGCTCCATTGCTCTGCTGTGCCACCTTGGCACTAAATTTCCTCTCTACTTCAAAACAAATAGTGAAATACAGTGCCTATGTAACTAACTATATTGAAAGTGTAGTTTAGGCAAGGGAAGACTTTATCTTCTTAATTGAAAAAGCAAGTGTCCATTTTTCAGCTATCATTAGTTAAGTCTACTTCAGCAATATCATGTTTTGAATTCTGACTTTGCTTAATTACAACTCTGGGTAAATCTTCACTGTTTGTGGTCAGCATAAAACATTGATATGTATGACCTACAGAAATTCAAAGCTTTAAAATAAACCCTATAAAATCTATTCTTATCTTACTTAAAAGTACTCCAGTATACCCTGCTCATTGCCTTAAGTACTTGCAAGGTCAGAAATTGTAATTTCCTGTTACAGAAGAAAAATGTAATGTACCCATATTAACCTGTGCAACATTCATCTGTGTTTAGAGATTGAGTAAGAAATAATCTTACTTTCCAAATACATTGTTTAAAGTAGCTGCATGTACACTATAGGCCCACAATTCCCACACCAATTAGTCTTCCTACAATCACTGTTTCTTAGTGCTAACACTGCTTTTCTCTCCCTTTTTGTAGTGTAAAGCACCTACACTAAGAGTGAGAATTGATTTATTAGCACTCCTTTTAAGTAGATCTAATGCACAAAGATGCATCTGGAGCATCCCTCTACCCCTGTTAAAGAGCAAAGTAACTCTGCAGCCTATTTATCTTTTTCCAAACTTAAACTCATTTGCGTGAGCAGTGATGTTAGAGATACTGCTCCTATGTGGGACAGATGCTAAACCCAAGAAACAGCTACTGCATACTGACATCACTTTTGCAAAGGAGACAGACCAGTCCAATTTGCTTCAAATATTACTGATGCATGGCAGAATGAGAAGCACTAGTTCACTCCTGAAACACAATTAATTTCTTTACTGTAACTGGGTAGGAACACTTGACAGTATGAAGCATCTAATTGTAGGCACTGAAAAAAACCCAAACCTTCTTATGTGACAGGGGAAAGGCAAAAGTAGGGCACAAAAAGCAAATGAGAAAACACCATGTCTGGCTGAAGTCCACACCCCTACTTTTTTCCATTAGTGCAATGTTTTGTTTCATTATAGATTTACTACTGCAAATCAGTGAAGGCCATAATTCTACCAGACATAAAACATTATGAACACTTTTTTTTTCTAGTTTGCTTATTTTAAGAACTCTAAACTTCCAAGCTCTCTTTGATTCATTCTTGTGTGAATCATGTTCCATATGTGAACTATATACAAAACAATGCTCCAGTAGCCAGCACTATATATTCTACTGAGAAGAAACAGATCCTTTTATCCATACATCCAGTTCTTCATTATGAAAATTCTGAATTCTTCTTTACCATCTACTCATACACTAAAGAAATGTGATAATCTATTGTGACATAATGCATTCCTGTAAATAATATCAATACCCAACTATTATTAATTTTTCTTAATTAAGTGCAACCAAAATTTTTGGATTTCCTGTGAGTTCAGGAAATTGGTTCAGGCATTGGTTAGAATAATAGAAACACAGAATTGTTGAATGCTTAGGTTTGGAAAGGATCTTAAAGATCATCTCGTTCCAAGCCCGCTGCCATGGGCACGGAAACCTACCAGTAGACCAAGTTGCTCAAACCCCATCCAACCCGGCCTTGAACACTGCCTGGGAAGGGACATCACTGCCAGGGATGGGACATCCACAGCTTCCCTGGGCAACCTGTTCCAGTGCTTCTGAACAAAGAACTTCTTCCTAACATCTAATCTAATCCTGCTGTCTTCCATTTTAGAACCACTGCCTCTTGTCCTGACACTACCTGCTCATATCTGAAGTCCCTCTCCCTTTTTTTTTTTAAACCCCTTAAGGTAGTGGAAGACCAAAATGAGATCTCCCCAAAGCTTTGTCTTTTCTACACTGTAAAAACCCAACTCTCAGTTTGTCTCCATTGGAGAGGTGCTCCATTCCCTCTGATCATCACTGTGGTCCTAAGCCATGTTGCCTTCTATTTCTTCAACTATGCAAACAGTAAAATGACAAGCCTATAATCTACTCCTTGTTCAACTTACTGAAAATCCATTATGCAGTTTTAGTTGTTTTTTTTTCTCTTTCAGTGTTTATCCAACACGTAGATATTTTCAATGGGTTCATCCTTGATAACATTAAAACCAAGACCTCAATCACACCTTGCTTTGGCTACGCTGCTCTCACTGAAAGTTAGTCTGTTTGATAGAATGCACCGACCTTGACAAGTTATAAAGTTCCCTCTGTTTAAGCAGTGGGTGAAAAACATGGTTAGGTTTGGCTCTCACAATGCAAATTCTAATCTGACACTATTCCAGGTGAGCAGGATCTTCAGATTCAGCTGCCTCAACTCTGAAACAGCCTTTCAAGCCTCCTAAGTACCACAGTTAATTGAATATATTTCTCACAGAAAACACAGATATATCAGAAGATGCTGGCCTATCATTAATTTTTGAAACAACAAGTTAGTAACAGACAGAAAAAATCAGCTTCAGCAGTGGAATTTCTAGAACACACAAAAATGCTGTTCTAAAAAAGAAGAAAAATGTGAAAAAGTGAAAAAAAAAAAAAGTGAGTCAGGGGGGAGAAGTAAGCTCCTTAAGGTAACAACAGGTTCCTAAATGTAATTTTACTTCTGAAACTTCTAATGAACTTTATGCTTATCCAGAAGCTACTTCACTTTCCTCTTTCCTATGACATTTTTGGGCAAAAGCAGCCTTCTTTATTCAGACAGTATGCTCCGTTTAAAATTTTCTTTCCTCTGCTGTTTCAATTCTTTTTACTCTAATGCTCCTGTCATTTGCCACTAGATTTCTGGCCAGAGAGCTGCTCAGAGCAAATGGCCCTAACTACAGAATATTCACGCTTTTCCCAAAGGGAATCAATGTCAATAGTACTGCTTTTCTCTCTCACATCTTCTCACACCAGGCAATAGTTCACCTGTAGGAAAGTTAACTCTCACAATCTTAGCAACAATCATATTCAAAATAAGACTGAAAGACAAGCACACATGGAAAAAACACCCCCAAAGAACTGTAAGTCCAGGTGGCTCCTTAGCCATCATCTGGCCATAGAACATAGCACAACAAAATACTCTTAAACCAATGAGCACAGCCAATTTTAAGGGGTCATTCAACCCCCAGGAACGGTTTTGCAAAAACAGCACCTCGTGGTTCAGTGTTTACTGTATTTCAGTGGCATTTATCAGTTTACCAATAATAAGATTATAAAAGCATGCGACTCCCATCTCCAGCCCCTCTCAAACTGTCAGTATGATTAATAATATTATGAAATTTTGATTAATAATATTAAGAAATCCTATACACATATTAGAACATATGTGCAATCTATTTCAAATTCTTCAAATTCTTAGCAGATACCAAGTCCAGGTGCACCTTTGAAACGAAACGTCTTTACACACTGTTTGAAGCAAGTAACACCAGACAGGCAGTAATAGTAGCAGCCTCAAAGATTAATGTGAGCATTTGAGAATGCTCCTCTGTAATCACAATGAAGCATTGAGTTCTGGAGGGACTGGCCACTTTAAATTTCTAGAAACTTAGCTTGAGTAGAGGGCAGTTGTATTTCAATTAAAAATTATGTTGACTTAATCAACACTGAAAAACAGATACATACTTTTGGGCATAAAATTCAGTACCAATTTGTCATCTGCTCTTGCTACAGTCAGAGCATCACCAGTAAGGGCTGGGATATCATCACCATATGGCTGATGGTGGAGCTTGCAGGATAGTGGTATCAGGATGGATGCTGCCACAGTCTGGGAGAGGTTGGCAGATGGGAGACAGGCAGAAAATAGGGAGAGGCAATACAGTCAAGCAGCTGCATCACTTAGACTGTATAGCAGAACTAAAGAGGAAGGCTACAATCACCTTCACCTGCTGAGTAAATCCAAGCTATATGAGGATACAAATTACTACATCCCAACTTTGTTTTTTAAATGTGTCGTAGGTTTGCTAGTATTAGTGGTTTAATTACTTTTCCATATTTTCAAAAACTACACAAGCACAATAAAACCCCCTTATCTCTTCACCATAAATCAACATCTTATTTGTAATATTTACAGGTAAACTATCATCTCTGTTACCAAAGAATTAAGTTTTGGCAGCTAATCATTCTGACTGCACAAAGAAAGAGCCTCTACCTTTCATAGTATTTTAGGTAGTCAGAAGTTAAATTCTAGATTGCTTAATCAAACACCTGCATTTTGCAGCATTTGGCTGTGTAATTAAACGTGGAGCACCAAGCCATAGTGTTCAAGGTCAACAACTAAAACATCAGTCATGTAAGTAATAAGCCCTGGCTGACTTTCCTAAAACCATTCTTCAGCAGTAAAGAATTTTTAAATAGATCAAGAAGATGGCTAGGTTATGAAATAGTTGCAATTCCCACTGTCAGACCTTTTCAGAAGTTTTAATTAGAATATAAGCTTCAGACTCCACAACATACCATGCCTATTAAAACTCATATAGGTATAATCAGGAGTGGTGCTCAATTATGAATATGTTATAAAGTGATTTTGCCTGGGTATTCCTCTCAAGCTAAACAGTTCACTTCATACTCTAAATATTAATTCATTAACTGTATCTCAATAACACTCAGAATTGTGTACTGTAGATATACTTTATCATGTTCCATTAGGCTGTCATTCAAGCATATATTTAACTACTAAGAATGCAAGTGATGTGATCTAAGCCAACAGGTCATTTGAAAAAGCTGAGAATTTCCTGTGGAAAAGTTGAAGGTTAGTACCAGCACACAGACTGCAGAAGCAGTCATGCTCTAAGGCTAATACAGGTCACTGGGAAGATTAAAGATTTGCTTGCAGAACGACCTTGTAGTACCTGGAGAGAAACACTTTCACTCCTGCATCTCAGGAGTGTGAATACAATCAGTCTTTCTTCGGCAAGACTTTGTCCCACTCATGTAGTGGCATTTTACCTGAGTGACCCAGAATGGATCATTGAGCTAGATGAACTTTAGAAATCTTTCAAACCAAAATATTCCAAAATTCTATGACTCTGTAACTTGGTCCAAAACTGCCTGAGTTTTGCAATTCAGTACAGTACAGAAAAGCAACTCAAAAGTTTCCTGAATATCTGACTATGCTCCTTCTCCATTCAAACACCAAAAATTACCTCAGAGGAGTTACACTCCTCATTTTAGCTACTTAAAACTGGAGAATAATATCAGATATATGCACTGAGAATAGAAGTATTAAAAATGTAAATATCTCTTTTTTTTCATAACTCTCAAGCACGCAGGTGCATAAAAAATTGGAAGGAAAGTTCAGTGCAGAAATGCTCACAATATTTTTTCATAGCAATACCAATTAAGGAATAATTAAACCCATTTATGTTTACAAAGCATTTTGAGACATATTAATTCAGTTTTAGTAACTTTTAAGAAACATTGAATTCTCTTCCAGACTCCAAAATTCCAGGAAGCAAATACTGGTGTCCTTTTGACTCAATTTCTAGACTTCTTTGTATTTGACTATGCAAAATGTAAAAAAGAAAAAAAACAAACAAAAAAAGGGTATAATAAAAGCAAGAACTACTCAAAAGCAGCTGTAATGGTTCACCGTTTCACAGAGTGCTAGGTGAAAAGTAAATGGCAGAAAGAAGAGTGGATAAAATATATCAAAGATGAACAAATTAATGCTTTGTAGTATGTATGTGCAATCTAAACCTGTTCTACAGATATGGTTGCTCTGAAGAGGAAAAAAAGATTTCTTTTCCTTAAGAGCTAAGAAAAAAAATCTTATATAATTAGCATAAATATTAGCCCCTCCAACAGAGGAAAAAACAAACAACCCATTTACAACACAGTGGCTTTTATCACAAGATATCAAATGCATAATTTCTTTAAATGGAAATTTTCTGGATGTGCACTCTCTTCCTGTTAAAGCTTCCTGATGGAACTGTGGGAATGTTTCTGTAAAATAGTGCCATGTTTTGTTAAGCATATTTATGCAACCTACAAAACTGAAGGGTTAATCTTATAAAGGAATCAAAACTTGTCATTACGTCATTACCCACTCTTTGTCATATCAACATTTGAATATCATTCTATAAAGACCACAAATATCTGCCTAAAGATCTACTTAATAAATCCCATAGAAAAGTACAAAGCCTTTTAGTTTCAGTGGAATGGGGAGAAGGTGGTGTTTACATTAGCACAAAGGCTAAGAAATGTCTTAATTCCCCATACAGCAGTCCATATATCAGTTATGTTGCAAGTGATACTTACCATCATGAATTTGCAAATCCTTTGAGATCTGAGAGACCTGTACTGCTTTTTTAATCTGCTGCATTTATTTTAGGGTTTCATTTCTCTTCTGCAAATGGTATTTCAAACAACTGCTCAAAGTATAGCTAAATCCTCAGAAAATGATACCTTATGCATTATATTAGTATGGTCCCAGTATCTGAGCACACATCACATAAAACCCTTCCAAAGACTAGACTAAAGGTCATTAACACCAAACCCATTACCCATCCAATATGGTTTGCTTCCCTTTATTGTCTTATTTCAGTCAAGTGCTGCTTCTTAACCATGCAAATTATTCTCATTTTATGTTTTTATAAGAATATCTGCCTATGATTAGATAAAATGGATATTTCAATTTATAAAGTGTATAAACCCTATGTGTTTTGAGCTCCACATTCTCAGAAATCTATACATTCAGATATGGAGAAAACAATTTCAAATATAAGCCAAGGATTTAAAAGAAAAAATATTTTGTCTTCAGCAGTGTTCTTCTATCCTTTTCAGCTTTTCAGGTAAGAAAATTATCAATGCATGTTCACATTTTTCAGTGCACTGACTGCAATAACCCACTAGAAACTAAGCAAGAAATTAAGAGAAGACAGAGATACAAATTTACACTGGTATATATTTGGAAATTATTGATTTTTCTCCTTGTGCCTTCATCAGAAGTGAAATTTGCATGTCTGCATTTGTTTAAAAGGAGTAATATCAACTTGTACAGTGTCTTGACATTTCCATATATCTCTGTCTGCATGCTATCACCATTTGAATGATAGTTGCGTAACTCTAAGAATAGTGATTATTTTCAAATGCATCAACGTTATAGGCAAAGAACTAAAATCAATGTGTACTACACAGAAATTGTGATTTTAGGAATCCTAATCACACTACAGTAGCAGTGACCCATCCTAAGTATGGGGGATCTGAAAACTACAACCTAGCAGAAGATAACAGTGACTGAGCCTGATTTGATGTCTGACATGCTATTACTTAATAATATATCATGACAGACTAATTTCTGTTTGTCTTCTGGCTACACTGCAATCAAAGTAGTCTGATTACATTATCTTTGAGGACCTGAATAAAAAGCTGGGTCTGGTTCTTTTACTGCTAATATAGTAACAAACACTGCTGTGCTCATGCCCTGAAGATTCTGACTTCTATTAAGAATGAGAAGAAAAAAAATAAGGAATAATTAGTATATAAGAATTATTTCTGTCTCAAAGAAAAAAAATAACCAGACAAATAATACTGCATGCATAATATGCTGTAAATGAATGTTATATGGAGACAATTACAAGTTTCCCTACAAATACATAGCTCTAGTAACTTGCAGATATAGATCTTCAAAGGCATTTGGAAAAGGAAGACAGAGTGACCTTGAGGACAGTTGCTGAGTTCTGTTATTATGACACTGAAAAAAAAAATTCCCTGTTTTTACAGAGGTGTTATTCACAACAAAAATTCTTGTGTGCATGCCCCCGTGTAACAATATTATTTAAAAATAAATACTTTGTTGAAAGAGCCTAGCATATTAAAAATTATAATAAAATCTTCCATGTATTTTGTTTCAGTAGAAAACTGGAGCTGGTCCAGAATGTTTTGCTTTGCAGTAGGCAAGAAGTGAATTGTATTTATGGAACTGCAGTCCATCTCTGAATCACATGTATTTTGACTCAGCAGTCACAGACAGAAAAGCAAAGTTTTTCCAATAGTAAGTCATAGAGTAATAGCTTTAGCTAGGTGGTATTGTGACATTAAACTTTTCAATAGCTCATCAGCCACAGTTTAGCCCAGACAAAATAAGTTTAGATCAGAGGTTTGGGTACAGCCGCCTTTAGCTTAGATGAGCTCTGGGATATGCTGTGCAGGTTGTCTATTGCTGTCGCAGAACAAGAAACTGTGCAGAACTGCATATTTCTCTCCAGTGTGTATGGATGAGCTTAACACAAAAGCTTTCTCTTCACCCCTTCCCCATGAGATCTTTTGCAGAATTTTGTCTGTTCTAAATTTTTAAGCATATATTGGTATTCCAATGTATTATTGAAATAGCTTTTGCCAGACCTACCTGTGGAGGGCTTACTTTTCTTAAACATTTCTCTGCTATGCTTTGATATCTGCTTCACCTGCTGTGCCTGCAGTCACACAGGGTATGTTCTGCAGTTGCTTCATCCCATATTCTCATTTGAGATGTTATCAAAACTTCATCAGCTGGGACATGGTATTGCAAATGAAGAACAGAATAAGGTAGCTAATGGGACAGTGTCCAGGGAGGGACATGGACAATGATAAATGGAAATACAATGGAAGGAGTAATAAAGATTAGGAGGTAAAGTTGAGGAAGGAAAGGGAAAGAAAAAGCAGAAGGTTTGAGGTCACAGGTCAGTTATAAAAGCATTCTGGAAGTAGAATGTTAGGTCAAGTTCTGTGGTAATGGGAGTAAGGCAAACAGATAATGGTAGAAAATGGAGAACAGAAAAAGGGAAGAAGGAACAGAAAAACAAAACAAAACAAAACAAACAGGAAGCCATAGTGAGCTTTTGAAATATTTCAGAACACGTCCACCTTAGTCAATAATTTCTAGATATAACAGTGAAAAAAACAGCTTGTCTATTTAAATAATAAAGGTTTTTTAAAATCTCAGGATGAGAAAGCAAAATCACTTTTTCTTTGAACTTTTAACTCTGCCCTCACCTTCTTACAGGAAAATACATTAGTTAATTTCAACTGATGCAGTATGTTTCACCAAAGGTAGGTAGGGCCATGGGGATTCTCCCTGAAAAAGTATCTTCTCTCCTGAGACAAAAAAACATTCAAGACACTTCTCAAACCTCATCAGTCATATAGATAGAACTATGCGATATTAACTGGAAATACAAAGAATAGATTAAAAAACCCAACCTGATGAAAACTGCAATAGAATTTGAGAATTGCTTGTAAAATTTTTTTTCCTTCTTTGAAATGTCAGCATGTTTCTATCTGAAATAATAAAATCAAGCAAAATATCAAAAACTGGTTCCTAACAGCATGTTTCATTATGTAGGCATTTATTCCCTTTTCAACCAGTCACAGGCACTCCTTGAAATATCTTCCTGGTAAGGTATTCAAGTTAGTAAAAAAAAAAAAAAAAACCAACAAAAAAACAAAACAAAAAAAAAGGCAAATATAGCAATCCTAAGAATATGGTAAAGCAGACTATTTTTGGCTCCCTACTTACAGAAACCTGACGAGTAATCATATTCTGAACAATCTAAAATAAACATGCATAGATAATTCTGGAAGATTCAAACAGTCAAAGTGCTATACTCCAGGATTAAATAAAATTTTGCAGCTGCCATCACTTATATTGAGCTAGTACAAGCATTTCAAGATTCAGGCATAGTAATAAAATGTGCAGCAGCACTTTTAACATAAAAGCTCAATACACAAAGAGAGTGTGGAATAAAAACATACCATTTGTAAAAAGACAATCTTATTTTATCCTAATAGGTTTCATATGCATTTTAAATTTCAGTGGACATGCAAGAAAAGAAAAGAAAACAAACAACTGAATATCTTAGAGAGCTTGCCAAAATCAACACTCAATCAGCCATCCAGAAGATACGTTTTAAATAAATGCTTACTCTAGTTTTACAAATCGGCATTTACATTCAGAAAAACACAAAATATAGTGGGCATCAGCATCAGCCAAGAGTTTAGCTTACCACAGACCATATGGGAGGATGTCCCCATAGACTGTGTATCTTGTACTAGCATGGCATCTGCAGTACATAGCAACACTTTATCTGATGTAATAACACCTTCTGCTCTTAGCCTTTCTAAGTTATAAAACAAATGATTAAGTGATTTCACCATAAACAGCCTCATGGAACACAGACATAAAGGGATGAAAATAGGCTGTTATCACTTCACATGTCAGGCACATTGTAAGTCAATATATTAAAAGTTAGAGCCTAAGTTTATACCTTTTTTTAAGAAGACCATATTGCTTTTAAAAGGAAATATAACTAGCAAATTGAGTGGATGCTCTTGGAGCTCTTTGGTTCCTTCCAGTGCTTATGCAAGTAGATCAGTAAATTCAAAGAAAATGTAATAAAAATACAAATCTCAGTTATCAAGAAAGTGTTATCATGTTTTGGTATGATATTGTAACATCACCAGCACAATTCACAGCATCAGGCTACAAATCACTTCTGAATCACCAGTCTGGATTTACCTAAAGAAACAGAAAAAATAAACCCATCCAATATTTCATGAGTCTTCATCACAGGAGAAAATAAGTGTGGAAGAAAAGACACACTACAAATTTTTCTGGTTTATCAAGTGTTTTTCTGACATGTGCTTTTCCCTAATAAAAACAGTCCATCTGGCTCTTACTTTGCCCTATCCTATGCTAAAAACACTGAGTAGGATATGCTCCACTGAACTTATAAACCCAAAAATACAATAAAAAAATCTCCAGAGTGTTACTTCTTATGAGAGCTCCCTTATGCTGTCTACATCCAAAATGAAAGCTCTACTGACAAAGTTAGCCCAGCACAGGATCACATTAAAGATTAGTTTCAAAAATTTCTGCAGTGATGTCATGTTCTCACAAAACAGGGTTTAATCAATTACAACTATCTTGTTTTATAACAATATATAAAATTTGGTATACTATTGCTTTAAAATTCTTCACTAATGTGTGAAGACCACTTGACCAAACTGTGTTCATGAAATACTGGAAATTATTTTTCAGAATTGTAAGACACGGATTATCCAAAAAACCAGAAAGTCACACTGCTTTTCATTAAATATTTTTAACCTTAAAGGCCTTGACTTTCTTATAATATCCCTTAACACATAAAATGCATCTCCAGATAACTTAATCCTGTTTAAACAGAGGAAATCCTTTCAGAGTGCTCTCAGTGTCTGTAAAAGATGTTTTGTATTTTGGACTTAAATACAGATAACCTTAGAATATAATAGATTTTCACTCAAAGAATTGCTTTTGATTAGTATTCTGAACACCAGAATTCTTTTCTTTGTAAGAAATATCTACCTAAGAGATTACTTCAAATTCTTTGTTTAGAGCAAAAGAAACACAATTGCACTGGTAATAAAAGGGGTCCTCTAATTTAATGGAGGTCCTCTGAATTTCCTCAAACCATCCTATTACATTGACTGACGAGCAGTTTACCAAGTTTAAGGATTCATCATTCGAGAAGTTCCAATAACCTCAACTGGGTCCTGAGCACACAAACAGAAATTATATGATCTCCAAACATCTGCAGGTAAGTGATCAGCTCTGAGCAGGGCTTTTGAAGAACTCTCTTTCAATTCAAGTCCTAACACTCCACCTGAATTTCTATTCATATACCAGAATGCTTTGTGGATATTTTCATAAAATGGATTAAAGAGATGAAAGATGCTTTCATGTATGTTACATACAGGCTGCAGACGGCCCAATATCACTAAAATATGTGGTGGTCAGTAGTTACTTCCTTCTTGAAAACTGAAAACTTGAAAAATGTCACTCATGTACAGATCCGCTTCATGCAGTAAGGTCATTCCAGAAGTAATCATCAGTAATGAAAAAGGAACACATCTTCTTTCAGTAGAACAACTGCTAACTCAGTTAATATCTAAAAGGATCAAATAAAATCTTTAAATAACATGTCTTAGTTTAATCATCTGTCGAGTTATGCAAAATGAAACACACCCAGGCAACAAATGTGATTATAATGAAACAGGAGGTTCACTCTTTTCCCATTCCAGCTACTGATATAGAACTCTCACCCTCATTTTCAATATGAAAAGAGGTCTTTCTGGTCTTTTTGGTAAACTTCTAAGTAATTACATTAAAACAGGTAAATTTATGGCTTTGGTTTTTGCCTTTAATTTTGGACAGAATTCTCTAGCGGCTTTGTTTTTTGCCTTGCCTTTAATTTTGGACAGAATTCTCTAGGCCTTTTTTCCTACTTGGAGGTTTTTTCAAGCACTTGTCCCGATAATTCCTATTTCCATCTGTGACTGTTTCTTTCCAGTTTTGCTTTCAGAGGAGGATAAAAAGATTAAAAAGATTCAGAGATGGGGCTGGGAGGCAGAATACTAAGCTGTGCAGGGATGAGCCAATGTTTTTCCATGACATTATCGTTGTATGTGAATGAGATCATGCAGAAAGAACCAGCAACACTGGTCTCTAGCTGGAGGTAGAACAGAAACTCTTGGTTAAAGAGTAGGAAGAACAGAAAAAAAAGAGAATTTAAAGATCATCTAATCCAAATTTCCCTCTCATGGACAGGGACACCTTTCTCTAGATGGGGCCTTATCCAACCTGGCTTTGAACACTGTCAGGGTTGGGGCATACACAAACCTCCTTGGGAAACCTGTACCAAATCTCACAACACTCATGGTAAAGAATTTCTTTCTAATATGTAGCCTAAATTTCTCCCCTTTCAGTTTGTACCCATTACTCCTATCACTGCAGACAAATCAACACAAAACAATCAGTGGAAGAGTTGCCACACTTACTTTGGTACTGTTGGAAGCTGGGATTTACCCATCCATTCTATTTCACTCAGTAATAATCAAGGGCCCAGCTGTTCCACTATGAAACAATGAGGAGGTACAGCATGGTGAGGACAGGAATGTCAAAAGAAAGCAGTGAGACACACTGACACGGGAAATGGGTTTAATGAAAACAGACTCCTACTCTTCTGCTTGTATTTTTACATCACCTGAATTTCCATGCAGACTGGCTTTGAGCTGTAATTCTCTTGCTCTGCATAGGCAGTAAGCTGAATTCCAGCCGATGTCAGCAGGATATAATGCTGCCTGTGGAGTTGCACAAGCCAGCTCAAATACTGGAGGCAGTTTAAGTGCACTGCAGAAGGGTTCTGCCACAGCTAATGAGACTAACCACTGCATCATGTCGTGGGAACATTCCCTAGGAGAGTTCCTAAGATCTGACACCACATTTCTCTTAGATTTTAATTTCCAAGGTGGTGTATCTTTTGTTGAACCTAGACTGTTTCATGGCCTTTGAAACACTTTGGATGCTGAGCTTTCCCATCTGAACTGACTCAGAATACCCAAACCCATCAATTTGCTTTTGGCTCGGCCCTGGCTACTATCACAAACTCTTTGTAACTGAGTAAGTTTCAGGTCAATTTGTGAAACACTTCAGCCCTGGCTACTATCACAAACTCTTTGTTTGTAACTGAGTAAGTTTCAGGTCAATTTGTGAAACACTTCATAGTTATCAGCAAGCACAATTGTCAGCTTCTGTTCCAGCCACATGCCCAAATTACATGTTCCAATAATAAACCCTGAATGATATGGTACTATGGGAGCTGAGTCTTTAAAATGACTTATCTTTGTAATACAAGCTTATTTTACTTGCAGTGATTTCCCACATCTTCCTACTCTATGTTACACCAAGAAATCTCTGTACTGTTTTAAACTCCCAGCAGTCCAATAGTTTTATAAACAGTTACAGAAACAGTACCTGCTATTCCTGAGTGAGAACAGCCAGTTATTACTCATATCCTTCACCTGGAGGCTCCTTCTACATTCTCCAAATATTTTACTTTCAAAAATTATGCTTTCACACTTTGATTTACAAGTGATACTCTGATACTCTGAGGAACACTTTACAGTGCAGAGTGGATGAATTTACCAGTTCATATTCCACTAATGTCTACCCTGACATGAGGAACTTCTTTAATAAGTTTTCAATAGATCTGAAAACAAATTTGAATTTTAATTTTAAGTCTCCTGAATTATGTAAGGAGATAAGCCTCTCTTACCATGCATATTTTTCTTTCATACATTCAACTTTTGTTCTTCATCTAGATACTGTCCTAAAATATTACATATTTGGTCAGGACATCAGCATTACTGTGTTTATGCTTATGCCTGGTTTAAATTTCTCATCTTTCATAACAGTTCAGGATTTTTTCTAGCTACTTAGCAAGCTGCCCCTCAGAATCCCAAACCATAAAAATCTATTGCAGGGGTACATAATCTCTATTAAAGAAAAATGTTGAAAAATAAGATTTCAGTGTTCTAGAACGCAATCACAACTACAAAGTTCTGCAATTATTTCTCTAAGGAAAATCTGAACTTCTCCTGTATTGACATACCACCTCCTTAAGACACTGGTACATTAATATATTTTTCAGAGACTGTGAAGACACTTCTTTGTTCAACTTTAGAGAATTTTGGCATGTAAGCAGGTTGAAACTAGAAAAATGGCAGTGAATGCTTGAAAAGGGAAAATTGCATTGTATTAACTGTTGTAAGCCTGCCTTTCTCATTTAATCTGGGCTTTTTTCTGTGCAATACTGGCTTAGCAATATTATTCAGCAAAACAAGAGGCCCCTGGAAAAGTTTTTATATCCTAAAGGAATGGAAAAATATCCATTTCCATATAGAGATAGTTACTACAAAAGAAATGCTGACCCCACTGACTTACTGTCTGCTTTTTAAATAGCCCTCTTCTCTTTGGATTCAGTTTGTGAATGACAGGCTCCAGTTTATCACAAACTGCTTGCCAGACACTTCTTCCAAGATTCAACATGCATTAGGCTATGCATTAGCAGGATGACAAACAGACCCGGAAACCCTCTGTTGATTAAGTTGTGCCAAAACTTTCACACCTGTCTTTGTTTTTCTTCATTCTGTTACTTTTTCATACCCAGCCACCAACCCAAATAACAGCCAGTATGATGTTCAGTCAAAGCCTTTTCCTTAGACAGCCTTTCAGCTTCTGAATTGCTTTGCACTGTTGTTGCTTCAGACAGACAGAAATGCTTATATGTCACATGCAACCACCAGAAATGAAAGCCACATATTAAACTATTTCCTTACTTTGATTTGTGAACATGAACAGTAAATTGAATGATGTTCAGCTTTAATCTACAATACAGTTGCTGATGCAATAATTATTTTCAAAAACTAGAGAAACAATGCATATACAAATATTTCCAGAAACTGAAAAATGTTAAATAGCAATAAAGTGGCAAGTAGCTTGCAAATTCAGCAGGCAGATTTACATTGCTGTTATATCTCTTTGGATAGTATTAAAGAGAGCCATGATTCAAAGCTTTTAAACACATGCTGTACTTATTTCTATGGAAACTAAAAGTTTGCTTTCATTTAGAGCTGCACACCAAGCAAAACTTACAAAATCCATACAACCTATTTCAGAAGTAAAAGTGCCCAATTCTCACAGTCACTTATCACATCACATCAGAAGGGCTTTCATACATCCAACCTACATATGAAACCTCACCAGCTAAACTCCACAATGAATGAAAGAAAGAACTTGAGGCATTTCCTTGAACACTTGGCCTGTCACCAAGGGGATGAATAAGGACTCTGGATTCATAAGACAGACCCCTGAAGAAGCTCTCATCCATGTACAAAATCACCATCCCATGAACCCACATAGGCACACTTACAGGCAGAGCAGCACAATCAGGAACACACCAGTGACTGAATGGTTTTTTCGCATGTACCAGGATCACTGCTCTTAAGACTCTCTTTTGAGAAAAAAAATTACTGATCATCATATTAAAAAGGTATGCAATACTTCCACTATGCATTATTCAGAGAAATATTTCTGTTTGAGTGCATTTTGAAGGAACATTTAGAAGCGACTCCCCAATGAAAAGTCTTTCACTCTTCCTTGAAAGGAAGTAGGACCTTTCAGATTAATTCACAAAGCTGTCTGCATGTGTAAGGGAATGAAAACAATTTTAAAATCATGCAAAGACAAAAATATTTTAAAAAATACTTCACACAGAGGCCATGAGTATTTTTCTGAAAGTATCTGCTGCAATTCTTTGTTGCAATAGCCTGCTTTTGCATTTATACTTATTTGTATTGCCTTTTCAAAGCTCTTTAATTTTTCTTAGGAAGCTAAGTAATTTGGTTCTAGTCTAATAAAACCTAAAGGTAATTTACATCTTGAATTATTGATTTAAAATCCTTTTGGTTTCTTTTGAAGAACTCCTTATAAAGGAAATTTTACAGACATTGCCTTACAAGAGTAGCTGATGTGGGGTGCCATGAACTAAAAAGTAAGTTCTCAAAACAGGAAAGCCTCAGAAATTTCTGGCAAAAAGAAACAAATAAAACTGACACCAAGAAAAATAGCTAATAACAGAATCAAGCTGTACCTAGTCTGTTAGTTTTGCAACTTTGTGGATTTGGTTGTCAATTCAAGAACTTGACCCTGCCTAGCTTCTACCTCTGACTGGTGTCAGACAACCATCTACCAGAAGGCATAAGAAGTGCCTCATGAACAAAAAGTCAGATTCAACCCAGCTATTTGAAACAAGGAAAATCAAGCCCTCAGCACCAATCGCCTCTCTGGAGCCCCATTAGTCTCAACATTGTCAATGTGGTTTCAAACTACGACACTGCCCAGAGAAAATGCGGAATGCCCCATCCCTGGAAGTGCACAAGGCCAATTCGGATGGGGCTTTGAGCAATTTGGACCAGTGGAAGGTGTCCCTGACCATGGCAGCAGGGCTGGAACTCAATGATCTTTAAGGCCACTTCCAATTCAAACTATTCTGTAACTACAAATACCCCTCAAGTATTTTTTTACTAATAATTTACTTAAATCTAACTTGCTTAACTGGTTTTTTGAAGCTTATGCTTTTCAAATTAGTCTGAAGTTGATCATTTCTAATTTTAACAACAGCATACTGAATAAGGTAGACTAATTTCAGGGCAATGTTCATGCCCATTGTCATGACAAAAGTATACCCAGAGCAGCAGCAATTTCTGGAGCAACACACACGGGAAGGTGGGCAGCTGTAGAGGACTGGGGTGTGGGGGAACTGTGCAGCAGTGCAGGGAATACACCCAGTTTTGCTTCTCTACTTGCAACTTCTTTTATAGCTGTACCAATCACCCAGCCCATGCCAGGTAACATCTTTTCCCTGAGAGCCATTCCCCTCTGCAGTATTTAGAGAAGCTCAGATGTGTCATGAGAATTTTGCATGCTTCTTTTTCTGTTATATTCATACCAGTGTTCAACAGATAGAAAATACCAAAAGCTGATTAAGGTAAGCAGGCACTAAAGGATATTCAACCCATTGCACCAACCAAAATGAATTAAAGTGTCATTTTTTGAGTCAGCATTTACATAGTGGAAACTTCTCCTTGCATATCTAAATTGTGCTGTACTTTTGAAAGGCTGGCCAGCTAATATGAAAAGTATTTCTTTAACAATGTTGGATTTAATTGCATAAAGTAAAGAAAAGTGCATTTCACACTCTTAAATTATGGATTAGAGTCATCTTCTTCAGTGAAGCTATGAGATCATACACTGCATTAAATGTTAATTAGGATATTTTCTTTCAGTTTCTCCATAAATTTAAGGACATGGGAATGAATTATGTGGAACAACATGGGGCAAAACTCTCTTCCCTTTTACCTAGGATGAAAATGACAGGTAGAGTAGCAGTGCACCTGAACAACATTTTTTTCTGACAAAAGCTATATAAAGTTGAAACTGACAAAAAATTCTCTGATTCAGAAAACATGTCAGGAAAATATTTCAAATAATACACTAAAATGGACATCAGAGTTTTAATTGGTTTGGAGAATTTTACCTGCCATGATTATTGTATTCTTAAAAAATATTTTATTTCTCTTTTTTGCAAAGAGATGATACAAAATGTATTTCTTATGGCTTAGTTGAAGTCAGATTATCTTAATGGAACTCTTCAGTAAATGCAAAGTAAAGATGTGTAAGCATTACGGTATTTTTTTTACAATATCATTTATCCTTGCTCCAGACTCTTCTTTTTTAAGTAAAAAAACACAACATAAGAAAAAACATGGCAAATATCCTAAATTAATACCAGACCATACAGATAGACCACTGGCAAATCAGTTTAAGTAATGCTTTGATAAATTTTTAAGCATGATTAGAAGTTCGACACCTCACTTTTAAACAGAGTATTCAGCAATAAACCTAAGACAGCGATTCAAGAATTTTGATTGTGACTTTCAAACCTTTATAAAACAAGCAGAAATACAGAGATTAAAATTCTTTCTTCACTAGGTGTGGTGGGAAATTAAGGTATTTCAACAGGGCAAAATGGCAAAAGGAGATTAAAATAGTCAGTTGTACTAAAAGCAATGCTGAAACATTGTAGCCAAACCCACACACTACATTGCTGGTATAATTAATTTTTACATGTCCACCAGGTTAACACCAGGTTTTCTCAAAAGTCAAAAGTGACAAAATAGGACCTATCTCATAAATCATTGTAACTGTCAATTAGTACTCAAAGCAGGTGAAGGCCTTGGCAGGCCTTGGATGACTAAAGCAAATGACCAGGACTGATAAAGTAATACTCTCAAATAAAGTCTAAACATATGCATATCTGAAAATAAAATATATTACTCACATGCTTTTAAAAGCAAAAATAACCAATTCCCATCTCTCAGTATCGTCTTTTATATATTATCCAACTAATGTTAATGAGAGCAGCCTAATGAGATTTTAAAAAGGATTTTTACCTCTACAGTTGCAATAGTATTTCAAGGAATTTATTTATTGCACAGACAATTGTTTTTGATGATTTCTACAAAGTCTCTTTAAATTCAAGTAATGTTTTTTTGTAAGATTTTTAAAGTGAAACTAAGTATAAGCTTACATCTTTGATTATTTGGGAGTAAATATAATCCAGGTAATAACAACATTCAGACATTCCACCTGTCAAAAATATTTTTTTAAAAAAAGCCATAATTAAGTGCTTAATAGCCTTAGGTAGAGAACCACTCAAATATTCAGAATCAGTTCCCCCAAGAATAATGAATATTCCTACAAATGAAGAAAAATAAAGGTGATAAAGTAAGCCTTAATGAAAAAAGAGAAGAGTACCTGTTGATTATTCACAGAAAATGTGGACTTTATAATTTGGTATAGTCAGAAATCTGTGTATTTTTTCTGCTGAAGCCACTAATACTTCTTCACTGAAGTGCCTCAGTATTGTGGTATTTTTCTCTAATAAAACAGATTATTTATTTTTCTTTTTTTTTTTTATCATTAGCTGTCTGCCTTTGAATTATGTCGTGTATCTTTACAGTGACTTTGTAAGGTCTTCACATTCTTGTATTGTCTTGACTGTAAATGAGTTCTGTGTTTACTAATTCATCTTTATTTGCAGCTGGCAGATGCAAAGATGTTAGCTACATTCAGGAGACACTGACATGGGAATTCTTGAAATGTAGAGGAGTTACAATTTTCCCTTTAGCAAATTATTGCATGTTTCATTTCCAAGAAATGTGACTCCCAAGGCAAAATGAGATTATCAGACTAACTTACTTGCTTTCAAAATAAGAACTTAATAGTCAACATGCAGTTTTTAATTTCTAACAATCTTAGCTAGCTAAGTTTAATTCATGTAACTTCTGGTTGAAACAAAAGCAGAGTGCAAGGGAACAGAGTAAGCTTGGCCCCCTCATCCTGTCCTGCCTTGGATTTACAAGCTGACAGAGCTGTTAAGATGATTCTTCTGGTTGAGGATGAAGCTGCAAAGACGACTGGAGTGAATGTTAGGCTTCTTTGTGAGCCACTGATGGTAGACAGTAGTACTGGTAGCATTTTGCCAAGTTACTCATGAACAAATTAAGCAATATGCCAAGCAGGCAACATTCTTTTTGCTGGTTCAGATTTCATGCAGAAGGTCAATTACATTTTGCCCCGTCAAAGCTGAAAGGAGTTGGTCAGCCAAGCAAAAAAATATACCTGAATTTCAGCCCCCTGCCAAAGACATGCTCCCCACTGAACCCACTGAACAGCTCATTTGTACTCCTTACTTAGTGCTTTTGTACAGGATGCGACATAAGATGAGCTATTCTATTGCCCAAAAACATGCAAAAATATACCAGGTCCAGAGTAAAAACTATTTTAAATATTTAATACTATCGACATGAGCAAGATCTTTAGTCAGCGTTAGTATGATGTCATCTCCCTTCCTTAGAAAGAGTTCTTCTGAAGAAGAGGGCTTTTGAGTTGTGCACATTCATGTAATAGTACTCTACTCTGAAGTACTTGCACAGGAAAAATCTTTTATAGACTAAACTTGTAAAAATCAGGCTAACTGGTAAAATCTGTCTGCAAAGTCTGTGGTGCCAAACCAAGCAGTGTACACTTGATACAATAGCTTTTCCCCCACAGTCCAAGTTTTCGTCATACCTACAGCAGATAATACTACTAGAAAAAACACAAAACTCCTGTTTATTCTGCTTGCACTCCCTACCTGCAGGTTGGTCTCAAAAGCCAAAACTACAAATAGGTATTTAGGGTTAAATACATGTAACCAAGTGCACTAACATCATATAATGCATATACAGAATAAAAGTCAGTTGTCAGAAAGTATTGACAACTGCCAAATACCCATTAACAATCATCTAAATACACATAAACGCAGAAATCTTGGACATTATTATTTCTGGGCTTAATAATTTGGTGCACGACATTCTCAAACACTTGCCATAAATTCTAAGAAGGTGGATTGCTAAAAATGGAAGAAAAAATTGTTTGAATTAAAAGAACATCAAAGGAAAAACAGACTATCAAGTCACTGAATTATGATTCTCTTATTTTCTGTTCATATACATTGACAAACTGCAGGAATCCAACACGGACAGTGATAAATACCATAAAGAGCTTAAAGAAAGGAAATAGCAAGCTAATGCCTCTGCTCACTGGTGAGAATGCTCGAGCACATTGGCAGAAGCAGCTGATGTCACCTTACTGCTCTCTTCAGTTACTCACTAGAGCCTGTTGCTGTATTTTTTTTGATTCAGCAGAGCTAAATAATTCATCATGGCACGGCGTTTTGTGAGCAGGCCAGACTGCAGGCAGCAGGCCAAGACCAAGGTCGCCATGGAGACCTACATGCAGCTTCACCTCCCTCCCTTGCAGGGAGAGCCTCTGAAAAACGGCATCAGCTGAGCAGCCCTGCTCATTTCAGCAGTGAACAATAGGTATAATAAAAAAAAGAAGAAAAGAAAAAAAGAAGGAAGCAGCAAAATAAGGATATAAAAGCATCTTCTGTAGCTGCGCTGAAAGACTGAAATGACAAATGAGTCATTAAGCAGTTCCTATTTGGACTGACACAACTATTATTTTACATGAAAGAAGTACTAACCCCCCCATTATTAGTAAGAACTATTGCTGCTCTTCAAACAAATATATTATCCTGTACAATGCAGATGGAAAATTATTAAAGATCGATTTTCTTTCGAACCCATTTCTGTTACTAAAATAGAGTTGGAGGGGTAAAATGAAATCCTAACACAGAAATAAGATTTATTGCTTAGATTTCTTTCACCATCTTTTGCATAGTTTGTGTCGAATACTGATTTTTAGAGTTCTCTCATCACTCTTTAAAAAGACAGGCATATTTATTATCAAACACAAAAACCAGCAGTTAGAAATGGAAAAACTATATTACATCAAAGAGGAAAAATGCTTTTGAACTGTGTTTATTGAAGGGTTGTTTTATTTCTCACTAAATGTTTTCCATTAACATGAAACTAGCATTTTTGTATGCTTTATGAATGAAAAAAATGAAAATATATTCTGACGTATTTATAGTAGATCAGCTTAACTTCATAACCACTATTCTTTCTTTTTTTTTTTTTTTTTTCCTGGTGTGTAGTGCTGGTCCTTGATAATCTTGTTCTCCAGGCACCTGATATTAAACATCACCATATTTTTTTACCCAAAACCACCTCAAAAGCAAGAGTGTGGTCATGTTTTTATTAGCTATATAAAGTATAAACCTTAAAAAACCTATGTTCTGCAACCTTCTAAACTTCTTGATTTTTTTTTTTCCATCACTTGTAACCCTGTTTATTCCAGAAACAATATAAAACCCCTACCACTAGAACACTCCCACATCCCCAAGCTTACACATTTATTGGAAAATGTGATTCTGTGGAATGCTGACATGACAGTAATACAGTATAGTACTATATACACAGCCTTTGCAAGCCACACTGAGCTCTCTATAGGTGAAAATGGGAAAATTTACAGTATGAGATCACAAGTACCACATGACTTCTGTGTGATAAACCTGAAAACAGACAGCAGTATCTCTGACTGCTTACCCTGGAAGGTCTTACAGAGCTTCCCACTGCCTGCCATACAAACTCCTGTTAAGGTTGCAGAACCTGTGTTTAGTATGGACCAATTCCTTTATTTTTTTTTCTCTATAACTGTTAATCCCAAATTCTGCTTAGGCTCAATGTTTTCCAGGAATATTCTTGTCTATCACTTCTCCTTAGAGATTTTTGTTTTACTTAACACTGTAGTCAAAGTACAAGATGGCTGAGTGGAAATAATTGACCTCTTCTGATTGTCAATATTCCTACAGAGATTCTCCATGTTCAAACTAAAGTTCATGAACAGAAGTTCCTCTGCATTTTGCAACAGTGTCCCCTCTGGCAATTGCATGTAGGCAAGCCACACAAAATTTGAGACCAGATTCTACTGATGTAAGGCTGATAGATAAAAATTGGTAATTAGTGCAGCTCCTGAAAAAAAATTGAGGAGATAAAACCTCTGATGTCAGAACCATCAGACCTAGTTTAAATTCCAGTCCACCCACCAAAACCTACCCTACCAACAAATTTGTCTTTGCTGTCTAACTATTAAGGAGGCAAAAGAGTTTTAATAAATACTTTTTCACATTACAGAGAAGATTTTTTTTCAGAGTAATATACTGGCATGAAACAATTCAGAAAACTGACTCTTGTCATCACATATTTTCTGGGCAGAAGGCACGTGGGATATCTTTTCACTATTTCCTCACACCAAAACCAAGATTTCCCTTGTCTAGAAAGAGAGTGTTAAACCACAAAAAAAAATCTCTGCTGATGTTCTGACACACTTCAGACAGAAAAATAAAACTAGTCCTTTTGCTCAATTATGAAATGCTTAAAAACCTGTAAGTTTAAAGTCTTGCAGCTCAGATAAGGATAGCATGATCTGTTGCTGGAACACCAAAGGCCACTTCAGGAGGAGAGAAGACCTCTGAGGGGAGTTTTTATTCTTGATGATCTAACTGCAGCTTTCTAAGCCAGCTGGCCATTACATTTATTTTCCATCGGCTTTGACAGGTCTGGTTTGCTTCCAAGACTGCACACAGAACAGCCTGCTTATCATGGATCTGAAGACCTCATTATGAGTGTGTAAAAAACCCAGATATGGTAACACAAACACCAGCAAGTGTTGGACAGCTGAGGAAATGTGCTGATGATTTTGATGCCCACGCTGATTTAAATGGACTAGAAGAGATTTAATTTCAAGTCACAGAATATTCTGAGTTGGAAGAGACCCACAAAGATCATTAAATCCAACTCTTAAGTGAATGGCCTGTATGGGGATGGAAACCCCAGCCTTGGCATAATCAGCACCATGTACTAACCAGCTGAGGGAATCTATTACAAAGCCAAGCCTTTTATCCTCTCCTGAACATAAAAAAAAAAAAAATACTGTTATTCACCTGCCTTAAATTTATCTATTGTCCCAGGAATATTGCACTTACACCCTTGTAAATCCTTGCAGTTACTTATGTTATTAAATCTTTTTTTTTTAAATTTTTCCTTGTAAAAATAAAAAAAAATATTTAATAGCTTAATTTATTTCTAAAATGTGCAAAGATATAGCATAAATTGTTGACACATTTTTCCTTCAGAACGCATTTTTCCTTTAGCGTAAGTGGACGTGGGGGGAAATATAGAAAGAACAATTAGCATGAAAATTTCCTAGAGAAAGTTGTAACAGATGGATTCAGTGACTGCTGGGGTATATGTCAAAGAAACAAAGGGAACACAGAAAAATCACATTTCAAGACATACAGCTTCCTCTTATGTTATCATGATCATGT